>NC_134048.1:16538342-16893342 GCF_965140245.1 Athene noctua
CCGAAGCTGAACTTAAGACATGCTACTTGAGATGACTGCACTTTTGCTGCCTGTTATTTTTTACCTAATACACAAAAAAAACTCTAGAAAGCTATTTTTAAACAAAGTTTAGAGTGTGGTGTGGTTTTTTTTCTTAATTACTTGCACTGCTCCATGGTTCTAGCTGCCTGCGTGTAAGCCAGGTGTGCTCTGGGCCACATGGGTTTGGGGAACTCCTGGGGAATTCTCGTTATTAAGGTTTTAACACTTCAGTTTCACAGACCATGTTTTGGCCTCTTTCAGCAACACTCAATAGAAATACCAGAAAGATCACTGTAACTACACATGATAGGATTAAAACCATTATTTTTCTGAGATTCTGAACTCCTGGGATATGGGATACAACCCCATGGAGAGTCAGGGGGGCAACACTTTAGAAACACTCCCCTGCGCATGCTAGAGAGGCCCGACTTCCCCCGAGCGGTTCTTCATGGTCAGTCCAGGTCTGAATTACGGGCTGTCAGGTCCTCACCTCCGCTCCACAAACAAGTGTCTGCCAGCAGAAAGCAGGTTTCCCCCTCGTGGGACAGGGAAGCAGAGCTGGGAGCTGACAAAGCCCCCGTACCTTACCTCCTCCTGCCGAGCCTCACCTTGCTCCCCACACGCCAAAAGGAGGCACAAACCAAGACTCTGTATGATGATAAACTACAGAAAGAGACTTTCTGAGGTCCTGAGCTGGGTGAAGATCAGTGAAATCCTGCAAGGACCCAACAAAAAGCGCCTGCACCTTTATGCACATCCAGATGCACCTACACAACCAATCTCAAGCCATGCTGCACGTTTTCCCCAGGATTTTCTAAGTCTCAGTCCTGCCTGGGACCCCGGGACAAGAGTGAGGGGTCTCTCCCCGCTGCCAGACCCTGCCCTCCGAGGAGGGGACACGCAGGGCTGACCTGGGCTGCACTTACCTGCTGTCAGCCCCGCTCCACACACAGAAGCCAACTCCTCCCAGTCCCTGCAGCCACACAGGGATGAACCCTGTTCACCCACCTGCAGCCCCCTGGAGAGGGCAAGTCAGCAGAACAGAAAACCCAGGCTGCATTGTCTTTTGAAGTTTTTATTTTTATACATTTTTTTGTATTAAAAAGGAAAAAGCATAATTACCACAAATTACAAAGGACTAAAGCATTACTAGAATAATGAATCACATCAGCCTAGAAAGCAGATACTCTGAATAATATTAATGTTATAATACAAGCTCTCATTCAAGTATTTTACATTTTTCTCTTTTCCTTTTATATGTGATGATGATCCTAGCACATGGGTCAAAGATTATGTACTATCGACAGAAGATGGATCATGTACAGCGGGCCATATTAACAAGATTTTCCTCCCAAGTGATACATGGTCTGTGATGAGTCATTTTAAGTTTTTCTCTACGATAAATGCAGCTGAAGAAGGTTGCACACACTTTCTAGTTTTGGAAAACAGAAGGCTGAGGTCGGGACACACAGGGTTTGAGAAGGGCCAGCACATCGAACCATCACCCCTTTTGCCCCAGGCGAGCGAGCAGAGGGCCACCCTCATGGGGGTGCAGCTCAGCGGGGCTCTGAGCCACAGATCCAAAGGTTTCCAACCCCAACGGGACCGGGACAGGCTGGGAGAGGAGGAGGGGGAGCGGGGCTGCACCGAGGAGGCTCGAGGGACCAAGTGGTGCCAGGCACCCCCTCCCGCGAGGGGCACCACGGCACCAGCCGGGGAGCGAGCCGCAGGGGCACAGCGGGGGGACCCCGGAGTTGCCCCGAGCAGGCTCCACGGGGCGCTGGCTGGCACCCAGGGCGCTCCCCGCTCCTCCTGAGCTTCCCACCAAGGGGGTGTGCTTGTCACAGATACATCGGTCCTATGTTCAAGTGTCTGCAGAAAGTGAAACTGTAAACTACTCATTGAAACGCTGCCCTCCAGCCACCCGCTCCGTGCCACCGAGATGAACATTTTCTTTAAGAAAAAAAAAAAGGTCGTTTATCTATTACCTGTATTGGAAACTTTAAAAACAAAAAAACCCCAAAAACCAGAGTCAGCGAGGCATTTAACATCAAGTGTAGCAACCCTCTCTTAAAAAGAACCTAGCATTCATTTCAAAACAGTGACAAAGTGACATAACCAGTCTCAGAGGAGACAGGAGAAAATAAGCATTGCAAACACAGCTTGCTACATTTACAGTTTTCTTTTTTTTTTTTTTCCTTTTGATAAAATAACTGGAAAGGCATTAACAGCTAGAAGGCCCCCTCTGCACTGCCATGCGGAACGTGTACAGACACGTGGCAGGTTACTGAGGTTAACGCATCGTTTTGTTACAGTACAGTCGACCAGTCCCAAGCAAGACAAGCAGTTGCCGTAATTCGAGGGACCCCAAGGGCTACAGTGACAAGCCGCCATCGGGGGTGCGAGGGGGGCAGCAGGAAGAGGGACAGACAGGCGAACAGAGCAGCAGGATTATTACTTTTTAAAATTTTTGTGTCCTGGCCCCCCCCCCCCCCAAATTATCATGGCAAAGCAATAAAGTCTCCTCCAAAACACACCTTTCCACCTCCACTCCTGACCTGACCCCATGCCAGAGCTCTGTACCCGTTACAACCGCCTGAATCCCACAGACGGGCTGGGCTCGGCAAGGAGCCCCGGGCTGTGGCAGCCTGGGACCTCCCGAGAAGAGGGGTGAGATGGGGAGCGCTCCCCCCGCTCTGCCTGCGGGCCCAACGGCCTCCCCCAGCCCTTCCGACAGCAGCCGGGGCTCCCTCCGGCCGAGCGGCGGCTGGGTGCCAGCACCGTGCGGCCCTCACGAGCTGCAGGACCCATCAGCATTCACAGGAATCCAAGTGCCCAACCGCTCAGACCACTAAAATCAAAAAAAAAAAAAGCACAAAACGGGATCGTGGTGAAGCATCCAAGCTAAAAGCAAGGCGAAACTCCCTCCTCAGGAGGAGGGAAAAAGCTTCCTCAAAACCAACCCCCTCTCAGGACAGCTGTCCCTTGGTCCAGCGGTGGAGCGAGCCCTGTGCGATGCTTTGGGTACGCAGCTACGAGCAAGAGGCCAAGTGCCTCCACAGACTGGTCCCCCGCCAGGCCACAGGCCAGGGGAAATCCCTGCCATGGCCAGTCCCTCCTCAGCCTGGCACGGCGCAGGCACCCTGCAGCCCCGGCCTCCTGCGGCTCCTCCTGCCGCACAGGGGTGCGGGATGGTGCCCTGGAGCCAGAGCACCCAGAGCACCCTGCCCTCTGCCACTGGCCCTGGCGCAGCGCAGAAGTGACAGGGAAGGGTCCCGTGTTCCCTCAGGCTGGAGGAACAGGCAGGAGCAAGCAAGGGCCGCCTGGTCCATCTCCCCTTCGCTCCCTGGCTGCACTGCTGTCCAACAGACGGTAAAACAAGGCACACAGTCCACAAATCTGGAGGGTGGTGGGACCTCTGGGATTGCTCTTCTTCCCCTGGGAAACGGGGGGTTTCATACGGGGCTCTCAGCCACACTGATGTGACAAACCACTGACTCAGCAGAGGGGGGAGGGGAAACTCTTCTGTGCCAAGGCTAGAGTCTCAGCCTTAGAAATTTAAAAAAAAAAAAAAAAAAATTTAGAATCAATTCAGATTTGGGGAAATTCTCTGGGAAATATCTTACCTCTTCTACCACCCAAGTAATTCCACAGTCTGCTCCACAAGCAATAACTCCGCAGTAGGAGCTTGTTCCTCTTAGTTTCCTATTTCATTTGTTGCTAGAACACAATTGGCTTCAAAAGAGAACACGCACCAACGAGAGGAGCACAGGGACACAGCAGCAAGGACCACCCGTGGCACATCCAGACCTGCTTCCACTTGCAAACCCCAGCAATGCATCTCCAACATCCTCCATCAACCCCCCATCTCCAGCCTCTGAGGCTCGTCCTTCCCAAATCAGGGGCAAACCCAGCCGCATCCTTAACTTCAGAGATCCGACTCTGACTCACGAGAGAGGGGAAATCCAGAGATAACAGTCTCAGCCACAGCACTGTACAAGCATTACTTGCCCATCCTTGCCCAGATACCACCCCGCAACCCCAGAGCACTGCTGCTGTGAGGGAGCAGGCCACGCACTCAGCCAGGTTGGCGTGCTGGAACGGGGCCCGCGAGCGGTACCGAGCCGCAGGGTGACGTGGCAGGGGCGGACAGACCCGGCCAGGATCACACCACCAGGAAACGGCAAAGTAGCAGCTACCCAGCCTCACTCAAACCCAGCTGTGCTTTCGATTCTAGCAGCAGTTCACGAAGCTGCTCCACACGGACCAGCCCAGCTCCCCCCCTCCCTCCCCCCCCACCTACTAAAGCAGCATCTTCAACGCAGTGTCAGTTCGGGAAGGTGGTAACTGCAGCCAGGGCCCCGCGAGCATCCACAGCCACTGCTGATCAAAAACTCGCCCCAGCTCGCCCTCTTCATCTCCGCTCCTGGCTGCTCTCACCCGCCGGCCCCACAGCTGTATGGGGACAGCCCCAGAGACACAACTTCTCCTCCCCAGCTATGAGACACAGCTCTGGATCAACTGGATATTTTGGGAAAACACTGTTCGTTACCAGCTTGTGATTTTGCAGAGAGGGTAACGCAATTAGCTGCATCGTTGATTAGCCCATTGCGGTGCCCACTCTGCGCCACGCGAAGGAGCACGCTCGGCAGCTCACCAGGACGGAGTGCCGGAGCCACAACCAAGCCAGCTGCAAAGCAGGTATCCCGACACCAGAGACGGAGCACAGCAGCAGCAAGGCAAGCAGCTCTGGCTGAAAAGAAGCTTCTACCCTTACGGCAGGAGCAGGACCTCCCCTCTCTGACACGTGCCCCCTGTGAGGGAACGCGGCTCACAGTGAGGGTTTGCCTGCCGAAGCCCACCTGGTGGCTGGGCAAAAGAACCAAGTAAATGCCACAGCAGCTCTGCAGCCATCCCCTCGCCTCAGCCGAGCGAGGAGCAGCACGGTGTTATCTCAGCCGTCGGCGCTGCACAGGGACGGTGCCCTGAGCAAGAGGCTCCACGCAGCCGCCTGCCAAGACACGATGCACAAGCAAACCCAGGCGAGAGCCCCCCTCTGCCAGGCAGGTCTTCTACTCGCACCCAGCACTAGTCCCACCAGCAACCCCGGGGCCAGTGACAGCTGTGGGAGAACCAAGTTGTCCGGGGCTGCGGCGCTCCCTCGTCAGGCTACAGCATTAAGTGGCAGCAGGGACATGCCAGCCCTCTCGCTTGCTCGCAGCGAGGACCAGTCCCTCCGGCTGCTATGACACATCTCCGTGCTCACCTCCCGACCACGCTGGAGGCACAGACTGGAGCAGACCAACCTCCTGCCCCAGCCTGCCTGGAGAGAGCTCGGCGGGTCCGAGCGAGGCCGTAAGCATGTACAGTCGCTGTCGTAGGGAGGATGCTACAATGGTATATACACAACGGAGCGGCTTCAACTACTTTGTGAGCACAAGTCTTAGATTTGACTGCCCTTGGCACCCTCCCCCATGAGAACCAGGGCTGGCAGGGGGGTCTCCACGATGGGGGGAGGCATCCGAGCGAGCTGTGGCGTCAGAGGAAAGGCCGCGGGGAAGATCAGCTCGGCAGCAATGCCGTGAGGAGTCTCTGGGCTGGGGGGGGGCCCAAGAGCCCAGCACACCCCAGGGTGCAGGAAGCCAGAGAGCCTCCTCGGTCCAGCTCCACCATAAGGCAACTTTTTTTTTTTGTGGTTTTTTTTTTGTTTGTTTGTTTTTTGTTGTTTTTTTTTTTTTTTTTCTTCAATAATATTTCCAAGGAAGAAAGCAAAGGGAGATGTCTTTTTAAAGGGTATTTTTGTTGTTGTTTTAGAGGGGTTTGTGGGGGTTTTTTTTGTTGTCATTTTTCATTTTTCCAAGAGAAAAGGAAGAGAAAACCTCCTTCAGCAAAGTCCTGTCTTTGCATGTGATGGGTATTCCTGGGGCAGTGGGGGCACCGTCCATGCAGGCTCGAGTCCAGGTGCCTGCCGGCCTCCCACCAGCTGTCCTCGCAGGAAGGAGTCAGAACAAGCCTATCCTTGGCAAAGGTCCTTTGGTTGACTTCCAAATTGTCCGTGATGGAAGGGAGAGACGGGCAGAGGGAGAGCCAGACCCTCAGGAAAGTTAGAGGTGAAGACACTGGGGAGGAGGGATCAGGAGGGCGAACAGGGTGAAGCTCCTGTGGCGGCGGTTGGTGTGGGAGAGGCCCCGCCGTACGTGGAATGGGAGGTGTCAGCCAGGTCACGGAGATCAGAGGCTCCGCAGCATCACGACACGCTGCGGCTTCGGTCCCCCATCGGGGAACCTCGCTCCTCCGAGCTTCCCGAGCGGGCTGCCCTGGATCCGAGGGGAGACACAGAGGGGAGGCGTCGGGGCCGCACAGCGCAGACTTGTTTTGGTAAATCCAGACGAACTTCTAGCAATAATTTAAAACTTGATATATATATATATAATAATAAAAAAATCTCCCCTTTCCAAGCCAGCCAGAACTTTTTTTCTTTTTTTGAAGAGACACTAAGACATGAGTGTGTGCACAGGAGGGGAGAGAAGGGAAAGCAAAGGCTGGGTCTGCTGGGAGTGGGTCTGGCTCTGGTCAGGGTTGTAATAGCAAAATGGTGTTTCAGATGCAGATCATCTTTGCTTTCCAGCCACAAGAGAAAAAATCGTGTGCGCTGAAGTTTCTCCCAAACGGTCTATTCCTGGGTACCCACCTTCCAGCTCCCTTCCTGTCCCACCCCCTCACGTCTCCCCTTCTCCAAGCCAGTCCCCCACCAACCCCCCCCATCCCCCGGCAGGAAGCAGACGCTGCAGCCTCTCTACTTCCCCACTGTCTGCGATTCTGCAGCCGATGGGGCGGGGGATTGCTGGCTCAGGTTTTTGGCATCCTCTTGCGCAGGCTGGCTGGGTGAGGCGTGGGCTTGGCTGGATGGGCACTGGCTGACCGTTTTGCTGGAAGACTGGGATGGGTAGCGCTTCCTGCCATCTCCCCCTGATGTGGTAGGGTATCTCTTGTGTCCACCTTCCTCCCCCATGGGTGGCTGGAAGAGAAGCACCCCAGTATCAGCACAGCCCCCTCCAAATGCAGCTGCCCTCCCCCCTGGATCAGAGAACAGCCTTCCTGCAAACCTCCAGTTGCAAATTCTCTCCCTGACCCACAAGGAATCTGCCCCAAAGCACACAGGTGACCTCTCCAGATCTACCACAGCCAGATTTGCTGAAAGTCAGACTGACTTCCAACCAAACACAAGGGTGACAACTTGCTCTCGGGCACCTCCTTCCCAACAGGGGCACAGTCCAAAAGACAAAGCTCCACACAACGCTGGCTCCACTCAAGCTATCAGGGCTCCCTTTCTTCCTCCCTCCTCAGCAAAGATGGGCTCACCCAATTTCCCAGATTGCTGCTCTGAAGTGGATTTGCAATATTCAAACCCTGTGGCTTGTTCCTGGCCTGGCTGCAATGACAGGGCATGACACTAGGTGTCACTAACTTCCCCCGCCTGGCACTGCTTGGGGACTGGCCCCCCAAATCCTCCATCCTTGGAGGGGGCCGAGGGGTGTTTGAAGAGGCCAGTGTAGTGCAGACGTTATATCTACTCACATCCACTCGGAAGTCCTCGAGGCGCTTGAACTTGCTGAGGTATTCTTGCAGTTTGCTGTTAATGTCCAGGTTTTTGGCTTTGGAATATTTTAAGAAGGCCCAGAACTTTTCCAGCCCATAGAGCTGTCCTGAAGGGGAAGAAAACCAAACCAGGCATCAGCAGCACAAAAATCAAACCAGACATCAGAACCCTTTCCTCCAGGCTTCCCCACCATTCATCCCATGGACCCTCCTGGCCCACCGATGGCCACAGCTGAGAACCTAGAGAATCATTACATCTGTAACGGTGAGCCCTCTCGAAGGGGGATGTCCCCAGGCTTGGCTGACCTGGTGGTGGCAAGGCTCAGCCAATGCATGACCTTGAGAAACCTCAGAAGAACTGGTGCCTCTAGAGAAATGTTTTGGGAGAGCTACAACCTCCCACTGCCGTCCTCCATCCCCCCAGCAGCGTTCAGGACCATGAGCATCCACTCAACCTTCCCCCATGAAGTAAACAACACAACACCCAGCCAGTCCCCATCACACACGTTAACCTACAGTGTTATGGGGCTTCCCCAAAGCCACAAGAAGAGGCCCAGTGTCAGACATGCCACTGGGCTACATCACTGCCAATCCCAGGGGAGGCCAAAGGAGGCACCTACCAGCTTCATAATCCTTGATGGTCTCTTCTTGAAAGTCCTTAAATATGTCTGGCCGGAATTTCTTCTCCAGCCCGTAGCTGTAGTATCTGAAAAGGCACTCCAGACCGTACCTGGGAACAGAGCAGCATATGGTGACTGGACACTGCAGCAGGCAACACCCAGGCAGAGACACTGCTGAGGCAGGAGCCCTGCTGCACACCAGCAGCAGGAGGTGACTGAGGGCTACCCCAGTCCTACCTTCAAGCAAGTTAGAGATGCTGCCTTTGATTTGCTGTGAGCCCTGCAAAAGGCTGAACCCTTCTTCCCTCACTCCCCTCCCAGGAAAGGCCACTCTGCGCCTCCTCTCCTACCTGTATCCCTCCTTCCCATCTTCCACAGCCAGTTGCTTGAACTCCTCGTACATTTTCTTGTTGAAGTGATCTCGGAGGAAGAAGGACCAGAACCGGAAAAGCGTGTTCATCTCCTGGGACTGACCAATGCCCAGTCGTTTCCGCTCTGTTTTGGGAAGAGGGGATGATTACAAGGCAGATCCTCTCCCAGGCAGCCAGCTCTTGCACAGGGGCTCATGTACAGGAAGGCCCTGTGGCACTGTGACTACACCCAGCCCCAGCGCTCGACACCCTGAGCCACAGCTCACGCTTGCCACAAACTGCAGGGAAACACCAGCTCCCAGCAAGGCTGTCCCATAGGACCCTGCTTAGCCCCGTGTGTGTGCTCCGCAGCCGCACCCTGCCCCCGATGCAGCGGGGCACAGACACCCTGCCCCACTCCTCACAGTGCAAGTGTCCCTACCGTTAAGGCAGCGCCGACGGTACTTGTGGTAGACATGTTGCGTGAAGCCGTTCTCCTTGAGCAGCTCGTGTGAAGGATGCTGAAACTTGGGCAGGGACTGCGGGGTGCAGCCGTAGCTTCCAACAGCTGGGGTCCCCTCCGAGGGGCTGGAGCTGAGCATGAGAGACTCCTGTCAACCCCCACCCCTGGCATCACCCAGCTGACAGTGGAGTGGGGTCACACTCCGCGCCATGGCACTTGTCTGTTGGACCCACTGACCCCCTGTGACTATCTACTCTGGGTTTGGGACCTGAGCCATGGGGCAGACTACTAGGAAGGGAACCCATGGTTCCAACTGAGTCTCATCTCAATATTCCAAGGCTTCAGACTTTCCTCAGCTTCTTCCATGAGGGACAAGTTGAGTCCCAGTCCTCTCTGCAGCCACCTAACAAGAAACCTCCTCTGCAAAACCAGATGCTGCCTTTCCCCTTCCCTCCCACACTCGCTCCCTTTCCCATTTCTGGCTCCTCCGTGACCCAGCACACTTGTCTCCAGTACCTGATGGAGGCAGTTCGGGGCCTGTGCTCCCGAGAGTCCATCACCCAGCCCACGTGGCACTCCATCGGGGGGTTTGAACTGTGCCTTGTCTTCCTCTTCCGTGGAGTCTGCAAGACACGGCACATCAGGAAAGCATCCCCTTCCTCCCCAGTCCCCAGCTGAGAAACGCCAGCTCCCGTCTCGCACCGCAGCCCTGGTCCCACCTTGGCATCTATCGTCCTGCCCTCTTTCACCACTGGGTAGAACCGGGGCGTCTGGGTTGGGTCCTTCAGCTGAGGCGTGCGAGGGGTCCGGGGGGTCCTGGCATTGCGGTAGTTGGGTGATTCTGGTACAGTCGTAGGCAAAGACCGGGCAATGGTTGAAGGTTCAGGGACTCCAAACAACTTGTTAGCCAAAGCATCTGTAGGTACTGCAGAGAGAAACCCCCCCACCCTGAGTCAAGCTGAGCTCTGAGCATGAAAGCATCCCTACAGTCAAGGAACACCCATCTGGGAGACAGGAAACAGAGGGACAGGAACGCAGGGACACATTCCAGCCCTCCGAGACAAGCAGCTTCAAATCCAGCATGTCACCAGCTTGGCCAGATAGCCCAAAGCCCAAGCAGCAGATCCAAGGACTGAGCTTCCAGGGATCTCACAAGGTATCTGCTTCCTAGGGGCTAACAGCAGTGACAAATTCTCCCTCCCAAGAGGGGGACAGGGCACCAGGGGCCATGCACAGGCAAACAAGGCCCAGAAGGCAGCTGCTTTCCAGGTACTCAGAGAGGGTCCAAGAGGAAAGTGACATCCAGGGAGATATATCAAAGTCTGCCAAGGTTTCCTCACTCAGCTGGGACACCCCTGCTTTTGAGCCTCCTCTTCTGCAGCCCCAAAACACACAGCTGAGAGAAGAGCATTGCTCTGGGAAAGATAATCTCACAATCCTGTGGCCCCAGTTCCTTCTCTCCAGCTGCTATGCAGCCTCCAAGTACCTCTCACCTGGGGGAATAAGGACAAACTCAGTTCCACGCATTTGTGCCCCCTGTCTCTTACCTTGCTGGAACCTGGGGGGACCAGGAGGGACTTCCTGGTTTGGATCCACAGGGGGCTCTGGGGTCAGGGTGTCAAACTGCTCCCTGCTGATCATATTCACCTTCTTGAAGTTCTCCACCTCTTGCTGCATTGGAAGACGAAGATGATGAAGCAACCAGTTGCCCTCTTCTCCCCTCACCCCATCAGCTCAGCATGACCACCACTCTGCTTGTGCAACAGCCACAACGCTGGGCACCAAGTGCAGCCATGGGGCCTGATTGCCCAGGAGCGTGCTGTGTAGAGGTAGGAAGGGGAGATGCAGCAGACAGAAGACTGGGCACTGCATGGGCCAGGTCTGAGCCATCGGCTGCTCTCGAGCTTTCAGGGATCCTACAAGGCAGGTCCACTAACCATCACTTGTTTTTTTCAGGCTTTTACCAACCCAGGTCAGTGCCAGTGCAACCAGGTTCAAGGCAAGCTTGGTAACCCATGCTTGGCCAGGACCCCACTGCCCCTGACACCTTGTGTCCCTGGAGCCTCCTCCCTGCACTGTCACAGCCACACCGGCAGTGGGACACAACGGTCCCGTGCATTTGAAGGGCCCATAACCCCAGCACACACTGTCCCTCTGGCACCTGCTCTCTCCATGCCCTCAGTTTCTGCCACCCCAGACAGCAGCACCGCTTCAGCAACGTGCCAGGTACCAGACATGGGAACACTGAGCCCAGCTGGTAGCTCCAACAGGCCATCCCACCTCGCAGCCAAAATAATTTCCGTCGCTGAATGAGTCTAGGCAAGTCCCCAACTGCGAAAGTCACCAAGTTGGGACTCAAATGTTTCAAAGCAGCAGATGGGCTTTCTATAAAAAGCCCAAGTCTATGCAACTGGCACCAAAACAGAGAAGAGCACAGGCCAAGTGCAGGCCAGCCATCTATGAACCCGTTCCCAGTAAGTGTGGTCTCCATGGGAGCGCTGGGCATTACGGACAGAGCAGAGACACCCAGTTCTCCCCATAGATCTGGCACTGCCTGCGAAGACCCTGGCAGACAGCAGACCAGTGGGCCTCATGTTCCAGGTCACCTCGTTACTGACACTTTGTTTACCTGGCTGCACCCTTACGCCACGTTACAGAGCTGTGTTTATCCCTGATACAGCAGAGCATGATGCTGGGAACCAGGAATCCCAAGCTCTGCAAGAGGACTAATCCCATCTTAGCTCTACCCCACAAGTAAGCTGTAACCTGCTGCACTGCCCTTTCCACCCCACACCGACAAGGCTCCCCGTGCCCCTCACGCACTCCTGTCCTCAGATCAGCTGCTCTCACCTTGATCTGTGAATACTCTGGCTCAAACTGCTCTGTCCACAGGTCCTGCTCGTAGTAGTACAGCCCATCATTGATCACCTTGGCCAGCTCTGAGCTCATTTTAGCCCTGGATGTGTGGTTGCCAGTCCGGTCCCCGCCAGGATGCCGGCGCAGGTAAGGAGGTGTCTGTGTCACGATGAGGATCTTGTTCACATCCCGATCGTCGATCTCATAATCCGAATCTTCGTCTGACCAGTCGGTGAAGGTGTTCTTGCGGCCATCCATCTGCTCCATCTCCTCATCAAAGAGGAAGTCTAGCTCCTCAGGTTCATCTTGGTCCTTTTGCTTTTGCTGCTGTGGTGTCTTTGACTCCTCCGGTTTCTACAGGTAGGGGGGAAAGAGTAACACAAGGTAAAGACCACATAGCAATGCAAGTCTACTGCTTGGCGACACAACTACTGCCCCTTCACAGAATCATCAAGGTTGGAAAAGACCTTGAAGATCATCCAGTCCAACAATTAACCTAACGCTGACAGTTCCCAACTCCACCATATCCCTCAGTGCTATGTCAACGCAACTCTTAAACACCTCCAGAGATGGGGACTCCACCACTGCCCTGGGCAGCCCTTACCACAGCCAGAAGATGCCCATCTGGGGAGAACACCTTATTTACACCACTGAGGAGCAGCTCCAAAGGGGGTCTCAAGAGGGGGCCAGGAGAAACTAAGACAGCACTCCCATGACCAAAAGACCCTATTTGATCTGAAACCCGTCTACTCATGATTCAGGTCACTCAGACAACTGGGAAATCCCCATCGTGACAGCTCCTACATCACCACCTACCTTGGGCCTGGCTGGGGAGGGCCGAGGTCTCTTCTTCACTTCAATCCATGTCTCTGAATCCAGGTCTGGTAGACTTGCAGACAGGCCCTTGGGCATTGTCTTCAGGTTACTGACCTCCTCCGTTTTGGTAGGGACCGGGCTGGCAGGACGTGGGGAGCCAGGAGCAGACTCTAGAGCCAACAAGAGCCACAAGGTGCTTTAGAGGGAAGGAGGGAGACTGGGGGTTTGTGTATTTCAGGCACTCAACTGAAGAGAGAGTTATTTTGGCAGCATGGCACAGCTTGTGGGACTAGCTAGCATCCAGTGGCCAAAGAGCTCTGCGGGTGACCATTTCCCAAAGTTTCCCCAGTTTCCCCACAAAGCCCTAAAGCAGCTGCTCTTGGGGAAATCTTCCCACAACAGTCTGGAGCTACTGGGAACAGATCTTCTCCTGCCCAAACAAGTTCTTCTAACAGCATCAAGAAGATCTTTTACTTGGTTTCTTGGGCTCAGCCCTGGGCTCCTGCCAGCCCCCATGGGATGGGTGACAAGAGCAGGGGGCAGACCATGAAGGACAGCAGACCCTTCCTCAGCTGACATGGAGCTGACAGCTCCATACCTGCTGCCCATCTGTACCCTCACCCATTAAGGAAAGGTTGGGTTCATGAGTGTCCTCTGCTCTTCCGAGCAGTAGTAGAGTATTTCCAGGCACAGACAAGAGACTTCCAAGCAGGACTGACCCTCCCCGAATCCCTTCAGCCCCCGCAGAGGAAAAAATCACAGTCTCTTTCACATTTCCCCATGCACGGAGATAGCAGCACTCTGCAGGTCATAGGACAGAGCCCACACCAGCTCCCACCACCAAGCAGAAAGCAAACGGCAGAGCTCTGCCCTGGAGAACACTCCTGACTCTTAGGGTCTCAATTCTGCTGCAGTACTAGCACTGCAGCCACACCTCCCTCCATATTGCCCCAGTGCTCACCTGTCTCCTTCTGGAAGCTTTGCCGGGGCACAAACTCGGGGCAGTTGATGAACTGTGAGAAGTCTGTTTGTGTGTAGTCTGCCATAGGAGGGCCAGGCAGAGCCCATTTTTCTGGCTGCTCTTTTCTCCTGATCTTCTCATCCACAATTTCCACCACCTTGCTGTCCTTCAGAGCCTGGAACCAAGTGATAACCAGTTAACTTAGGGCCCTGCCTTGGCACATTGAGCAGCTCAGCCCCAGCCCTTCCTCCCTAGGAGGACCAAGTCAAGGACAAGGGAAGGCTCTGCTTGCATCTCACCCACAGCCCATCTAGAAAAGAGGCCTCAGACAGGAGTGGTGAGAAGCACAAGAAGGAAAGTTCATCACCTTGATGATGAGGCTGATGTCGGTGGTCAGCGCCTGCACCCGGTGGAAGCTGGCGATCAGGGTGATGGGAAGGAAGCCATCTGAGTCCATCTTGCGACGCAGGAAGAAGTCTCGCTCCAGGTTGTCCACGCTGAAGTAATATTCTCTGTATGAACAACACATCGGTGAGAGGCAGCTCCAAGCCACTTTCCTCTGGGCACCACTGAGAAAATAATCCTCCCCTCTCACCTTCTGCTACTGTGAGGCTGAAGAGAGACAGCCTGGAGAGCCCTGACTTGGGGCAAACTGGCACTGTAAGCGGTGTGGCAAAGTCAACACACCTCAGCTCTAACCCATGGGATTAGCTACACAGACTCCAGGGAGGGTACCTGTGAACTTACCACCACCACCCAATGCTCAGACAAGAAGAGGTGGTGCTTACATCTGCCGCTTGATGTAGTCTTTGAGCAGTTCCTGGTCCACACTGTAGAGCTCAGCACTGCTGATGTTGTCGAAGTAGTAAGTGATGTTGCTAGCGTACTTCTGGGTGCGGGAGCCGTCCGAGCCCTCGAATTTCCGGTACCCATACTGATAGTCAAAGTGCCCTGTAGGACACCAGTTAAGGGTCAGCACAGAGCCCCTGGGATCTGCTAGACACTGCACTGCCAGATGGGGCCGGACTCCTGCACAAACAGCTCCTCTGCACTGTTCCTGGGGCCCCCATGGCAGCCCACAATGGGGCATCACCCACCCCCATCCCTCACCCTCCTGCTCTCAGCCTTTGCTGCAGAAGGGATCCCAGTGAAGCTTCAACTCTTACCCAGGAGCAACTGGGCAGCCCAGGTGAAACACGAAGGCCCTACACTGAAGCTGTGCCAGGGTCAGCACAGACACTGCCCTGTCAAATGCCAAGTGCAGATGCTCTTCCCCATCCAAGCCATGACTCCTGCCTGGCTCTCAACACGACATAAAGCCTACGCAGAGTATCAGCATGCTTCAACTATTGCACACAGGGTACTGCAAGGGGCAGAAAACAGGTGGAAGAGCTTGGCCTAAGCAGCGGAAAGACATTTGCCTTTATTAAAATACTAATAGAAATAATTTGCTTTTATTAAAAGCAGCTCAAATTATGAGCTGGGATGACCTGCCACAATATTCTCCTGTATCCCTACAGTGCTCTGCCCTCCCCAGCCTGCTTTGGAGCCCCAACTCTCATACACACACAAAGCCCTGCACACTTCAGCACATGTCCTGCTCTCTCCTTACTGTCACAAGACCACACATACAGTGATCACCTCCTCTGCCACGGCCACGGCCCCTGCCACGGCCCCGGCCTCGGCCCCGGAAGGTCCCTCGCACAGCTCCTCCCTCACTCTTCACGCTGGAGGTTTCGTCGTGGTCCTGCCAGCTGCGCTCATGCTTGTTGTCTGGGTGCCAGCCTGCAGGAGACAGGGAAGAAGAGGCAGGAGGAGTGTTACAAGATGAAAGCACTTCCCTGGAGCAAGCCTGCTGCACCCGGAGCCCTCTGAATGCAGAGAGCGTGCCCGCTGCCCCATGCCATGCCTGGGCATCAGGGCTTGCTCTGCCCCGCAGCCAGAGCAGGGAGAGCTGGTCCCCAGCCTCAGCCCCCACCTTTCAGCTCACTGCGGTTGTTGGAGGGGTGCCTGTGCTGCTCGTTTTGCCGGTTGTTCCGAGAGGCCGTTTTGTCCCTAGGCACCTCTGACTTCATGTCTATCTGCAAAGGGACCCACTTGTGTTTGTTGCCTGCAAAAGGACAGGGTTTGGGTGTGACACAGGTTCAGAGCACATCTACTTCATCCCCTGCAGCCCCCTCTTGCCACACAGCCCCCACACATGGAGGAGAGAGAGCAGCAGCAGGGCCTTTTGAACCGACCCTGTCCTCTGATATCCCTCCTCCAGGCTTGGATGCAGAAAAGCTCCATCCTGGACTCTTGGGCATGGAGGGACATGAGAGACCCCCACCCACCCCATTACTTCATGGCATTTGTCCTTCCTCTGCCCCTTTCTGCCCACCAAGGCTCACGTGTCAACCACAGGTGGTGCAACCCATGGTCAGGGACTTTTCTGTGCCACCACAGAGCACACACAAGAGGGCAAGCTACTGCCACACTCCCTAGACACAGACTCCCCTACTTGGGCCCTGCTCCCACCAAAATGACACGCTGCCCCCTTGAAGCCTGCAAACACCTTTTCACCAGAGCTGACCCCATGCTGGGACCATGTCCTGCAGCAAGGCCCCCAAGAAGGCAGTGGATGCTCCCACCTAGCTGTGGGTCATAGCAGGGGGGACAGCACCCACCAGGTCCTGCCTTACCTTTCTTCTTCTGGGCTGACTTCTGGTTGTCATCATCACCATTCTTCTCCTCCCCAGACTCATCTGATTTGGTTTTCAGGCTCTCTTTACCATCGCTACCATCGCCTTTCTCCTGCTCTTTCATGTCTTTCTTGACAGGCAGTTTCCGGAGAGATGGTGCTTTGTGCGGCTGCTGGAGACATATCAGTGCAGGAAAGATGTGAGAGGTGGGAGGAATGAAGAGCTGGACGCAGACCCCAGCTGTCCCAGCAGGAGCAGGAACAGGAGCATCCCTGCTCCATGCCTCCCAGAGCTGTTCTGTTCCCAGGGAAGGGCTTGGCTTGTATCTGAGCAGGACAAGGGCCTCTACAGATGCTATGAAGTACTTGAGGCGAGACACAATCCCCAGGCACAGAAGTTACCAAGATGGGCTGCCAGGAAGGCCTGTTGCTCCTTGGATGGGGGTGTCCTACAAGGGACCAGACTGCCCCAGTGGCAAAAGGGTGACTAACCCTCATGCCCTGATAGGCAGCCAGGAGCTGGCAAAGCAGCATCCAAAAATAGAAAGGTTTCAACAACACACATGTCCGTAGCAAGAGAGGAAGACCATGCCCCTCGGGCACACCAGCCCTTTCTCGTTGTGTTTTCAGTTTCTCCTGTGAAAGTCTTGACTTTTGCCCAGCCCCCTTCTTGCACTGAGCAGCCCTGAGGAGAGCAGGTCTGGGAGCTGCCCTACCTGCTTCACCCAGCCAGGGGGGCTTAGATCAGGCTCCAGACTCCCAGAATAGCACTGGGGGAGGGAGCCCAACACACAGAGTAGCCCTAAAAGGAAATCCCCTGCACGCTATTCCTGGCTGCCTCCACACTGACACTCAGCACCCCAAATGGCCTGGCTCAGCCAGTGCTTCCAAAGGGACGGGGAAGGTCTGCAAGGGCCTTACCCTGCTCACCAGAGAGATTTTGTGTTCTCACCTGGACACTCTTGTGGGCTATTTCTCCAGGTGTTGGCCAATTTGTGGCATCACCGAAGTCACCAACCTTGTATCCAAAGAGAAAGGTCTCATTAGTGCACAAGCTGCAGGTGCTATTCCCTGCATCAGCATCCAGAAGCCCTTCCAGACACAGCGCCACTACCCACCGCTGCCCTGCAGACAGCCATCCCCAAGAGGTTTGGGGGTGGCACCCACACCACACACAAACAGCCCCTCCCCCCACCCAAGCAGGGCACCCAAATTAATCCCAAATAACTGCAGACAAGGCTATCGGGGATTGTAATGAGGCTGCCACCAGTCCCGTAAGCTATCAGCCTCTCAGCTCCCACTAAACTTTTTGCCCCAGCAGCAGCATTTGGCACCAAGCTGCCTGAGGTAACTCACTCATCATAGCCCTGTCCCTTGGACAGGGGAAGCACACAGCTTTCAGCATCCTCAATCACCTGAACCAACTACGCCCCAGCGAAGAAGCTGCCTCCACCCAGTGGTAGATTACAGCAGGCAGAGCTTCACTTAAGTGCCCAGCTGCAACCAAGTGCAAAGGGATCATGTAGTAGAATTGATGAGAAAGTTCAAACAGGTATCTGATGGTGATGGGAGCTCCCTCATCCCACACACTCCATGGCCACATGGGGGACCACCAGTCACTTCTCTGCTGACTAAGTGAGCTGGCCACTACCATTATTTCTACTTCTTCCAGGTTTCAGAGAGGACCTGCAGGACAGAAAGGACCCAAACAGCTGTCCAGGTACATGAAGAATCATGGATGGGCAAACTACTCCTTGCCCTTGTGGGGTTATTCCTAAATTAATTTGGAGTCCCCAAGTTCCCCATGATATCATATTTCTACATTCATGTGCCATGGTCTTCTCCCCAGGAGGTAGTTTCCTGGGAAAATCCACCTCCAGTGCAGGACCATGCCTGTTTCACAGACAGGAGCACCTTCCATCCCCAGGGCCCTCCTCTCCCCAAGATGGAACAGTTAAGGAAAGCCGTATCAAGTTTCAGATGCATCTTCACTGGCTGATGGGAGCCAACACCAACAGCCCATGTCCCTAGTTGTGCCCCAACTGCATGCAACATCCTCAGAAGCAACTGTCCCTCCATTACATTTATCCTCTGGAACAGATTGCCCTGCTTCCTCCAAAAGAGTCTTTGTTTGAAATCAATTACCCTGACTCTCCGTGTGCCAGTAAAGAACAGATTGCACAAGGGAAGAAAGGATCTGTGGACACAATGCTCCATCACGGCACTGCCCTGTCTGCACTGCTAAGCACTGGCTAAGCCCACAGGGGACTTGGGGTGTCTTTGGGTGTGTGGGGAGAGTCTTTCCACAGCCAGTACTGTGCTCCAAGCACCTCCCTGAAAGAGGGGAGGTGAGAAAATCAGCCCTAGCCTAGCTGGGCAGAAAATCAGTCCAGGCAGCATACAACACCACTAAAACGATGAAGAGGAGATGGGAGAATCAGGACCTTCTCCTCCATGCTCTTGCAAGTGGCCAGGTCAGCACATTAACCCCTCCACAGCCAGGCTTGTGAAGGAAGCAGTCTGCTCACTAGACCCTCAAGATGCTCACACAGCACTGACAACTGTGCCAGAAGCTGGTGGCCAGCAAGGGGGACAGCAGGCACAACCTTACCTTGCTTCCTTTCCGCTGTCTTGGGTTGGCAGCCCTCACCACTTTCGCAGGAGTTGTATGTTCTGCAAAAGGAGGAGGAGAACAAAACTCTTAAAACACAGCTGAGGCTCATGGAGGTGTTAGCTCTGGAGGGAAGCAGGTGAGAAGCAAGCCAGTTCCCTCTGCAGCAAAGAAGGGCTCAGAGGAAAAGGTGAACGGAAAACAGAGCCAGCTTCTGACCTGGGTCTCAGGAGGGCCCCATCAAGATCAGACAACTCATGATCAATCCAGGTAGCCAAGAAACAGACCTTTAACCCCGTCCCACCACAGGAAGGCACTCCCTGACTTAGCTCAGCCCTCCCCACTTGGCCTTGCCAGCCAGGAAGGAGGGGTGGTGAGGAGTTAAGGTTGCTCTGTGAAGTGCCACACAGAACCTGATCTGCTGTTATGCGCAGCAAAACAAACATGCCCTTGAACAGGCAAGGCCCATCACTGAACCAAGGCAGCTGGCCCTCCCCAGGGATCAGAGGAGAGCTCTGACACGGCACTGCTCAGCTCATGCTTTGATTTCCAGTGCACTCCAGCACGGGGCATCAAGTTCACAAGAGGGGAACATACAGAGAGAAGGAGGCAGACCTGGGAAATGCCTAAATCCTGCTACAGTCAAAACTATCTAGGCACTTGAGTGCCTCTAGGGTGTTTTAAGGTATCAGAGTGGAACTGCTGGGGTTCACACCACTGCAGACTTCACACAGGACTTCAGTCCCACCATGTCTCAGCTCCTGCTCATACAGCACCTCCTTACAAGCAGCAGAAGAAATCTGTCTTGTTTTCTCCCTCCCAGGCTTGGCTGTAAGGTCCCAGGCTCACGCAGGGCATGCACAGAGTCCAGCAGAGCAGCATGCTGTTGCCTCACACACACCAGCCCCAGGAGGAGCACATACGAGGGTCCCCTCTCCGACAGCAGCGCTCCACAGGGACAGGAGAGCCTGCTGGCCCCTGGCTCGAGGGGCAGCCCATGCCAGATGCCACATGCCCACCAGGAGCGACCATTTCTGCTGATTCCACTGGCTTGTTTCAAAGAAAAGCAGCCCAGATTGGGGTGGGGGGCAAGGGTGGGAGGGAAGTGAAGAGAGAGCCCCCAGGCATAGCAGAGGCTATCTTGGGATGCCCCGGGAAAACACCCGGAATAGCCTACCCAGCTCCACTCAAAGCTGGCTTTGATCTCCTGCGTAAGGCAGGACAACTTTGCCTAGATGATCAAAACCGGTCCCCTTCCTAGCCTTGAAACCTGTGATTCATCCTGTTGGCCCAGCCTTGCTCAGAGCTGGAGGCTTTGAAGTGTCAGTATGACAGAGTCAGACATGGCATGACAGAGCCACGTGCACCCCTTCCCCAAGGCTCCTCTGTGGGGATTTCACCCTCAGGAGAGTCCAAGCTCTCAGCTGGATCCCCAAATCTTCCCCTTTCTCCCCAGAACCTCCCCAGCCCACATGCACCACCTCCCCCCCTGAGCAGCAGCAGTCCCACATGTCCCTCACTTATTCCACGTGCACTTCATTGAGAATCCCAGTTCCACGGTACAAAGTTTACCACAAGGCTTTTAAACTTTCCTGCTAGTGTAGGAAGAGCAAGTGCTTTCAAAACAGCCCCTAAAATCCTCCACTCAAACGCCCACAGATGTCACCAACTAAATATAGCTTCAAAAGCCACCAAGCGCTACACAGCGCAAACCCGCAGCCAGCCTCATTTTCCACAGGTATGGAGCACCTCTGCCTGCTCTGACAGCACCGACATACCTGGCACCATGAAAAAAAAAATAACTGAACTTGCTCTGCAGCCTGATTAGGCACCAATCTCCCCAGCTAGGGAAGAGCAGGGCTCCCTCTCTCACTGGGAGCATCTCAGCTGGGTGCCTGCTCCCACTGCACTGCAGCCCCGGAGCTCCTGGCAATGGCATCCAGCCCTTTCCTCCAGCTGCTTCAGCTCAGGAGCCTCGCGGTCACAGATGTCCTTGTGCTTTTTTGGGGACCAGTCAAAGAGGCCCCCTCACAACCTCTAGTGAAAGAGGACGCAGAGGCACAGGCTGCAGAGGTAGGTGCCATGGACTCCATCTTTGTGGGGGAGGAAGGAGATTGTTTGAAACAAGTTTTGCTACTTTCCTTATCTGAAAGATAGGAACAGGGATCCCTTATCTAGCTGAGGTGCTGAGAAGAGTAATTAGCATTTGCAGAGTGCTGCAGAAGACAAAACACGCAAAGCAAAGTGCTGCAGCCTGGCAGGGAGGCTGCTCCAGGGAGTGCAGCCAGGCCAGCACCACAGTGGGAGCTGCAGGTGGCTCTCGCCAGTGTGGATGGAGTGGAGATCTGCAAGTCATGGTGGAGACTGCTCAGACCAAGGCAGGAGACCGAGGGGGTGTAACCATCCTAGTAGATAGACAGACAGACACACCATTCGCAGAGCCAAGAGCCATGGTGAGCAGGAGCTGTGCATGTCTGGCACCCTCCAGGGCACATCAGCTTAACTGAGAGCCCCAGCTCCAATCCATCAGCGATTCTGTAGTCAAGCTCCTGGACATCCAACCCCAAACTGCTCTTCATGTTTTCTTGCAGAGAAACCCAAACATTTATAAACCAAACCCAACCCATGCAAAACATATTAGGCTAACTCAGGTGCTAAGGCTTCAGAAGAAAATCTTCCTACAAAGACATCAACGTTATCTTGCAGTGCACAGCTGAAAAGAGCCCCTGGCAAACCCCGCTGCCCTTTGTCACTGCATCAACCCAGGAAATGGGCAGCAACTGGGTGTCACTCACCCCCAGACAGGAGCTCAGGACAAGCAGTGCTAGCGAGGGATACTAGACACTGCCCTGGTTGATAGCTGAGCCCTTAAAAGCTGCTGACAGATGTCTCAGACCTCCTGACATCTCACAAACCTCCTTTTGCATTTATTTGGTGGCAGTAAGTAATTTTCAGTTGCAGTAGCACCACCTGATCGCCCCCACCACCCCCACCAAAAAACAGGATCCCTCCGTGCGAGGGGACAGACAAAACAGCTGCAGCAGGAGCCAGGGCTTTAGTGGTGTGAGACTGGCAAGGGGACAGTGGGCAGGGAAGGAAGGAGCAGCTTTGCCTGCGGCCACAGAGCAGATGCTGGCACAGCCAGGAACAGATAAGCAGGTCTTGAGTTTTGATCTGCTGCCTGCAGCCAGAACCAGCTTGTTTGCCCGTGGGGTTGCCCAGCCACGCAGAGGTTATTTCTTAACAACCAAGGGGACAAGGCACAGGTAGGAGCACCATGTCCCCAATGCCAGGATTGCAGCCAAACCCCTCCCATGGCCAAGGCACCGTTAAAGCATTCCCTGGCTTTTGATTCTCACTCCCTAACACACCAGGTGAGCACCAAGAAGGGCAAGGCTGTGCAGACACCTTGTGCTTTCCTTCCAGCCTGCGGCTGGCTGTGGCACAGCCCTTGAGGCGGGAAGCTCGCAGGGGCATCCAGGTGAGCAAACGCCTTGTATCTGGAAGGAGAAGAGTCATTGCACAAGGACGAGACAGCCAGGGCAACAGCAGCTTCACAGCTAAACGTGCGTCCCTGCCCTGAGAGGGACACATGCTGCAGGATCACTGAGCTCAGCCTAGGAGACGTATTTACTATCTTACCTGGGAAAAGCAAACCTAACACCCAATGGCCTGGTTCCCTGTCTTCTCTTACATTCAATGCAGCTTGTGATATATTTTTAGAGAAGGCAGATGAAATCTGCAGGACTGGGCAGAGACCTGGCGTTATACTGCAGAAATACCTGCACCTCTAGCAAGAAAGCTGTAGTACCTGCTCGTGGTGTACCACTCATGTACAACATAGACAAGGCCTCAGAGCACCCTAGCACCAGCTAGGACAGCCTCAGAGGGCAGCCCAGGCTCCCAGCAGGAATGCAGAGTCCTCAGCTCCAACACACACTCCATCCCTGACACAGCACACCCCTCCTTCCCCTGCAGCCAAGTCAACAGAAAGGAGCCGGCCTGCCCCCAAGCTGCTCCAGCCCACAGCCCAGCACCTAGGAAAAACTGCTAATGAAGGCAGTTTTGAAGCCAAGAGCCCGGACTTTGTGCTGGAGAGGCTGAGGCAGGGGCGCATGCTCCGTGCTACAGGTCCTGCTGGGGCTGGAAGAGCCAAACTGGTATCCCCAGTTTCCCCAGCGCCCTGGCAGGAGCCCGAGGGCATTGTGCAGGACAGTTGTCCAGGCACTCTGCAGTCCAACGGGATCCACTTCACTACTCAACAGCCTCTGAACGATCTTCCCTCCTTCCCATGCTCCATGGGACTGTCCTGCCACACATGAGGACCACAGCTCATAACCAACACGACAGGACACTCATTCCAGCAATGCTTCTTCAAGGTCTCTAGGTGAGAAAGAGCAAGTGCAGCTTGGGCAAGGGTGAGCTGAGCCCTGAGCAGCCTGGGGGTCTGGAGGTGAGAGGGGAACAGTGCCCCAGTCAAAATGTCAGAGCAAGGAAAAGGTATTGCCCTCCTGAGAAACCAATGCACACCCAGGTGCAACAACTTCTGAAAAGAGTAAAGACAGAAACCATTAGACAGTTTACACCAAAGAGGACTGCTACTCACTCACACTATTTGTATATATGCACTCATTGTCCAGGCAGAGAAAATCAGCCTGGGGATTAGCTGTCTCCCCTGGAGACAGCCAGCTCCTTCAGTCTTTCCGGGAGGGCAGGAAAGTCCCTCCTGGGGTACGACACACAGGACAGTGTGGAGGGACAGCACCAACCTGTAAAGCAATACCTGTAAGAAAGAGGGACCCAGCATGCAGCCAGCCACAGCCAAGCCTGCCAGGACCCCACCGTGGCTGCAAAAATCCCCTTGCTGCCCCAAAAGAGACGTAGGGAGCCAACAGAGAAGAGCTACACAAAGGTTTATCTCCACCTTGCCAACACGGGAAACTCAGAGCTGCAACCTTGTCCCTGTCCTTCCTCCAGGCCTCAAGCAAGCTTTCTCCCATAGCAGCCTGACCCACACAGCAGCAGGGGCAAGACACTGATTCGGAGGCTCTCCTGTGACACTCATCACTGCCCATGCACTCAAACTCCACAACTGGGAGTTTGAGCCTGACTGAGCCATCAGGGGACACAGCTGGCAAGCTTTGTGCCCACCAACACCACACCTTCTCTGGAGACATTTGCAGGATCAGTCCTGCAGACCAGATGTGACCTGCAAGCTGAGAACTGCCTTCCTCAGCCCACCTGCTGTGGACAGTGCTGAAGTATTTTCTTGTTGACAGTCCATCCCATGAGGGCCCCCCTGAAGTTACAGGCAGAAAAGCCTTGAGGGACACAGACCCTTCCTGCCCACCTCCTGTGGCTGCTGCACCCATTTCTTCATCAGCAAGACAGCGGCAGTGGACAACACACCCTTACTGTAAAGGGGCTGGGAAGCACAGGCAGTCAGGAGGGGACTTCAGTCTCTCCAGGGAGCAATTTGGTAGCACCCCTGCGTGCAGAGAGAGGTGCAGATACCCCCAGAAACCAAGGAGTAGCTTCCACCTCTGCCTGCCTCAGCCATATGTCACAGCTAATGCCAGACTGAGATGGGAAATGCTTGTCTCTAGCTCCACGCACAAGCAGAAAAGCCTGGGATTTATAAAGCTGACTGCTTGGCATGCTCACATTTTGCTGAAGACATCATAAGGTACAAAAACCCAGCAAGTTTCAGGGGAAACTGGGCATGCTGACTGCTTCTTCTCTGGGTTTGCAACATTTTACAGCTCTACCTCCTGCCAAATCACTGTTGCAGCTGGAGGTGCATGCATGAGAAATCAAGGGAGCACTGAATAGAGTTCTCCAACAGCTTTAAGAGATGCCATCACAAGGACGTCTTCCAGCATAAAGGAGTGAGTGTCAACAGGGGCTCCCACCGGCGCCTGGGCACTGCACAGAACCACAGCTGGCCCCACCAGCTGCAGCATGTGGCCTCACAGCTGGCACCACAGCATCTGGCCTTGTTTACAAAGGTAAGAGGAATATTTGCAACATCTCTGCAACATCAAAAGTTTCCTGCACATGCAAGAAAAACTGCATTAGAATGGACAAGGTCAGGACCAAGCAAAAGACCAGACCCTTTAGCTGCATGGCTGAGCAGGATTCAGACTTGTAAGGCATGTGGGAAGCCTGTTCAGCAGGAGCAAGAAACAAGCTGCAGGCACCATGGCTCAAAGCCTTCCAAGCAATTTTGTGCAGCTCCTCAGCACACAGCTCCACCTTACAAGCCCTACTGTAACAGCAAAGGAAGTAGAGAGCTGCCTACACTTTTCTGCAATGTAAGCTCTGCAACTGCTGCAAAGATCACTCGCTAAAAATAACTTCAAAAAGGGCATCTGACAGCTCCACAGAGAGCATGAGAACACTCCCACCTGGGTGTCCTAGGCAGGCTGCGAGAGCTGGGGAGTTTGCCCTGGAAAACTGCTGGGAGAGAGGCCATGGGTACAAGCAGGTTCAATACAGCATGCCAGGACAGCAGTGTCAGGGGCTGGGAGTGAGGGCATTGAGTTATATTCCCAGCTCTTCAAGCCCTCGCATCCCTCAGCTGATACTCCTAAAACAGCCCCGGAGCAGGGGGAGGTGAAGCAGCTCAGGACACTGGCAGAGCCTTGTCTCTCTGCCGACAGCAACCTCCCTACAGGCAGCGCAGACCTGCAGAGAGACCTTCAGAGCAGGCAGGGGCACCAGATGTAACACAGCCTGGGTCACAGGGAGCTGACAAACAGCATTGCTTCTTAAATGCACATAACTGTCATAAGCTCTGCACACCCAAGTTATCTGCAGAATCTGACTTTTCTTTCCAGGGCAAATGAGAGCTAGGAAGGATCTGGACTTAGCAAAGATGCAGCCTCCCAGTCCAAGACAGAAAACCCTTCGATTTGTGGCCAAGCTACGCTGCAGAAGGAGCAGGTTAAGAAACGCCGACAGGCATTTCTAATGTTAACAGCATCAGCAAGGGCACCGTGGATTCTTCCTGGCACAGACAGCTACTATTAAAGGTAGTAAATGAACCCTCTCAAGGGTGATTGACATCTTTCCACCACCTTTTCAAGCAACGCTCTTCCCTGAAGAGGTTTTCTAGGAAACTTTTGACACACAATCCACACTCACACCACTGCACCCATCCCCGAGATGCCAGGCTTGTGCAAAATGAAATAGAAAACAGGGGGGTTCCTGTGCTAAGGGAAACCAAGCCCTAAACTCTGTTTGGGGTCTCTGCTGGGAAAACCAGTGGTTCCCACACCCCCGAAGGCATCACAATGGGGATGCAGCCAAGGTGACCCAGCTGACTGGACTCCAGAAATTGTCAAAACGAGGGAGCCATGCTGGCTCAGGCCCCCACAGTTGCTGAGCCACCCTGCTCTCCCTGAGCAGGGAGAAAGGTACCCATCACTCCACCACCCTGCAGGAGAGGCTGCTCCAGCACCAGTGCCTGACCCAGCTTGTCTAGTACATACAAGTCTCCCGTTGGCAGAGCATTTAGCCAGCAACTTCTCTGCCATCATGTAAGAGAGAAAAGCCTCCAAGGACACCTGCAAACACTCCGTCAGGTTAAATTGTTCAGGGAGAGGGGTGAGAAAAGCCAGCAACATTCCCTCTCAAACACCACATCAGTCCATCACAGGCAGGCTGGGGCCCCTGAGAAAAGGCACGAGTTGATCCAGCTGCTGCTCACGGTGGAGGCACAGCAAGGACACCTCAGCGTTGGGAGAGGACGGTGCCCGAGGCAAGGCTGCAGGGCCCGGGGCATGCAGGCGGGCCAAATCATGGAGGAGCCAACGGGTCAGGCTCTCCTCCAAGCTGGCTCAAAGACCAGCTGATAGTTCATGACCTCAAAAAATAAAAATCAGTGGTGGAGGAGAGAGAGGGGTGACATGAGCAGGAACTACAGGACAGCAGGGACAGACACACAAGGCATGGCAGGACTCCCAACTCCTAATAAAACACAGCAGCAAAAGACCCAGCCCACTCACCTTTGGGGGCAACTGATTTCCAAATTAAAGGGGGTTGTCCACCCTCCAGGAGGGACCAGGAGCAGTTTTCCTCGGCTCCTGCTTACCTCTGCTGCACTGCTCTGCTTGTTCTGCCAGGCTCTAATGAAAAGCTAGTTAACAGTTAATTATTACCCATTCAGACACACGATCCCCTACTCTGACCGACTGCCGGCTGGGAGGGATAAGACAGTCACGTGACACAAAAATCCTGGCCTTATGAAAGCATGGTCAACTATATTTAGTTGGAAAAACGATGACCTAGCGAGCCCGCACCTCTCCGGCCCCCCCTTGGAGGAGCTGACCTGCCACCTTCGGAGATCCTACCTCCATGGCACCCAGAAGTCCCTCATCCAGTTCTAACACCAAGAGGGGGATGGCTGGTCTGAGGGCGAGCCCAGTGTGCGCGCACACACACACAGAGGCTGTCCTGGGGGGCCAGACCAACACACACCCTGGGCCACAAGCACCTTTCCTCCTCATCCTCGGCGCTGCACAGTGGGTCACCTTGTCAGCGGCAAAAGCTGATAAGCACCAAAAGCAACAAACAGGGCCCTGCCCAACGTCCTGGACCTTATCTTGAAAGCAGGAGGCACACTGGGAACCTGACCAGTGTGACCAGTGCAAGGGTGGCATTCAGCAGCAACGCTCTTGCAGCCAGCCTCTGCCTGCCTAGGGCTGGGGATGTTCAGAGCTGGAGATGGGAGTTTGCCTCACCTGGATCAGTCCACCCCTCTGCATGGCAGCTGGGTGAATGAGATAGGTATGGCCATGCTGAGAACAGAGAGGGAGCAAAGGCAGCCGTGCAGCAGTCACACACGTGTGCCACTGCTGTGGAGAGAAGGTCCCAGAAAAAAGACGTGAGGCAACAAGAGCCGAGAGCATCACCTGCTCCCCCTCCCACTGCAGTGGAAGAGCTTCAAAGGAGAAGAAAAAAAAAAACCACCACCAAAGCCTGAAGACCAGACATCATTAATCTCCTGTCATCAGCAGTGGGGTGCTCTCCGCCTGCATCCCGCTGCAGCCGATGAGACAGCACAACTGGCAGTGCCCGCAGGATGAACGGGAAGAGGTCACTGCGCTGCTGCCGAACGCAGGGCATCGCACTGGTAGGATCCCTTCAGTGGCCGTCAGCCTCTCCTGCAGCTGCATCTGGGGACTTGGAAGCTGACAAAACCCTTCCTGGGAAGCATCTGGTACATCTCACTGTAAATATTTAGCAACGAAGAGACAGGAGTGGAGTGCCAAGTGCCTGGCGTGAGACCCTCCGGCTCTGAATATTCGCACTGTCTAGGAGGGGTCTGCGCAGCTCCCACGGCCTGTGCCAGTGGAGGGGGTGAGGGGTCACACAAGGCAAAGGTGCAAACTCCGCACAAAACCTGCCTCTGGAAAACCCGTCATTTTAAAGAAGAGAGACAGAGACTTTCTAGAAATGAGACTGTGACGTAATTTAAGTAACATCATTCTTAGTTCCTCCCTGCTGTGATTCCCATGCCCAGCTTTGGCTACTTCTCCAGAGGGATCTCTGCTGGACCTGTGTGTCCCCTGTGCAGCAGCCACTTCCAAAGTGACGGCTAGACCTCACCCTCGAAGCCTGCACCAATTCAGCTGCAAACCTGCTTCCCGACTGCATACATAACAAAAGGAAACTGAGCAGCAGCTCAGATTGCGAGGCCAAGGAAGACAAAGCCACCACCAGGCAGAAATCCAGCCCCACCTCTCCGGGCAAGGGAAAGCAATAGCGATTTGGTGGTAGGACCAGGTGCAGCAAACACTCCCAGGAGTTTAGAGAGGTCAGACCTAGGTCACCTGCTAAACAGGGTGTCTCCAGAAATGAGCTGAAGAAATCCTACAGTCCCATAACCACCCGATTAAACTAAGCACAGGTATGGGGGCTTCCTCCCACTGGCAAATCCAGAGCATTAAAATCATGATAACAAGGCAGCCAAACATCCTTGCAATCTTTGAGAGCAGGCAGAAAGGCTCTTTTTTTTTTTTGCTACTTAAGGATTACTGTACCTCAGCTGAGCCAATTTCAGGGCGTGCTCACCAATCACAAGACAACATCTCCACTTACATCCCCCACCTTAAGTCAGACACAGTGAAATTCAAGATTTTTCTGAAGAACTTTGTTGTAACAAATACTGCCAACTTCCTTCCTGGGTGCACAATCACGTGGATCCTGCTGCACAAACCACTCTCTCCAAACCAGGCAACTCTGGTACTACAGGTGGCTGTCTCCCTGTCTCAATACACAGCCTGAGTAAAACACCCTAACCAGAGTGAGCCTTCCCAAAGGAGTCAGGAATACCCAGCTACAGAGTGCAACACAGCACTCTCTCTCCTAATTTAAAAATCCATCTCTCCTCCTTTTCTTTATAAAGGATTAAAAATCGCTTCCTTGCAGTGAGAGCATCACCCACATCTCTTTATGGAAAACTTCACAGCATTTAATTCAAAGTGGCATTTAAAACTTGAAAGGTATCTCAGCCACTGCTGACAGTTCTCCAAAACTATCAGCTCAGGGTGCAGCAGAAGATTAAAAAAACCCCAAAACATCAGGAGTAGTGAGACCAAGACAGAACATCACTTGCCACTCTGTTGAACACCAGTGCATCCACAACTGCAGTCAACTCTGGTCTCTGCATTTCAACAAGAGCACAGCAGTGCTACAGCTGCACAGAGAAAAGCAATTACATCGCCCCTTATGAGGCGAGACTAAAAGGGCCGGGATCTTCCACCACTGAGGAGGAGGGCTGGCTGCAGTGTACGATGCTAGGAGGGCACAAGAACAGCACACAAAGCTAGCAGGAGATCTGTTTAAAGCAAGAAAAAAATATTTGCTTAAATAGCAGGCACCAAACTTCACCACCACCTGTGACAGCAAGTCCAGGGAGGTGGACAGCACCGGCGGCCTTGCAGAGGGGTTATGTGTTCACAGCCAGCATTTCCACAGAGGTCCAGGTGAAGAAATGCCCTCAGGGCCCTCCTCTAACAGCAGAAGTGGGGAATGAGAGTCTGTCCCTCCACTCTGCCATCACACCACCAAGCCCAGCCCCGCATTTCTCAAAGGTGTTGAAGCTTTCCACCTGAACTCCAGATCACAAGGTTTGAAGTGCTACCTTCTGAAAAGCACCCTACAGCTGCTGAATCCTAGTCGCTGGATGTTGGAGAGGAGAGGTCCGAGGAACTGCTGCGCTAGACAGAAGGAAAGCCAGTTGTCTCTCTCCGAGAACAGTTTTATTTCCAAAGGCTGTTAGGTAACTGGGACGCAAGCACTGCTGCCCTTCCACCTCCATAGCGCTTGCACGTGACACCAGGCTGAGGGCAGAAAGCTTCCAGCATCCATACGCTAACAAGCAGGAACATGCTTTGGGGCACGTTACAGCTACTGTGCCTACAAAATGGTTGATTTTTGGCTCAGGCTCCCCACCTATGCAAGTCTCAACTCTGTTACCACAACTCATCATCCTCCATCATTATGCTGACTGCTTCCTTGGGCAGAAGAACAACGGACTTCTCACCAAGAGGGGAAACCAGTCATACAGACCCACCTGGCCTTACAAGATTAATCTTAAAAAATAGGCACTGACACAGATATGGGAGTCCTGGTGGTTTACAGTAACATACTTGAGCAAATTAACTTGTTAAACAACCTCAGCAATGAAAGGGAGGTAAGGGAGCCAAACCCAACAGCCTCAGGAGTGCACAACCACCCTGATGCTAGGAGCAGGTATGCTCCAGGCAAGCCTGTTGCCCCCCACCAGCGGTGCTACCCTGCCTTCGCCTGCTGCCTTCACACTTCACTGTCTTGAGGTATCAGGGCTCCCAGATAAGCTTAGTACATGGGAAGAAAAACCGTGGCACCAGCTTTAAGGCTTTTCTGGAGAAGGCATGAGAAAAGACTGTGCAGTGTCCTGTGCAGCTACCATTAAGAAAAATCCTGCTTAAGCTTTCACTTATCTCCTTAAATACAGAGAATTGTAAAAAAAAAAAAAAAAAAAAAAAAAAGAAACCAAACAACCCAAGCTCTGTAGGTAATGTTTTCTGCAACACTACTGACATGTAACATGCACTTACTGAAACGCTATCATCTGCTGCAGACACACACTCGTGCCCCACCCTCGAGGCAGCTGTGAAGGTCCCCAACCAGCTGGAGAGCAGAGGACAGAGTTATGCCAAGCAAAGGACATCTCCCAGTCTGCAGCACAGGCAGATAAAACTAAACACCTCATGAAGAACGATCTTCAGCAGGGTGGAGAAAAGCCTCTTACGAACTCAACACATGGGAATATACGTTTGCTCCTTCAAAACCAGTCTTAGTATTTCACTCTCAAACATGTTCCAAATGCAGGGAAATCATGGAAGACGTACAAATGGGTTGGGTTAATACTTGGGTTACTTCTCCAACACCTACAGAGGCATCTTCTGCAACGTTCCAGTGGATCTGGCTAGAGCTCTGGAAACACATACACATGCACAACTTCCAGCCCTCTGTTCAGTTCAGGAAGTCAAATTACAGAGTCTCTAACGTCACACCAGAACAGTCAAAACCAGTGAGTTGCTTTTACCGAAATCAGCTTGAAGACAATGGAGCTGATTTCCATACTTCCAAATCCTGATCATGCAATGCCTCCACAATCAACAGCCATTTATCCTCACACTATCGTGTGAACTGGGAAATGTGACCCTGTGTAAAGCCAAAGATTGGTGGACATAGTGATGTGTCTAAGACTGCACAAGGCCAAGCCGGGCACTGATGCCCACTCCTGGTGCGTTTGCTACAGGACATCTCCACAGGGCACGACAGCTCTGAGACAAGAGGATCTTACTGACTGGTCGTGGTATCACTGGGTAAAACATAAGCCTTTCCTTCAGTCTTGGCACTTCAGCAACACCAACCTGGATGAAGAGCTCCTGGCAGTTTGGGAAATGCAAGAATTGAGATCATCAATACCTGCTTTTAAAAGCTACATGCCCTTCCTGATTTGGGATCTCCAGCCAGAGTAGCCTCCCCTCCCTCCCTAGGACCCCAATCCATTTCTGCAGTCCCTCCCAGCATGGCTGCATGCACTGCTGGCGCCAGGAAGTTTTCATTGGTTCTGCACTGATGGCAACGCACTGTGTATCTTGGTTGTCATTAACAGCAGCACTCAGCAGCAACACACAGACTAAACAAGCCAAGAGGGAAGTCTGCATCTTTGCAAAGTATTGCAAATTCAAATATGTATCTTCAGGTTCAGGTTCACAGACACATCAAGCTGTATACAACTAACATACAGACTAACAGCAGCAATTCTGAGTTACATTTGCATCTTGACACGTAAATGTTTTCAGTTGTGATGATCAAGACCTACAAGTTCCCAAACTCTTTCACCCTGGACACCCAAACTTGCCATGCTACAACGTATGGGAGGAAAGTTACCTTCCAGCAGTTGCAGGCATCACTACATGAAAGCATAAAACATGTCACTGTCATACAGGCATGGCCAAATATTAACGGGGCTTTTTTGGTTTGCATTTCTGAGGAGGTTTTTTTTGTGGGGTTGTTTTTTTAATTAATGTCTGTAACATATTCCTGTACCAGTCTTCTAAATCTGGTTTGTGCTGACTCTGTAGAAAGAGAAGTGCAGGGAATGGGGGAAGGAGGTTTGAAGAACTCTATTATTAATTAATACATACCAGACTGGCCATCAGTTGGAAATATATCTGTAAAAAAAAAAAAAGAAAAAATCAGTATTGATTGCAGCTGGAGCACGAATCATATTTAAAAGGTCCCTCCTCTCTTGATTTGTTTGCTTTAGCTAAACAGAGGAAGTATTTTCTTAGTATCCCAAGTTAAACATCAATCCAGCTTGGAACCCACCTCAATTCACCACTTGTGAGAAAGATTTTGAAGGAGACAGTGTTTACCTGAATGTATTGCTCTCAAACAACCTTCTAAATTGGCTTCTAACAGACAGCCATGAGGAATGAAAAGCTCGTTAAGATGTACAAGGATCCACACAATGAGCTCGTTGGTGACACCCACATGCTCCCCCTGGCCAGCATTATCAAATGAAAACCTGCACAGAGAACATCCAACATGCTGACCTACTGGGAAGTGCAGGTGGCAGCCAAAGCAAAAGCAAAATGAGCATTTTCCTGATGGTTCTTGATTTTTGCAGCCACAAGGGACATCAACAGCTGTGCCTGGCTCCAACACAGCACCTACACCAGAGAACAGGCAGCCAGAAGCACGTATCCATCACCCAAACAGATGCCCCGTGCCTTGGTATGTCACACATCACCCTGGGGGAAACACTTTTGCCTTTGCCCTCCCCTTCCCATCTCAGGTGGCTCTGCCAGCAAGCATGGCCTGTTGCACAGAGCTGCTGGAGTCTGGAGGGTGTCAGATGCCAAAACGGATTACTCAACCTTCCCACCCTGCAAGTTCTTTCCAGTTAGAGGTACAGGTCCTTCTCCTGAGGACCCTATTTATTGCTGGGAGAAAGATGTTCACTGAAGTAGCTGGGAAGGATCAGATGAAAGACTTGTTCTTTTGAGGAGCATGCACAACAGCATGTGTGGAGAAACCCTGTTGATAAAGGCTCCCCAGGAAGCTATGAAAACAGCACTTTCAAGAGAGCAACACACTGTTTTCTTCAAGGAACTTGGAAGAGAGGGAAGGGAGGCTGCCAGGAAGCCAAGGTCCTCCTAGGACAGGGGCAGGCCCCCGGCTCCTGCTTATCAGCTGCCCAAAACACACATTCAGCTGTAAAGTCACAAGAGTTGCGGCAAGGACTACCCCTTGGACAGGGCAATGCTCTCTGGCCCAGGCTCAACCAATGCAGAAACAGCAAAAACACGCCTCTACCAAAGAGCTCCTATTTATCTACCTTTAACAGTGCACCGTGTTCAAGGCGTCCTCAGGCAGGGATGCTTTCATCCCACGTATAAGCAGCAGAAGCAAGTGGTGGGGAGAAAAAAATAAAATAAAATCAAAACTACCTCTGTAGTTATACAGGGTTATGGTCTGCATTGAAGGCATGATCTCGGTGAAAAGCCAGCACATCCAGAGAGGCATCCAAGCACCAGCCTGGATCTTTTGCAGACTGCATGTTCTACCGCAACCCTCCACCAGCATGTCACCAAGGTACACCTAAACATTTTGTATTTCTGTCATGGTTGCTGACAAGATCAGGCTCCTACAACAGTGAGTAGAAACATTCTGTACTTGATCTAACAGGTCCCAAGAGGCAACTTCTGCATTTTCCTACTGGGCAACTCCCAGACAGCTTCTCCACAGAGGAACGAAGTAGAAGCACTGGTTAATGCATATCCCACCTGTTTGGATCAGCTAGCTGTACCAGCTATTAGCAAAAACCAAAATTAACAAATAATACTACTACAATGACTGAGAAAAGGAATTTCTTTGTGTCAGCCAAGAACTACAGGCCTTGGCAACCATTCCCACCGCTATACCCCTGCCAGGTGCAGTTCTCCAGTTAGCATTCCTGCTAGCCTGTCCAACCAACTCTCCATCAAATGCACGCCGCAGCCTGGCCAGCCATCTGCGCAACCAACTACCCCCAAGAGGTCCAGGCTATCTCCTTCTAGAAACCAAAGCGACCCGACAGTGTATTTGCCACCACATTTGCTAAAAAAGCAGTGGAAGCTCCTCAGCTGCTCAGGTCAGTAGAAATCAAGAGCTGCACATGATGAGCAGGGGCAGACATTGCTCACACTCAGGGAGAGGTCTGCTAGTGCAACTCCTGTTGAGGAAGGACACTTGCCTCCAGTCCTCAGCCCTCCTGTCTGGGAGAGACGGAGCTTGTCATAACTCATTACACCTATGATTAACGCAGATTTGACTCCAAGCTCTCCAGAGCAGAAACCCAGAGTGCTGGGTTTGCAGGCAGCTTTCCCCACCGCTAAGAACAAGAACAGAACAGTCTGTAGGACTTGCTCTTCTGAAAAATAGGATTGCTGGGAGGACATGCAGGAGGCAGGGCTGGTCAGGGAATGCCAGGCACAACGACCCTCTGGGACGCCGCCTTCTCTTGCAAGCACAAGGGACTAGATTAGAAATTAGCCTGCCAATTAAGGGCAGCACCTGAGGTGCCCAAGAGAAGTCTAAATCAGGCAGCGCCTTTTTTTCCCAAGAAAGTCACGGTGGGGAAGGAGGCAGGAATGTGTGTGGCTGACAGGGCAAAGATAAACCCCTAGGGCTGCTCTCCATGGAGCCTGTCTAGCACACTGCAGGGCTGAGCCTGCCTGTCCAGGTCAGCTCCCTTCCCAGTGCTCCCAAGGTTAAAAATCAAACAAGAAGGACCCAGGCAGAGAGACCATTCTGGGGTTTTGCTCAAGCAAAGTCCCAACATGGAAAGTCAAAGCCAGCAAACCAGCCCCACCAATTCCTCCCACCACACAGACCCACTTTCCCAACTATTTTCCCCGCCAAGGCACCCCGATGCCCGGTATCCAGATGCTGTGGAGGATGATGCTCTGCAGCTCTCCACCATCCGACCCACTACCTGCCCAGCAGTGGGCACTCCCCATGTGGGAGCCACAGACAGCTCTGCTCCTGCCTCCACCACACCTCCCAGCCAAATCCAGCCTGCTGCACTGGGCGAATACAAAATAGTCCCCAGGCAGCCAAATGGAAAGGAGCAAGAAGTAACAATATCGCGATGCAAGCAAGGAAGACTCATGAAATTCGGACCCTGTGGTCTCACATTTCCGTCCCCTTCTTGCATGCAGACACTTTGTTTCTCAGCGTGGGCCCAAAACCAGAAAGACCTGGAGTCTAAAGAGAAGGTCTATAATCACCACAGGAACCAGTGACCTCTTCATCACAGGTCCAGCCTCTGCCAAGCCAGGTATTTCCCAAGACCTTTCATCCTCCTCAGCTCTGTACATTATTCATACGGAACTACAACATCTCAGAGGAAACCACGTTTCATGAATCTCCCTGTTATCAGCAAAGGGGGGTGGAGGAAGGAGCGAGCCGGAGGTCAAGAGGCATGTGGCAGGCAGCAGGATGTCAGGACAGGCGCGGAGCATCCCTTTCAGGATTGTCATGAGAGCGCAGATGAGATACAGGAGTGCTCGCTCTGAACACAATACCCAGAGCCGCTGCACATAAAGCCTATGAGACATAACCAAATTGAGGGCACTCCTTCTTGAGGCAGTGCTGGGGGGTGGATACAGAATCCCAATTTTTGCCTGATGGTATTTTTAAACGCAGAAGACCATATGCTAAAATGGGGCATTTAAAGAGAAAAGCTGATGCATCCACACACATACCCCCTCCCGAAGGGTTATCTGGCCACCACTGCTATTCAGGTATCTGGGACAGGTCCAGAAAGGCTACCCCATTTACGAGCACATATCTCCCCTCTGCTGCTCCCCCCGCTCACTGCAGAAGCATGCTGCTAACTGGGCTCCTCAGCCAGCCACGCTTCAGTGCTGAATCCAAACCCCCTCACAGGAAGCCTGCCTTCTTCCTGCTCACCTGCCTTCTCCCTGCACGGCAGCTAGTCAGGCAGGGACCTCCACCACCCGCTGCCTGCCCCAGCCTCTCTGCCACCAGCACCTCTCTTCTGCCACGGATGCTGCTTCTTCCCAGCAGGGCCCGAGAGGCAGTAACTGAAGAGCAGCTCATTAGCCCTGACGCAAGAGAAACGCTGACTCGTTATTACAGCAACCCACAGCCGTAACTGCCGAGAGGGGCAGCACGGCCGCAGGCAGAGTGCCAGCAAGAACCAGATCCCTGCACCCTGACGCCCACCACCAGCCCCCTGCAATTACCCTTCTGCTCTCCAAACTGGGGGAAAAATGACCTCATCTGCTTTCTGTCACCTGCCCGTCACCAAAGCACGCTGACTGGTATCACTGCACCGGTGTGCGGAGCGAGGGCTGCTCCTCTGCACGCACAGGTACAAGTATACACAACAACACACTCCTCAGCCGCTCCCAGTGGGACACAGGGCTCATCCACACTGCCACTGCTACAGGGAGAAGCCAGCTGATTTGTTCTGGCTTTTGACCCATTAAGTTGTAACTAAATCATCCTCCACGTTTTGCAGACAAAAGACTCGGACGTCAGCAAAAAAATGACCTCTCCAAGGTCACGCGGGGACTCGGCAGCAGAGACGTTGACCAGAACTTGGTCACAATGGCTCAAAAGCTGCAGGGCTGCACTGGCTGCCCGAGAGAGGGCTGGGGAAGGGAGATGCTAATGCATAGCAGGATCTCCGAGGATCTCTCCTCCTAACCTGACCTGCCGCCCAGCAGGGACGATTCAGTTCTGCTCCTCTGGCTATGCCAGCAATCCTCCCAGTGCAAACAGCACAGGCAGGGAGAAGGTCCAAATTACATAGTCCAGCATCTGCTGCAAAGAGACCAGTGCTGCTCAAATCCCTTCACCATCCCCAGGCTCAAATCTGTATCACCTGGCTCCCCCTCAGAGGCCAAGGTAGTGCCTGCACAGGTTCCCAAGACAGTTACAGGCCTCTTCAAAGCAATGCTCAGCGGAGAAGGGGGTGAGGTCTGCTAGGAAAAAGTAGCAAAGCAAGAAACCCCAAACCCAAAGATTAGCATGGACAATTACGTCCCTCCCGAGATCTTGCTTGCTTCCTGCTCTCCTTCTTCATTACTCGCCAAGCAGGCTCAGGGAGGGTCCGGCTCTCAGCCACCCAGATCTTCCCAACCCTCCCCAGCTGCCAGGTCTGGGCAAACACCTCCCATATCTCTTAACAATGCTCAGCTACTGTAATAAGTATATTTACCCCCTCAAAGAGAAGCTGAAGCTTGAGATGGGTAAAAGATCCAAACCAGATGGCTCAACCCTAACCTGATGTTGGTTAGGTCCTAATACCAATAAGGTCTGTGCAAGATAAAAAAAACCCTACAGAAGTGTTTATCAGCTCCCAAATCACTTTCTCTGCAAGGGTATCCAGACCACCAGCCCCCTAGTAAATGGTTTTCTGCTCTTCATCCAAGGGAGAGGCTTGTTTCCTTCTCAGACACCCCCACCACCCACACTAAGAGGCTGAAGAGCTGCAGCCAGTGTGAGCTCTGACACTGATTTCCCACAAACCACGTGGAAACAAATGGTTGAAATACCTTTTCAGAGTATAAACAACCATGGTTTTGGTGAAGCTCAGCTGGGGTGCCCCTGTAACTTCATGTAGTTGAAAAGGGATGAAGACTTCCAGCATTACCAAGCTGCAAGAGGAACACACCCGTGGGACAAAAATCACCTATTCCAAAATCAGAGCATTAACTGAGTGAGATAGCTCCCTAGCTTTAACTTCACACCACACACTAAATTAGTACCTTAATGCTGACGTACAGCCTCTTCCAGACAGAAGATGAGCAGAGCTGACCGAGCAGGGCTGCGACTCTGGCTGAAGTCACGGTCACCAGCACCGTGCCTGATAAAAGCACCTTCCAGAGATCTGCTTGGAAAAGGGTCCAGGTCTCTTCTCCGAGCACTGGAGATGCCAACAGGGTTCTGAAGAATGCATCTGGTCAGCGTGACCAGAAAAGACTCGAGATCTCTCCAAACAGACAGTCTTGCAAATGCAACACTCACATATGCACAGGCACACGAGGAGTAACTGTAAGGTCACGGCTGTTTTTTCTCCCATCCACTTATCAGTGCTTGCACTGGAAAGAACAAACACTGGGCGCTCTCTGCCATTAACTCCTTCTCCCCCCATCTCCAAAATGGACAAGCAGCAAAGCGCTACTGCTCCAACCATAAGCCCTAACGCTCCTATTCATGCATCTGACGAAAAGCTGTGGAGAAAGTACAAGGCACCTTAAAGATGCCCGATTACTGCTCCCATGAAGCAGCTGGTGATCCAGCTCTCCACCTCACATCCTTTAATCACCAGTAAGCCTCAAGTGACACCGCTGGAAGTCTCCAGCCTTCCAGAAGACCAACCCAGTCTAGGCCCAATGATCACAGTCACCCTCCCCAAACTGTTCTTTAAGCTACTGGATATTGAACAGGCAGTAGAATTTCAGACACGGTCAAGCAAAATTAACACGTGTCAGGGACTCTTCCTGAAACACAGGAACCATTTTGGTACGGCCTAGAAGCCAACTGGATCCCACGCTGTGGAAATCAATATAGGATGGCGTTTCCCTCTGACAGGGTCATCGCACACTGCTCTACAACATGCTTTTCGAAGTGCACATCAAGGGCAGGCAGTCTCAGACACCACTGCAAAGCTTTGCCTAAAGACAGCTCAGTAAGCCGTGAGCAAGACACTACAGAGGAGAACCCATTACTGTAACAAAAATCCAGCCTCTCCATGAAAGAAGATCCCCCCCCCACACCTCCTCAAAAGCCCCAGTATTATGGGTTTGCCCTGTAACATCAGGCAGGGATGCCATAAAACCCCAGGAATTGAAAACTGCGAGGCACTCTCCTCCTTGGGGCTGTGGGCAGAGGGCCAAGCAGGGTGTCTGCAGGATACACAAGGCAGCACAGTGAAGACAGAATAATTAAATCTTTTAACTGAATCAAAAATCATCAGACTCACAGTCTTAGATGTTCCCCTCTCTGGTCCAGTCTATTTGATTGTTTTTAATCAAACACACAGCTTTTCCAATCACTCTCCAAATTCCATCCTTGCTTGGTTCCACTTCTCTGCTGTTATTTAGATAACTCCGATTTCAGTTCCAACTGAAGTCAAGAAGGTTGTCCACCTGTAACATGCACCCTCTCTTCCAAATCACATTCACAGTTGCACTTACAGGTTTAATTTTAGATTTTAAAAACAAGGGTCACTTACAGCAAATTCCTCCCCTACAGAGCATGCAAATGTCACTTCTGTCATTCTCCAACTAAAAAGGGGGAGCTAGAAGAATTCACCCGAGTTTGGGAAGCCACAAGAAATCAGTCTCCTTTTTGTTCATCTCAGTGCAGGACTGTTTGCAGTGGCAGAGGATTTCTGAACACTCAGAAGATGCATTAGATCATATTAGGTATTCCCCCGAGCTCTCAAGGTTTAGCTGGGAAGTGAAATTTAATATGATTACAGCCAGCAAAGTCTCATGCTTTGTCATCTGAGCACATGGTGGAGACACCTCCATGATTCGCTTTTCTGTCTGGTTGGGTGGGATCTCATGCACAAATATCCTATCACTTCTGTTTCAGTCCGAGTAAAACCTCCCAACATCATTTTTGGGATGCATTTTTCCACATTTCAGTATCTACTGCTACAGTCAAATAACTTCTCAGCATCATGCATACTGGTGTCACTCTTCACACTTAAATCTTTGCTTTGTTCTTTTTACCTTTACTTGCCCCCTTGCACAGCCTTGTAGCTGACTTGCCAATGTGAGCCTGTCTGGAGATATACAGGTGGGGCAAAGTGCTTCAGTCACTCCTTTAAATGTCTCTTTTCATGCTAGATGAGGCCAAAAGCATTGCTATTTGTTATTATGGTTGAGTCTTTATTTTCGGTAGGCTTGTTCTGGGAGGCTGGGAGAGCTGACATAAACAGACACTGCTCCCAAGCTATGCTGACTTTGTGGCTATTTAGAAGGGCTACAGTGAAGGTAAAAAATTATTGTAGTGAGAATCCTAAGTGTCTCGTGGGAGTAAACTCAGTGCTTCTTTTGCAACACTTGATACAAAAAAAATGGAGTAACTGACTTTGGAGAATCTGAAGAAATTAATTTCCTATAGTCTGAAGTGAAGTGAATGTTCTTATAAATTCTCCCTATTTCATTCTATCACTAGCTTTATCGTCTGTAAGTGTGCAAACCAGACAGTTTGGTAACTCACATTCAGTAAAATGTCTCTCAATCACTCATTTGCACCACTGACCAGAGGCTTTCAAAAGCACAGTTATAAAGAGGAAAGAAAAAAAATAAAAGCAGAGTGAATTTAGTGTGAAGGCTGAATATGAATTACAAATAATCTGCGGAGGGACAATGCTACCTACATATTTAGCAACATACCCACCTTCTGGCAGCACATACAAGTTACCAGGCAGGTTAAGACACCCATCTCCTCACACACCTTTTCTCTTACTTTCCCATCAACAAAACTCTACCCTTTCCTCATTTTTGTGGCTTTTCCAATTTCATACCTGTTTCCCCACATGTTTAGTCAGGAAAAACTCACCTCTTTTCTCAGTGTTTTAGACTTCTTAAAACCTAACATATATAGCCCTGAAAATCCTCTGTTCTCTCCACGCACACATCCAGCAGCCAAGTCAAAAAAGTCAAATGACTACCAGGAAAGGAGAAGAGATAAGCAGCCCCCTGCACCCTCCCTCTTGCCGACGGATCCCTTCCAGCACGCAGCCATGACCTGCAGACTGCAGAGTCACTCTGCAGGAGTACGGCACACGCTGCCGCTCAGCTGGAAAAACGTGCTCAGCAGTGTGCTCAGGACGCACTCTGCTTCCTCCCACCAACGCCCCCAGCCTCTCAGGCTGCACCCCCATACCTGGGTAGGGAAGAATGGAGCAGCACTGGGCTCCCACCTGCACGCCGTTCCCCCCCCCCCCAGGCTTATGCACCGGCATCCAACGGGAAGGACACGCAGCACATTTCCACACACCCCCCGCCCCTGCCCCAGCTTTCCAGTCACGGTTTGACTCTGGCTCGTGTGTCAAGGACACGTGAGGTTCACAAGCCCCATCCAAGCCCGCGTTTCTCCCCGTTGCCCCCTTGGCTATCACTCTCACCGTCACTAAGGGATGGCTGCAGAGCCTGCCAGCAACCGAGCAAGGATCACTGTGGAGCACCAGAGATGCTTCTCCTCCAGCACCTTCCTTTTGGGGCAGGGATGCCTCTCCTGGGCCCCAGCCGAGGCCAAGGCCACTTCAGGGAGCAAGTAAGGAGTGCAGAGAAGCACCTGCAGGCATGTGGCCAGGTCACAGGCCAGCTCTGCCTGCTAAAGCAGCAGGTTGCAGACTGTTTCCAGCCACTTCAAGGGGTGCCCGGCAGGAAGCGAATGTGCTTCCCCAGGAGAGCAGGTCAGGGCAAGCTGCACCTGCCAGCACGTTGTGCGTGCCACGCATGCTTCAGAGGGAACCCGAGTGCCATCTTCTAGCTCAAGGGAAGAAAGGGTGCCTGTGTCACCTCTGAGTGCCACCTGAACCAGACTGAGTGGCACTGACACGACCTGTGTCATACCAACAGCCACTTCCTCCATTAGCCGTTTCTAAAGCAAATGGAGGCTTACGCCTGATCTGTCGTGCCAGAGCATCCAACCCAGCCAGGGCCACCATGGTCACCTCCCACACACCATCAAAGCCCCAAGCTATCCACCGCAGAGATCTCTACCAATCCTTCCAACTTGTGACCGTGTAAAGGAACAGGATGACTCAAACCCAAAAGAACAAAAATAAAATCACAACCACCGCAGAGTACCGAAGCCTGCTGTGCATTCCTGTACGGTGCTGCAACACATGGAAGTGTCAAGGCAAACTGCTGCTCTAAGTCAGCTTTGCTCCAGAAGGACACTGAAGGTAAACCACTGATAAGGCAGGTATTAAATCAGCCAGTTCACAGCCCTTCCTCCCTCTCTCCTTGTACGTCACAGCAGAATATCCCCCGGCACATGTAGCTTTAATGCTGTAGGAAGAGCTCTTGATCCTGGCAAAATCCATAGCGAGTGTCACACCAAAGCTGGGCTGGACAACTTGCTAAGGATGGCTCCGGCAGCCCGATGCAGTACTGAAACCAGCAGAGCCACAACACGTCACACGCCAATTCGTTCAGAAAAGGCAACTCACCCAGGCCTGCCCACAGATGCCCCCCAAACTGTCACACACACACATGCTCTGACAGAAAAGTTCAGTTAGGAGGATCTTCTGGAAACCTGCAATTAATTACAGGATGAGACTCTGTTTAGAAACATGTTGACACTTGACCACCATTTCCACAACCCTTCCCCAAAAAAACGTGCATCTTGCACAGTATTAGAATTGCCATCAGCAAACCTATTTTCACCAAATGCCTTGTGTCAGTTTTTACTCCACGGCTGCAGGACCTTCCCAAGCGCACCCACTTCTCCTTTCAGCCAAGCAATCCAGACTGACCCTGACCTGGGACTCCCCCCAGAAAGAAGTCTGGTAATTGATTCATTCAAGGCCAAATTCATTTCCCGTTTGTTCTGATCACAAATTATTGTTGCCTAAATACACAAGTAGCTGCTTTAAGCTCTCACAGCACTGCACTAACTGCTCTAAAGCCTTTCTTTTACCTTTCCTCTGACCTGCTCAAGTCACGCAGCTGTATCATTTGCTACTAGATATTCAGATTAGCCAGTTATTTCAATGCAAGGAGAAAAGTCTCCCAACTCCACTCAGAGATCACTAACAAGGACCTGGACCTGCAGAATGAATCTGGAACTAAAGCGGGTCTCAAGCAAAGAAAGGGACAAATGCAGAGCTGGCCATGCCAGAGAACACCCAGAACTTTACCCAACCCCAGGAGATGACTTCCAGCCCATGCAAAGCTCTACCCAGACAGCATTACCACCATGAGAGATCCCAGCAGGTATCACCAAGGCTGCACCACCACCTCCTTCCCCAAGCTCTCTATGCGCACAGCAAGCCAGGGATTTGACAGAGCCAGCAGCGTGGAGACTTAAGCCCTTGGTAGGAAAGGAGGTTGCAGAGAGCTGGGGATGAGCCTCTTTAACCAAGTAATAAGCGACAAGAGGGAATGGCCTCAAGTTGTGCTAGGGAAGGTTTATACTAGATATCAGAAAGTATTTCTTTACAGAACGGGTTGTTGGGCGTGGGAATGGGCTGCCCAGGGAGGTGGTGGAGTCCCCATCCCTGGAGGGGTTTAAGAGTAGAGTCGACATAGCGCTGAGGGATCTGGTGTAGCTGGGAACTGTCAGTGTTAGGTTAATGGTTGCACTAGATGATCTTCAAGGTCCTTTCCAACCTAGTTGATTTTGTGATTCTGTGGAAATCAGCAAAAGTTCCAATGCCAAAATGATCAGAGGATAAATAACATTTTAAAGACCATAATGTAAATGTGTATCATGGTTGGGAATGAACTAAGCTCACCACTTCCAACTGGACTTATGGCAAGAGCAGAGCCAAAAGCCCTCCCAGCTCTCCTATCGGATATCTGCCAGATCTACAGTGAGGTCACTGTACCTCTGTTTACCTGGTTCCTGAGATGGGAGGAGAGCTCCTCCGACAGGTGCACCACCATAAAGGACACCACAGACCTCTGGCAGTATTTAAGTGTATTTAAATTTTCATTAAGATTTTTTTTTTTTAAACCCTTGCTGTTTGTAGCTGTAGTAACTGTAAGGATTAAAACATTCAACCTGGTCTAGACAGCACAGCTTTCTACTAAAATGCACATTCCTTATTTAGCCAAACAAGCACTGCCACTGAGGTACTGACGGAGATACATTACAAAGTAGTTTCAAGTATGCAAAGAGCAACCTAACTCTACCCAAATCGGCATTTGGCATTCCCCTGAGGATAATTTCACACTATTCAAGCACAGCGAAAGGATCAGATCTCATAATCTGGAAGGGAGAGCAGAGCATTGCAGTCCCAGTCCCCCATTCCCAGCCCAGCTTTTTGCACCTTGTCTTCACAGCTGACCCAAGCCTTTCTGCTGCCCAGTCCAGTGATCCCAGACGCAACCCCGGTGGAAACCCCCATGGCACCACAGGTAATAAACAGCTTAAAAGAAGAGGTGTGAGAGTAAGGAGGTGGTCAGCGAGAATCCTCCAGCAACACTTCAGACCTGGAAATCTGGAACCGGAGGTCGCAGCAGAAGCAAGCGCTGAAGCCCAGGGCCAGTGAGTCAGCTCTCAGGAGCTGCGCTGCATTCCCCAGCCTTCCCGAAACAAACAGTGCAGAACAGGGCAAAGGTCCAGCACAAAGCTGAAGGGCAAAGGTATGCAGGGGAGGGAAAACACTAAGCTTCACAGTTTTCTGGAGCAGCAAGTTCCAGTTACTCTCGTCTTCCCCGACAAAACGGGAAGAGTTACTCAAACGTGAGTTGTAGGATCGGAACAAAACAGTATTTCAGAGAGGAAACTTGGGGCGGGGCGGGAGGACTCCTGCTGCGATAGCAGCTCTGTTGCAACAAACAGCCAGGAGAGCTCCACAATTACATGCCACGACACAGCAAGAATTGCCCAACACTTTGGAAATAGGTGCATGCAGCCCTACCGAGCTGGATACCCAAGCAGGCAGATGCGTGCCGTCTACTCTGAACGCAAAGAAATGCCAAAGGTAAAATAAGCTTGCCATACATCTTATCTCCTGTACTGGAGGCTGGTTTCAAGGAAAGCCCCATGGGGAGTTAGTCAGCAAAGGGTGAGAAGCTAATGAATCTTCCCCTGCCTTCTCCTCAGTACCAGTAGCCAACCCAGTGTCTGTTCTGGCATAAAGAAACACACGCTCTCTCTGAAGAATAGTCAGCTAACCTCTGGTGCTTGCTGCTAGCAACTAAGGTGTGCCTTCTGGAAAGCACTGCCTATCCGCCCAGTGCATTTGCCAAACGGCAAGCAAGAAACTCTACTCAAGAAATTAAAACACCTCCTGCATCTCCATTAGGAAATACGCCGTTTTCTCCTGGCCGAGCATTTGCAACGAGAACGAAAACTGGCGTTAAACTCAGTGCAGGCAAAGCTCGGCAACTGCAGTGCCAGTCATGAAAAAACCTTCGTGTTCTTACTTCCAAGATGTAAATGGCTTTAAAAATTAAGAAGTGCCAAGTGCCTTGATGCAACCTTTCTTGAAATAAATCCAGCAGGTTTTCAAAACGGGGTGCTGTTAACACCTGTCTGCACCAATGCTTGCATCAGCACCAGCCCTGGTGCAGGGCACACCGGAGGAGTACAGCATGTTCCAGAAGGTCGAGCTGTCTTAACTGCAAGCCACACTTCTGCTCTATAGAAAAATTTGAGAAAATACTTTGAATTTGGTTTATAGCCAAAAGTGCAAAGCTGGTTTTGCCAGAAAACATTTCCTTTGCTACTGCAGACACACACACTACCATCATGTCTTCACCAGTCAGGCTGCTGGCTGCATTTATTTACATGATAAGAAGAGCACGTACAATAACGAGGGGACAGTCACACAGACCTCATTACTAGATCATTAGAGAGTAAAAATGAGGCATCATTACCAGCTCTGCCAGCGTCCCTCACAAGCAGTAAGCCGTGTCAAGTACAAGCCTTGCCACACAGGACAGGACCACGTGTTATTCTCAGGGCTCAAAGGATCCCCCCTGCTCTCCTGTACCCTGACTCTGAAACACACACGAATAGAACCGTAACACGCATCTTGTCAGGACACTAGGAAAAAAAAAAAAAATGTTCTGCTGTGCCAATCCAGCTGAACCTCAGCCTCTGCTTACAGCATCAGCAGTATCACTGTTGTCTAACTCGATCTAATGGTTGCTCCACGTACTGCCATGCCGTTGTTCTTTTGGGAGGAGGGGTTAAGCAGCAAGGAGAGGCTTTGCTTCAATAGTCCTCCTTCCTGAAAAAGCAGAAACATTGACTCAAACATCCTATTACAGACCTCACTGCCACCCTCGAGCGGAAAAATGCTGCAGCAGGTAGGACACCAGCTTCTGAAGATAAATCCTAATCTGTCAAAAAAAGGACAATGTTCTTCAGTCCCCCAAACGCATTTAACTTTCCCAGCTGCAGCGAGTCAAACAGTTCAAAACAACCAGAGGTGCATTTGTTAAGCTCTTCCCTATCCATATTCCGACACAGACAACAGAAACTCAAAGATCTTGAAGGAGGCTCTGTTTATTCTGGGCGAGAGCTCAGTGCTTTTACTTTTATCAGCACCAGTTCCGACACAGACCATTACAGAATAGGTGAACACCTAAGGAGTAGGTCTTGTCCATTAACTCTTCTACAGGTCAATAATTAATACAATTATTATAAAAAATTAGGGCTTTCAAAGCCTGTAAAACAAGTCATAGAGGGATCCCTTTATCTTTACAGATCTGTCCTTGCTAGGCTCCTTGGTCTCCTCACCACCTCTGGCAGAATCAGGGCTGGAAACATTTAGTATCTCCAGAACACAAGCACTGCTCTGGATCACTGCTGTATCGTGTGCCATGCTAAGCTCTGCTGAAAAACCAAAGAACATCCAGCAGTGACTTTCTAGAGTTTAAAAGCCCTCAGTCTGCTTCCAGCATACAAAGGAGTCACTTCCCTTAGGCGAACCTCCTGGAGGTCACTTCAACAAGACAACTCACCTCACCAGCACCACCTTCCACACAAACTCATGCTCCAGATCTTTTTTTGTAAGCATCTGCCAAAAGAAATCCTCCACCCAAAGCAGCAATGAACAGGAGCCTGCAAACTCTACAAGAAGGTACTTAGGTGAAGGGCCACCAGGCAAGGTCAGCTGCCAGCCTGCCTCTGTGGGAGTTTGCCAGCCATGTTTATTTTACCCGTTTTCTCTTCTGCTAACAAACAACCAGCAAAAGAAACAATGCCCCAAGAGAGGAGAGCCAAGCAGCAGTGTCTGGGGCATTGCAGGAACCAGTCGCTGCTGCCAAGCATGCCAAAACACTACTGACCAATTCCATTATTTAACACCTTTGGGACTATCAGGACAATTGTGCCAGGCCCAAAATTCCGAGTGGCGCAGCATTAGTCCTTTGCCCTACCATAGGGTGGACATGCTGCTGACACACTCTCCCTCAAAAAGTCCTGTCAGGAGTTGCAAGGGCCCCCTCCTCATGCTGGGCAGCCTGTCTCGCTGGCTCCTGCCTCAGTTGCTTGCTCTGACGAGTCACCCACCTTTGCGACAGGCCTGGTAACGAATCTGGACATGCCTCAGACGTAAGCCCCAAACAGGAACATTCAATCTTGTGGTTTTGCATCTTTTGGTTTATTTCTAGGGACTGTTACCTGAGAAGGTTGTGCGATTGAGTGAGGTTTCCACACAAAGGAGTGATGTGACCAGTTTTATGGCATGCCACAAGAGGCAAATGCAGACAGCCACGCTGTCCTGGATTTCATTAAGCTTTGCTTATGTTGATGCGTACAATGACAAACCACCAAACAACCCAAACGTGGACTTTTACCTGGCACAATTAACTTCTCCTCTATACTCCCCATTAAAGACGACAGCTTTCCAGATGGCAATTGCAGAGCTGTCCATCTTCCAAAGATCAATACCTCTGATGAATCATCACGCCAGGCAGTAACAATTCTTGCAAAACACTAGCACACACAGTAATTGTGAATCTGATATCATATCTGGCAGTGTGATTTTAGAGTTAACAGAGGCAGGCCGGACAAAATTAAGTCTTTCCCAAACAAGACGCTTCGGGAAAACTTCTGTATTTTCCTCACGGCACCGACTGACTCGAAGCAGGTACGAGCGAAGCCCCGCTGGTAAAATCAGCCCCTATCCCAACTTCCGAGGAAACGGTGTTCTGCAATTTCAGCTTTTGCTGACGACAGCACCGGGTTACAAACGCGATTTGGACAACGTCGCCCCGTCGCTACCGCCGGACGCTGCCCCTCCGCTTCCCCACGCGGCTCCCTTTCGGGGACACCCGCACCCCCCCCTCAGCCGCGCACGCTTCGCTGCCGACAGCCTCCATCCGCGGCTGCCAGCGTGCAGGGGCAGAGCCGCGCTCGGCCGCAGCCCCCGGCCCCGCCGCCCCGGCCGCCGCCATGAGTCGGCAGAGAAAGGCGGCGCGGCCTGCGCGACGGGGGGAGCCGCCGCCGCCGCGCACACGTGGGCAGCGCCGGGAAAGGCCCCCCCCCCCCCGCCTCCCTCCCGGGGTGGGGCGGTGGCGGGGAGCGGCGGGGGCCGGGCCGCGCTCCCGGGGGAAGCCGCACGCTGGCGGCGCTCGGGGAAGCGACCACGTTGCCTGCGCTGCGCTGCGGCGGAATGCTGGGAGCGGGGGGGAGGGGGACCAGAACCGCGGGGGGGGGGGGGCGTGATCGCCGCGTGCCCGCCGCCACGGCCCGGTCGCCTCACGCATTCGGCCGCAGCACGCCCCGGCCCGCCGAGCCGCCGCCACCACCGGGCCCTCGGTGCCCCCCGCCTCACCTCACACACACACACACACGCGCGCACACACACTCCCCCCCCCCGCCCCGCCGCCGCCTCATGGCCGCGGGCCGGGCCGGGCCGCGCTCCCCTCCCCCGCACACGCGCTCCCCGCCTCATGGCCACGGACGGCGCCGCCGCTTCCTACTTACAGCGACCCCCCCCGTCCACCCGCCGCCCCCCCGGCCCCGCGCCGCGCTCCCCTCACGCCGGCCGCGGCCCCGCTCCCCGGCAGGCCGCAGGCGCGGCGCCGTCCCCACGCCGTGCCGCATGGCGCGGCCGGCCGGGGCGCGGTCGGCGGCGCACACACATACGCACACCCGCCCCCGGCTCCGCCACCCCCCGGCACCCACCTGGAGGCGACTGCCCGTTCACCGCCGGCGCGGCGGCAGCGGCGGCGTTGGCGTTCTTCGTCCAGGGGTTCACCTTGGGCGGCGGGGCCTCGATGAACTCCCGGCGCCCCGCGCCGCCCGCCTCGCCGCCGTCCTCCGCCTCGCCGCCCGCCCTCAGCAGGCTCTCCTTCTCCTGGTTGTTGCTCTCCTCCTTCTGCTGCTTGGCGCTGGGCGGCCGCGGCGCCGCGGGGCCGCCGTCGGGGCCCATGGGCGGCTCGCCCTTCTCCCGGCCGCCGTCCTGCGGCGGCTTCAGCACCAGGGCGCGCTCCTCGGCGGGCAGCAGCGGGGCGCCGGGCAGCAGCGCCTCCACCTGCGTCGCCATCTGCGCGCCCCCGCCCCGCTCGGGGAACTCCCCGGGCCCCGCCGCCGCCGCGCTGCCCGCCCCCCTCCCCCCCTTCCCCTCAACCGCCGCCGCAATATGGAGACGCGCGGGGACCACGCGACTGACGCGGGGGCGCGCGCGCCGCGCCGGCCCCGGGCGCGCCGCCGGCGAGGGGAGGGGCGGGGCGGGGCGGGGCGCGCCCCCGCGGGCCGGCCGGCGGCGCGCACGTGCCTGATGCAACGCCCGGCTGCGCGGGAGGCGGCGGGGGGGGGGGGGGGGGGCGCGCTTAAAGGGGCCGCGCCCCCTCCCCGCCCGCGCCGCCTCGTCTCTCCGCGCTCGGGGGCAAGTCCCGCCGCCCGGCTGCGCCCCCCGGCCCGCTCCGGCTCGGAACGGAGCCCCCGAGCCGGCACAGAGACACGAGTGGGGGGTGCGGAGCGGGGAGCAACGGCTGCCGCGGGGGTGTCGCCTGCACGCTCCAGCCCCGAGCGGGGGCTCGGGGATGCTCTCGGGTACCCGCGCCCGGGGGTAACGGACTGCGCGGCTGCGGGGGGGCTCATCTCCAGGGGAAGGGAGCTGGGAAATAACCCTGTCCTGGGGACCCCCCTCCTGTGTCCTGAGCCGGCAAAACCCACAGACCTTCACCCGAGCAGGTCAAAATCTTTGACTGATCTCTAGCTGATGGGATGTCGCTCGCTCATCTTCGTCTCTAACGTCCCCGGTATTTGTCCCCAGATTCTTGCGGCCGGCAGGACAGAGAGAGCCCAGACCCTGTGTGTAAGCGCACGCAAATTATACACACATTTAAAAGTCAATTTGCACTGCCGATGTCATTTAGCACAACCTAATACACAGCGACCCTTAGCTGGTGCCTTTTTTACTCGTAACAAACCTCTCCCGGCCTTTTCCCCGTAACCGCTAGCACGCTGCTCCACTTCTCCCCGGAAAGGTTCCTCGGGAAGCCCCGGCGAGTCCTGTGGCCCCAGGGACTCGTCTGCGCAAACCCCACCGGAGAGCCGCCAGCCTGGCAAGGCGCTGAAGATGCAGCTCCCAGCTGATGGCGCGTGGAGAAGGATGAAAAGCCGATTTCACAGCAGAGCTGTTAGAAGAAAAGAAGCGACGAACAGGGGCTCAGCGCTCTATTTAGAACGGCGACAGCGTTACGGGCCTGGTGGATCCGTGGAGGGAGTCTGGGGCCGTCAGGGATGCTGCTCCACTGGGACCATCTTGGCTCTCTGCGCCCCTCAGTACCCAGCCTCGGCTCAGAGAGCACCCTCATGTGCTGCTGCCTCCGAGATCACCGGCGTGTGACACATCCCAAATACGTTTAAGAATTTGGCTGGTAAAATTCCAAAAGGAAGTTTATATATAACTCCAGAAGAGCCAGCAGCTGGCCTGCCTGCCTGGCTGAATACCCAGAGGGGACGCGCTGAGACCCGAGTTGCAATAACACGAGCTGTCCCCCGCGCTCCGTACAGCCCGGTCCCCTGTTTGCCAGGGGTCACTGCGCTCCTTGGGGGCTGCACAACTCCCATCTGTTCAGGCCACCTTCCCCGCCAGCCAGGCTCGCACCGTTACCCTCTCTAGGAGTGGGTCCTTGGGTGGGGAGTGCAGCCCCTCGTGGGTTGAGGAAGGTGGCTGCAGCGGGGGGATGTGCAGCCCAGCGGGGTCCCTCTCCTGTCCCCCAGCCAGGGCACGGCGTTCCTGCCACTCGGTCCCTTCGGGACAACTGCTCTGTCTGCCACATGAGTGGGAAGGAGCCCGCAGTGGCAGGAGGGAGCTGGGCGAGTCTCACCCCTCACGCTCCCTCGGTGGCCAGCCAGGCCAAACCTCTTCAGAATTTTAAATGCTAGAAGATAAATGCTTGGATGAAGGGGAAGAAAGGGAAGCGTCTGTGCAACCTTTCTGCATCAGCCATAGGGAGAAATCGCCTTGGCTGGTCAGCTCTCAAACACCCATCCTTCACGTGAAGGGAAGCTGAGTCTGCACCAACTCCAGCTGGTGTAAACACACTGACCATGTCTAGTGAGCTCCAAGCGCCTCACTCCTCCCTTGGTGTCTTAACCTCTGCCAGACCCATCTTCTGCTCTGCCCAGCATCTGCAGCACTGGGATATTCTGCTCCTCAGTTCCAGGGACTCGCAGAGAAGCAGCCAAGAAGTCGCTGCATTTCTGCAGCAAAATTCACCAGGAAGTAACCCAGCTCTGCTTTCCTCAAATTCAATGAAAGCACCTGTCATCCCCAAGCCTGCTTCTTTGCCTCACCCTTCACCCCAGACATGTCCCCGTGCCTGCCCAGGCCATGCCAAGCAGCTCCAGGTGCTGCCCTGTGCCGGCCCCGTGCAAGCTCTGAGGAAGCATCTCCAGGAAAACTCCTCTGCTGAGCAGGGATTTGTGCAGCAGCTCCCCACCTCCCTTCCTCCATGTACAAGAGCTTACTTTTTTCTCCCTGACCAAAGTGTGGCTTGTGTATTTATCACAGATGCCTGCCTGCTTTGATGCTGGCCTGGAGGTTTAAAGACACTTTGATGGTGGCTGTTAACTTCTTTGAGCATCTCTGGGTCTTGCTTGGCCTTGAATATCCCCAGTTTCATTTCTGCCTGTCTGGCGGCCACAACCAGAGTCCTGACCCTCCCTCTAGGATCAGCTTTCATTCAGTGGCCTGGAGCAAGGGATGTGCGTGCTATGGAAGCACAAAGCAGCTCATGTGGCTGATAGACCCCTTAGCTCCACCATCCTGTTTGGGTGTTAGCTCAGTCCCTCTGTCAGGTTCCACTTCCCTAATTTTGTCTGGTGCTGGGGAGAGCAGATCACCATTATACATGCTTCCTACAGTTTTCCTTTTGCTCTAGTCTGGTCCTGAGGGCCGAATGCCCATCAGCAGCTGCAGCACACTCTTGATCACATCTCTTTTCCCTGCATCCAGGGGCTCTGCCGACCTCGCAGCCGGCTCGGAGCAAGAGCACATTTCCAAAGGGAGTCTTCTCCTCTTCCCAGCACCTCCAACTTGCTCGCTGTCGGCAAGTGCTGGTCATGCTGTTCCCTGGTGAGTTGAGTAAAGCCCAAGCTTTACATGTGCATAGCAGAATATTAAGGCTCAGGTACCTTTAACGCTTTGCAAAAGAGAAAGGGGATTTTGCCAAGAAAAGCCCAAACTTCCTATCCTGAGTCATATGCTTTGACTTATTTGTGTAGTTATTACTGGTCCATAAATCCTGCCAGGCAGGAACGTTGTCATGGATGATGCACTTAAGGTTGGACAAATTTTTGTGCAGCAGCCCTGCAGTGCCACCCTCCAGCGCACCCGGCTGTCCCAGAGGGGTGTCACAGTCCTGCTCCCGAGGGACTTGCAAAAGCAGCATGACCAACCACACTGCAGGGCTACCTCTGCCACCCACAGGGGAAGAGCTTTTTGAAGGGCACTCAGAGCTCATTCCTAGAAGAGAGACATCTTCTCTTTGAGATGGTGCAGAACCATTCCCAGGTCTCTGGAACACCAGTTACAACCCTAAGATTGAACTGGGAATTCTCAATTTCAGAAAACCTGATAGCCTCCCATTGAAAAATACCCAGCTTGCCCTAAGGATGAGTCCTCATCAGGAAACCCTAACCCAACCATTGCTGTTTGGATCAGGTTCTCTCCCACAAAGCAGTGGAAGCCCAAATGCGAGCCCCAGTTTGTAGCCCCAGCAGTGAGTGGGGCTGAGGGCAGGCTGCCAGCAAGTCCCTGTCACCCCACATGGCAGATGCCTCCCAACCCCGGCAGACACCTATGAGTGGCACACTGTGACCATCACAAAGGACTCAAGTACTTTTAAAATGAAACACCCAAACTTTTTATTCTGCTACTCTAAATATTGACATTTCAACCCACTTTAACTCAACCAGAAGAAAGAGCCCATTCCTGCAGGTTTCTGCCAGAGAGACCTCCTCCAAATCTCCTTCTTTAACCCAGATTTTAATCTCTCCTTGCTCCAAGTTTTTAACCCCAGAGCTCACACCCCTGCTCTGGGGAGAGGGGCCATACATGAAAGCATGATACACAGCCAGGGCAGGAAACTCCACTTCCCCTGCGAGGGCAAGGGGCTGAGAACACATCGAGTACTCACGGACAGCCCTGTAGGCTTTTTCTGTCTGCAGCTGTGTGATCCGGAGAGATGGAAGATAGTGCCTGGTTCTGAGATAAATGCGATTGGACCCTTCTAGCAAAGCATATGAACAATCAGCATGAAGAGTGAATACATTCACACTAATAAGTAATTTTCAACCTGTGTAATAAAGCAGCAGACACTAACGAGTTCCATTACATCCCCATTAAAAAGTGCTTTCACTTAGCAGGACTCCACGGCCCAGGGGCTCGGTGGTTTGGTGTTGCAGCCCAGCCGAAGGCACCGTGCTGGTCTGGGCACTCATGCCATGTGTGGGGTAGAAACCAGCTCCCATCATCTCTGCAGAGCTGCTGGCCCCTCACTGCTTCCACCCATCTGCTGCCCAATGGGAAGTGGTGCTGCAAACATGTTTGTGTTGAGAATACACCGCATGGATTTTGCTGGTATTAAGAAGTTAGATTTAAATGAGAGTAAATATCCCATCATTAAAAATCTGAAGTCTGCTATGCAGTTTTTGCATATTTTTAATAAACGGATTGGAGGCAGCGAATGATACATAACTACTTTTATCATCACAAGTTTTTCCTCCAAAAGCCACAGTTCTTGTAGGACTCTCCCAAAGCCAATAAATAACCCTGTCTGCTCAAGAAAAATTCTGAAAACACCCCCATTTCCTAGTTATTGATGACATTGGTGTAGAAAGTAATACCTCCTCTAGACCAGAATTTCCCACCTTGTATATTTTGCTGTAGATATATAGTAGGCCAAGGTTGCTTAACATCTCCCCTAAATCATTTCAGTTTCCAGGTGCTCAAGAAAACATGGCATAAGTTGACCACCGAGGCTGATATTTTCTTCAGTGGATATTTACCCTCCATGACACCCCTCTGCCATCAGAAATTTCAGCAAAATTATTTCAGACACTTTGGCAAAGAGAAATGAGGTATAAATGGTCTAGCATCCTTCTCCAAAATGCCTTAAGCTCTCTGTGCTTCAGAGGAGACGTCCTGCATCCCTTGCAGGTCCTGGACTGCCCACAGCAGCCCTGGAAGCCCCTGGCTCAGCCCAGCCAGGGATGTGCCACTCCCACGGAGAAACGAAGCATGCTGGCAATGTGCTGCGAGTCCCAGGAGTTCATGTTTCTCTGCCATCAGCTCCTCGCACCAGAGCTCGCCGGGGACATACATCTTTCTGCCTCATGCCTAATGTGCAGGGAGGCACCATCCAGCAGCTGCTCTGCAGAGCTCAATTAATTCAAGTGGTGGCAGCTTGTGCAGGTGTCCTAAAAGCTCCCAAAGACTCAAGGTGAGAATCAATAAGATTTATGGGTGGAATTGCTGGGATATTTTCCTCTAAGCACCTAAGGGTAATTAACAGCCAAAAGGCTCGAAGTCAACCACCAAAGTTATGAAATACTAAATCAGAGGCAGCTCCCAGAAGCTTCGTTTGCTCCCTTTGCTGGTCGTACGTTCATGATAAAACCATCAGCCACGCACGGCTGCAAATTCTCTCTTTTCCCATGGGACTCCTGCTCCTTTCAGTGGCTGGCAGTTATTTAAGTATTGTTTTACCCCTCTGCAGTTAAAGCAAAGCCCTGGGCTTTGCCATTCAAATCCTAGCCTGACCCATAGCACAATTAAATTGCTGCTGGGTGAGAAGAAAAGTTAAAAGCTTCTCGTTGTTTTGTCTGCAAGAGTTCTGACTTCTGTCCCCAACTTTTGAGGGCACTGGGTATCCCACCTTGATGCTTTCCTTCCCACTTTTGCAGCCACATCAACTCTGGCACAGGGTCAAGCAGCCAGCAGTGTGGGCTCCGACGGGAATCCCAGGGGTACCAGAGGAGGAGGAACCAGTCAGGAACCCCATCAGGAGCCAGTCCTGGATGGTGAGGCCGAGCTGCCTGGCCAGCTCTCCTACACAGTGTTCAGCTCTCCCCCCATCACCCTCAGGACAGAGTCTACACGCACCCGCCTGCCCCAAGCACCAGCCACCACACACACAGCGAGGGACCCTGGGAGGGGACAGCACATCTCTCTGTGACCAAGAGCCGCATCGTGCACATAAACAAAGGGGCCAAAGCAAGGGCAGCTCCATGCCTGGCTCTGCCTGACCGCCAGGTGTGACTAAACTCCCTTTAACTGCAGGGATGTGCTGCGTGGGGCTGTCATGCTCCCAGTGCCACGAGGATCCTCCTGCACTGCGCATGCTTCCGCTCCCGTCCCTGCTCCCATTGCAGGGAGGTTTCTGTGCTGAGCTGTTTTTCCTGGCTTTCCTCTCCACACTGTCTTTTGGGGAGAGCTCCATCCTACACAGACTCTCCCCCACCAGCCAGCACAGCTATCTCATGCACCCAACACCCAGGGTGCAGGGGGGGCCATGGCTCCAGCCTGCTCTGAGCATCCCCTCCACTTGTGCCCTGCAGTGACCTGGGCTCTCTGGCTGTAATTCCCACCCACCCTCACCAGCTATGTGTTTGCTTTCCCAAATATTTTGCTAGTGCAAAGGAAACATCAGCCTGCTGCATGGTGAGCTGAGCCACCTCCACCTCTGAGCTGAAGGCCTGTGAATTGGGAGCAATGATAACCTGGAAGCAAAGCAATGCCAAAGCACAGAGCAGCACACACCGGTCCTCCCCATCCCCCGTCAGTCTGTCCTGGTACCACCAAGTCAAGCTGGGGACAGTGCTCTTAGCCAGGATGCTGGCACCACAACTGAGCCTGTTGCAGCCTCCCAATAACACCCCGTCAGCAGCTGATCAGCGAGTCAGAGGTAAAAAGGCTTCAGTAAAGTGCAGTGCCAGCACCCAGCCGTGGCCACCATTGTACAAGCACGGTCCATGGGACACAGGCGAGGGGATTAAGAGCTCTGTGTCAGCAGCAGGCCTGTGTATACAAACACGACAGCTAAAAGGGCTAATGTTCATGCTTTGTCCCCGGGGAGGTCATCAGGGATGGGAATGGTTTGTGGAGGGCCAGACGTGCAGCATCTGTGTCAGCCCTCCCTTTGGCCGAGCAGCCAGAGGGGTGACAGGGCTGGGGACAGCAGAGGGAGATTGGCCTGGGGAAGGGGAACCCCCCCCCATCCCACTGCTCCCCTCCCTGCAGAGACCTGGACTGGGGTTGTTGGATAATGCTGTAATGCCAGGAAGGTTGTAGGGAGCTCCCTGGATCTATAGTGGCCCTCAGCAGAGCTGGAGAATCTCACCTGGTTCTGGAGACAGGAAGAATGGAAAGGAATTGCTCCATCAGTGGTTTTAAAAAGTCAGCCTGAAGCTGTTGCTGTAGGAAAGGCTCATCGAGATCAGCAGCTGCAGAGGCATCAACCAGAGTTATCTCTAATTAATCCCAGAATGTAGCATGTCTTCTTTCCCAGCTCCAGGGGGCAAGCAAGACTATGGGATGTTCATGAACATGCTGCTGTAAAGCATCCAGGAGGATCCTGAATCCACTGCCCACAGAGAGACAGTGGACCAGAAGTCCAGGCTGCGAGAGCCCCTACTTAATTATTTTATTCCTTCTCTTGGCTCTTCTGCCCCTGTACTTCCCAATGAGCTCCTGCGGTTCTTGACTGCCAAGTGAGCAACGAGGGAAAAAGAGACCCACCCCAGGGACCCGAGACATCCTCTGCCTCCAACGCCGTCAGTGGAAATTAATGTGGGATGGGAAGCTTAATTGCAAAGCTGGGGATGCAGTGGCTATGTTCTGCATTGATGCATTCATTTTTTACAATTATATGATGTAGTATCAATTATACCAAGCAAATTAAGAAGGCCTGATGATGTTAATGGATGGAAGTTGTTGCAGTAGTGAAAATTACCAACCAGTTCAAGCCATGCTGGGTGACAGGGATCTCAGGCTAGAAATGCAGAATTTGCAGGTGGATTTTTTGATGTTTTGTTTGCCTGATTTCACAGTGATATGAGAGCTTTCCCTCATCCGGCAAGAGGAACGGTGCTGACCTGTAAGGGAGCCTGACCTCCTCCCAGGCTGATTGTTAGACTTTGAAGTTAAATCATAAGCAAAATAAATGCAACGTGAAGCTGTGTGTAGTCAGAGCCAGGATTTCTCGCCTGTGTTTCAGTCTGTTCAATTTTCATGCTTCTCAGCTAATCTCATTTGTTTCTAAACACATTTTCATCTGACAGCAAGCAGGGCCAGGACTTCAGAGTGGAAACAACAGGACGCAGAGAGGAACTCATCCTCTTCAGAGAGAAACACCTTTCAGATTGTCTCCACCCTCAGAAAAAAAAAAAACAAACCAGCAACAAAAAACGGGATAAAGCACATATTACCCCTTTCCAGCCCTGCAAGCTGCTTTTAAGCTCCTGCTCCCACAGCAAAACCTTGTCACTGTTTCAGTAGAGTCAGCACAAGGTCAGCACAGGGCCACCCTAAGGCAGCACTGAGGGCTCTCCAGCTCTCCAGAAACCCTTGGTAGCGATTTAGTCCTAAACCAAAATCACCCCACAAGTCTGCCGGGTAGGAGAGACCTCTACATTTGAAACATTTTGAGCTTACTTCCAGTCTACAGCCTTATCTTATTGTTTTGTAACTCCTCTCCTAAAGATGCAAAACCAAAGCTCGTGCCAAACCAAAACATCTCTGTCGTTTATCTGAGCGGGGAGGAGCACCTGATGGTGGCCTGGAGCGGGATGGCAGCTGGAGCCTGCAGAGCAGCTGGGGATGGTTAATGCTGGTGGGGCATGAGACCTCCCCAGTACAACACGAGAGAAGGACAAAAGCCATGTTAGAGGCTGCTTTTAATTTTATCTCCTGCCTGGTGGGACAGAGTCACCAGAGGGGAACACCCAGGGCAACATCAGTTCTTGTACACACATCCTTCCCCTCCTGCACCTGCCACATCACCAGCTCCCCCCTTCCTCTTCCCAGAGGGTCCTGAGGCAGCTTTGCCCAACATGCTCCCTCCGTCAGGCATGAGCCATCCTGCTCCACGTGGCGCTGCAAATCCTGTGCCAGCACTGGTCGCTTCTGCAGCTGTACTGCCTTAGCTGTTAATTTAATAATTTACTTCAGTGAGCATCATTAAGGCACATCCTGCCCTTCCACACGTGCTGACAGCATGTTATGACTGCTGATAATATTGGTGGAGGCCGAAGCCACTGGTGCTCACGCTAACTGTGGGGCTTCTGGGCACGTCGTCTGCTTGATCTTCAAACACAGATACCTCCTCCCAGGGGTCTCCAGCCTGTCTCCCCCTCCCTGTGCTCCCTGGAGAACCAAAAACTTCCATGTTGCCTCTTTTCCAAGGAGGGGATCTGATGACTGATGCAGGAGCCCCAGCTGCTCTTTGAGGGCTGTTTGGGATGGCACCATCCTTTCACAGGGCAGTGGAAGATGCTCCTGTGGAGATCCCCCAAGTGCTGCTGGTTTGGATGTTTTGCCTGGTGAAGCCGCTCTCCATGCAACCCCTCTAGCAATCTCCTTGGTTGTGTGATAGCCCAAAACCAAGGAAAACCCCCAGGGAAATGGCAGTGAGGTTGGATGCTCACATTTAAACATTTTTCTAATACACTGCATAACCCTTTTCAGCCCATCCTGAAGGTCTGCTGGCTGCTGGAGGGCAGTCCTGCCCCTTCATCCTACTCCCAGGGACAGAACAGGGCTTGGAGCGGGCTCCTGGCCTGGACCTGTCCCAGGAGCAGCTGCTGGTGTTCAGGAGATCACAACACCAGCACAAGAGCAATCAAGATCCATCCTCCCTTAGAACAACCAGTTCCACGGGTAGTGGCAAATGGCACTTTCCCTTGGGCAGAGGTCAGGGACCCTGTCCTGCTCAGCATTGCTTTTCAGATAGGCAGGCTGCAAGTGGTGTGGTTCACGTGGGGAGGGCAGATAGCACAGCCAGGCTCTGAGCACAGGGCTCTTGGGAGCGGCTGAAAAGACTGAGTGAGCCAGCAGGGCTTTGCCCACGATAAAAGCTTCATCACCCGTGTGTGTAATCAGGGGAGGGCAGCCCTGGCTCTTAACTGCATCTGTGGTGAGCCGTGCTGGGTGGGGTGACACAGGCACCCAGGACAGCAGCACTGGAGATAACTCGATGCCCCAAGAGGCAGAGCTTGCAAGGGAGAGAGAGGGTTGCTTCTGACACGGAGTATTTCCCACCATGGCAGGTGCTGGTGCAGCTCAAGAAGTTGTGCAGCTGTGGTGGGCTTCCCTGCACCGTTCCTTTGGGAACTGGCAAAGCCAGTGCTGGTGCTCCCTCCCTTGCCCTAGGCTTCCATAGGAGAAATCCCCCCATCCCTGCTTCTAGGGAGAGGAGATCCAGGGAGTAAAAGAAAGCTATTTGGGGGTGGCTCAGCACTGGGGACTGCAGATCCTCCACCACCAGCATCCCCATCTCCTCTCCTGCTCAGAGGCACTTGCAGGCTCAGACTCACTATTTGCTTGCAGCAGCCTTCATGTGCCCCTGTGGCCAGGTCTGGGCTTCCTAAAATTGTCTAACACCAAAGCAGGCCTGACCCCAGCTTTGAAGCCCCTACCACGCCTCTGGGGACAGCTCGACCATGTCCCCATGACCACTCTCCTGGCAGGAGCTGCTCCACCAGCAAGGGTTCTGTACTCACGAAGCAGACATTGCTTTCTCTCTATTTTATTTTTTTTTTTTAAACCATGTGTGGTGGTAGGGGAGCCTGATGGGCTGGAGAAGATGCTCCCAGCTCCCTGCCAGGGTTTACAGTTTTTTCCCCCACTATTTCTTTGAGGGTGACACAGGCCCAAGCCTCCCTCTGGCTGGTGCTGAAGCACTGGCTGCTTGCCAGCCCCAACCTATGACTCAACAAAATCAGCCACCCCTGTAAAGACGCACCCCAGGGTGTCCCAAGAAGGGGGCTGTCCTTGGTCCCCTCCCGGCATCGCCCTGGCACCGGGTGCCAAGGGAGAGCTGCAGCTGCCTTGGCCGGCCATGCACCCCTGTGGGCTCTGGCTGTGCTCTCGGCCATCAGGAAGGTGCCATGGAAAACCCACTGAAAACCTGTTCACGGCTCTCACAGACTTGTGCTTTGCTTTTGTTTTATTTTCCCAAAGAGTGTTTTGGGGTGTGTGTGTGTGTGTGTGTGTGTGTCTTTGCCCCTCTCCCCAGCCCACAGGGCTCTCTCTTGAGAGGGATCAGAAACCATCGCTCGATGCAGTGGGAATTGCTTATTCTTCCCGGGAAGGGTAAGACCCCAGGATGGGGCAGGGAGAGGGACATTTGGACTGCCACTGTGCCTCACAGAGCCCTGGCAAGGTCACAGTGGCAGCTTTGGGACGGCTGGGGATGGGGAGCCGCCCAGAGCCGGCTTGAATTTGCCAGTGTGCTTCCCCCTTCCTGCTGGGAAGGGAGCCAGGGCACGGCAGAGGAGGGGAAAAGGTTCCTCGCCCCACAAGAAAAATCAGTTAAGAAGGAAATGTTGCTGGTGGCTTCTTCCAGGCTAGGCCTGGGAGCTGGACAGCCCCGGGGAGCGGAGGCGCAGCCTGAGCCCGGCTTTGCTGCCATCTGCCGCCCACCGAGCCCGGGGACCAAACACCGCCCAGCTCACAGGGAAACCCAGAACACCGGTTAGCTCAGCTGGAGGATCCCCCTTTCACCTAAAAACATTGAAATCAGCCCTTCCTCTCATTCAAAAGGGTTTGACCTGTGGTGACAAAGGATTTGCTTGAAAAGCAGCTAGCCCGGGGCAGGGAAAACTCTGCTGGCAGACAGCTGCCTGCAGAAAGCCTCCTCCTGCCTGGCTTTAGCCCAGAAATAAATCTCAGGAACACACCGGGACTTTTGCAAGGTGTCCTTAGCACAGTACAGGTTGATACGCCCTGGCTCTGGCTGGGACTGCCAGCTAGTCCCCGAGATAGCATCTCAGCTCCCAGAGCTGGCATCCCACAGCGCCCGTGCCAGGCGAGGCAGCGACGCTTTTGCAAGAGCAATAGCCTTTGTGTATGTATAGATGCAAATAGATATATGTGCAAATAGATCCCATTTTCCAGGGGTTCCCAAAAGAGGCAATTTTTTCTTTCTGTGTCCCCTGCTCTCAGGGCCAGTGAGACCCAATTCCTTCCCCCCCATTTCCCCAAACAGACACCCCAGCTGCCACCAACCCGAGATACACCCGGAGGGGTGGGCTGGCAGAAACGCAGCAGTGGAAAAGCCCAGAGTTTACATGCTCTTTGCAAATTTGGAGAGAATTTAATGGAACCCTGCTGCTCCCTGCAGTGCCTTGAGCTCCTCAGGGACAGGAGAGACAAATCCCCCCAAACCAGCAAGCGCCTGTCTGGGAGGATGCACCAAGGGCTGACAGGGCTATGGGGAGGAAAATTTAAGTCACCCCACGGCACCCCTCATCCCATCTCTGAGCCCCGGTGTCCCTTTGGGTCCCAGCAGGAGTGCCAAACATCTGCCTTTCCCACTCACAGAAGCCAGACCTGGAAGTTTCTGCCGCGGGATCCAGTAGCTTCCAGTCATTTACGCCGAGTGTCCAGGGGGTGGCACATGTGGACTGTGGCCAGTGGCTCCACTCGGGGCTTGGCCCAATCCAGCCCTCCCGGCTGGGCCCCACGGCCGCTCCCAGGTCACCTCCTGCCCAGGGATGCTGCTGGCCGGGTGACGGTCACCCGTGGTCGGGAAGTCCCTGCAGCACAGGCAACACGGGCATCCCGCCTTGCTCCTTTGAGTTTTTCCCACTGCGGATGAGCAGGGCGACAAGACAGAGCTGCAGGCAGGGCGACATCACCCCCTTGGCCCTCAGCTCCCATCCCTTACAGGCCTGGCACTACCTGACGCTGATGGTGAAGCAGAGCCCTCCCCGGGGATCCTGCCTTCCTGACACCCCCTAAGATGTACGTGCAGATGCGCTTGCTGCCTGCGCTGCCTGTGCCCTGAGAGCCGTTCGCATCCTGCCCAACACAACGGTCTCACTTTAGTGCTGGTCCCTTCCATGACCAGCGAGGATGAGCTGCCAGGATGATGTACCAAGGGGGGGGGGGATTTGCTGGCTCTCCAGGGGTTTGGCCATCACTGAGCAGCTGCCGGAAAACATGCCCAGCCTGCAGCTGCCAGAGCGGCAGCACAAATCCCTGGTGCTGGGTAGGTTACACCCCTCCTGGCTGCCATGCAGGTCCCAGAGGTGATTCCCTCTAAACTGGAGGTGGCCATGGATTACAAGAGCTCAGCCTGGGGCATCCCTGCCCGGCTGCTTCCCACAGGACAGCTTGTGGACAGGGCAGGGATGGCCACCTCCTCCCCTAAGGAAACTCTTACAGCTGTAAAACCAGGATCTTTCTCCATAAAAGCTCCCTTGAGTTTTTCTCCAAAAACTCTGCTTGTTCAGGAGCCACTCACCTGCCAGACGGATGTTACAGCCACTCTCGGTTGTTGTGTTCAGGGTACCAAGGTGTTAGCTGTGCGCACTCGATGCATCCATCCAGCTCCCAAGGTCACCATCGCTCTCTTCTGAATTCCTGGTGGGGATATATCTTCTTGGCAGATCTGTGTGGCATGGTGCCGTTTATGGATGGTGGCATTTCCCAGGGAAGGGCTGTCCCCAGCACATCACTGTACTGCCAGCCGGCAGCGGGTGTGATCCAGCATCAGCACTGGAGGGAACATGCTGGGCTGGGGGACAGGGTGTGCAGGTTAGTCCAAAAGGAAGGGGGTAAGTATACAGGTAGCAAGTTCATAAATACGCTGGATTGTGGGGTTTGTGCTGCAGACCGCTGCCTCTCACAGTAATTGGGAAAAGCTTCAAAAGAATCATCAGCAATAAGCATTAGCTCATGGGATGGAAACCATATGGGAGGAAGCCACGTACAGGGCCATGAAGTGAGGCAGAGGCGGCTGAAGGGCAGGTCCCAGGGTGACCTCACAAGCCACCTCAGTTTCAGGGTAAGGGGATGTGGCAGTGTCCCTCCCAATCCCCCCCAGCCCCTCACCTCCAGTCAAGGGGTGTGTGACAAGGCTGTCCCCAAAGCTCATCCCCTCTGAGCTCCACAGGGCTCTGGTCTCATCACCGTCCCTGACACCTACAGGAAGATGGGTCGCCCTGCCTGGTGCTTCACCGCTGTGGCTTCTGCTCTAGTTTGCTCCTAAAGATTGCTGCACCCCCAGGGAGGCTCTCTGGTCCTAGGGGAGACTGCACCCCTGCACAGCACTGCACCCCTGCACTGCACCGTCCTGCCCTGCCCTGCACTGCACTGCCTGGCATCACAGCCAGCGGTGCAGAGAGCAGCTCTCCCAGCACACCGCTGGTGCTGGCTGCTGTATCTGCCTGTCAACAGATGAATCTAACGACCCTCCTTTTCCCCAAGCCGCCCTGCACCTGACTGCCAAAGTTAAGGAGATGCCAAGGATGTGTGTACAAGGCTGCAGGAGGGCTCAGTGGGCAGCTGAGGGGCTGGAGCTGCTGGTGGCTGGGCGGGATGGGAGTCTCAGCATCTGGAGTGGCCACATCCAACAACTTGTCTCCAACCTGTCCCATCAGCACGGGATGAAATGTCCCATCGGGTTCCCTTTGCAGGAAAAACAATGGACACCCAGCCCCAGCTGGGTCTGGAGTGGGAGAGGTCAGGAGAGCAGCCCAGAGGAGGGTGATGGGTATCAGTGGGAGGGTGCACGGAGGGTCCTGTGGCAGCCTGGCCCAGGACTGGAGGAGCCAGATCTCAGGTCTTCTCCATCGCAAAGGGTCAGGCTCCTCCGTGATTAACTGCTGGGCTGCGCAGCAGATTAGCCGCGGGACCGCTGTGTTTGATGTATGGGGCAGGAGGCCGGCGAGGGATTTTCCTCCCCTTCTGGGGTTAATCCCTCCCTGCCTATCATGACCCTTTGATTGTAAAACCCTGCAGATAAACCACCTTAGTCACCAGCAGACAGCAGGCACCGACCAAAAGGATGTGGGCAGGAGCATGGGCTTGGGAAGATACAGGATTTGGGAGTTTTCCTGCAACAGCCAGTGGCTACGGAGTGTGCATCCTCGGATCCACCCTCCGAAAAGGAAGGAAAGTCCTTTTATTTTTACTAATCTTGATTAATTCTGCTTATTTAACCAGAGATCTAACTTCATGTGAAAAGAGCCATCAAAATCCCAAATGATCACTGCTCCTCACCCTCTCTCAGTGAAACCTTTCCAAAGTCAGAGTGCTTCAGCAAATCACTAACACACCCGTGAACATGCGGTTTGGGATATGGCAATAGCCACACCACTCTGCCGCTAGCCCCAGCCAATTTTTATCACACACATACAACAGCCATAAAAACCAGCCTGGAACAAGCGAGGTTGTTTTTGCAGGAGTGGTTGAGTTTCGGATTTTAATAAGCCTCAGCCCCCTCATAATTTTTCTCTTTAAAATGCCAAAAGGCACCAGCCCAAAACAAGGCTTAGAAAATTCCTGTAAAATAGCTTGTAAGTGACTAAAAGCCTCCGAGCTTTCCCCACTTGGGCTTAGAAATGCCACCGCCAGAGTGGTGCCACGAGACATGGGAGGGCTTGGGGAGGTCTCGCTGGTCCCTGTCCCACCACAGGGCAGGAGCTGCTGAGGGGATGTTGAGTGGTCCAGGCTGTGCGGTGACAGAGAGATGGATGGTTTGGGTCAAGCCTACCCAGTTAATTTGGAGGCAGACAGAGCTGCTGAAATGGGGGCAGCCAGGGATGTGGGACAGGGGTGTCCTCGGCACATGGCACCGCTGTGTGTCCCCTGCCTGGCTGCCAAACTCGGGCAATTAAAGTCTTTCCAAGCCCCATGCCTGCACCCGACTGCTCCCCACAGAGCTCATCCAGCTCAGTTTTAAAATACTCTTCATGTAACCTGGCCCAGGGCTGACTATCCTCCTACCGTGCCTGAATCGTTTGTCTTAATATCTAACCTTCGAGCTTTCTCGTTGCGAATTAATTACAACTTCTCTCAACTCCAGCAGACCCCAAGACCAATTGATCACTGTTGTCCCAGAGGTCTTGGGAAGCTCTTATCATGTCCCCCTTCATCTCTGGCTTTCTAGAGAAAACAAACCCCATCTCTTTGACCAGATCGGACCATCCACTTCATCATTGGGGCTGCTGTGCTGACTCCTCTGAGCGTCTGCATCCCACTCCAAGCTAGCAGCCCTGAGCTCTGCGGGGCTCACTTTGATCAGTGTTCAAAGAAGGAGCCCCAACACCCTGAAGACCATCCTAGGTCGTTTGCTTTGCCTACACACTTGAGCACACACGTGAGTTGAAGCCAGACAGATGACTCGCAGGCTTTGAGTGAGGTTTGGCCATCTGGGCTCCCCCTTCGGCACACGGCAGCCCCAGTGTGCCTCTCAGTGATGCTGTGTACAGTAAAGCACTCTGCCACGTTTTTCTCAGAAACGCAGCTCTGGTTTCCAGCAAATGAGGTTCATCTGTTGCTGGACATGGGGCATGGTCTCCTCAACACTTCAAGCCTTGAAGTTGAGGCAGAACATCCCGCTGCATTGTGGCTGGGGCTGGAGGGACCAAGATGCCCACAGGCTCCAGGCTGGGGGGTCCTCAGACCCTCACCCTCCCTGCGAGGCACCACCAAATGCACATGCACATCTGTATGCACATCTGCACACCCAGAACCATGTGCTGTCTGTCCAGCTTTTCAGACAAGGATGCTCCAGCCTGAAGGTGGAGCGAGCCAGCCTGTCCAGCCTGGAGGATGCTGTGCTTTGACCAGCTGCCTCCTGTCTTTACTTTTCGCAGTGACCAACACCACAAGCCTTTGAAGTCAGCAGAGAGCCCTCTCCAGATGCCCAGACTTCAATGCCAGGGATATAACTTTTTTCACCCATCCCTCTGCCAATCATCCTCCCCTTCCCCCTGCTCTAAAGAAAGAAAGATCCACCAGGCAAACAGCTCGAAGCCAGCATCTAAGCAATTATAAAAGTGCTTTTTGCTAGCTGCTAGACTCCTCGTCACCAATCTGATCGGTAGACTAAACAGCGAGGACCTGGGCTGATCCCCCCCTGCGCTGCTCTGGCCTGGAAATGGGGAGGGCTCGGGGAGAGCGCAATGGTTAGCATCAAAACTGGCAGCAACATCCTAACGGAGAAGGCCAAGGGAATCCTGTGGCTGCTTAATGGAGGCGGCTGGGAGGAGGTGGAGGAAGGGCTGAAGGGACCCTGGAGGATGGAGCCCAGGCTATGGGAAGTGGGGACCCTGCCGCAGGCTGGGGGCTCACTCTCCCCAGGATGAACTGGCTCCCCGACTGCAGTCCTCTGGCTTCATATCATCCCTCCTCCATCACCAAACCTGCATGTCCAAGCCCAGCGTGCCAGGGCTGGGGTTTCAAAGGTGATTTTTTCCCCTTTCATTTGCCCAAACCCTCCTCTGCATCTTGCTTCCCATGCTCTACCAACAGATAACACAGGCAGTTTTCCCTGGGGGCCTGGGGGGCTCATACGGAGCAGCTGGCGCCATTATCTGGGAGTCAGTCCCTTATCTGGCAGCCGATTTCAGCTCCGGGGAGTCAGCATGTCTCAGGTGAGGAAGGCTGGGTTACCAGCTGCCCATGCCCGGCACCCGCAGGGGGGTTATCAGCCTGGCCACCTCCTCGTCTGGCCAAGCCCCATCAGATAGCGGTGCTTGGACATCCCTGGGGGTGACGGGGTGGGAATGGCATATTACAGCCAAGGAACCCCAGGAAATGCCTGCTGCTTCCTGAAAATAAGGAAAGAAAGGAAAATAACTTGCGCTCGGGTTCTTCTTTCCATCAGTTAGCAGCAATGAGTGATTGTGCCAAAAAAAAATGAAGCGGTAGTGGCGCTGGAGAGAGAACTGTGCCTTTTATTGCTCTTATCTCCCAGCTTCTGGAGGAGCACGCTGCCTGCGTGGGGGTCTGGGCAGGCACACGGTGCACACGCCACAGGGAGACCAGCTCCCCTCTAAATCATGGCTTGCCATGATTTACACAGAGGCTCACAGGTTAGGTAACTGCAGTAAACAGAATAAACAGACCCCACTCTGGATTTATGGACCGACAAAAGGACCTTTAACCACAAAAGAAATGTGCTTTCCAGCCCTCTTCTATCACCAGATCCCAGGCAAAGGCTTAAATGCTTATGACAAGCCCACAGAACTCAGGATTTGGGCTGGATTCAAACTACTCCTCCATCCCCCCTGATACTGAAGTAAGTCATCTCATAGTTCATCTCCTGTTCACCTCTCAGCTGCCCACTGACACACACGCACACATGATGCCAGAGGGAGCAGGGAGGGGATTTTTCTGTTACTTGGGCTTCAGATAAGTGACTAACAAATGCACAAGCAGGCAAAGGTGTGCAAGTGCTCTGCAAAGAGGTGCTCTCTCCTGGAGCTACATAAAAGGGGGAACATCTTTTTGGGGTGCTGCCGGACCCTTCCTCCCCAGTAGCTACCCATGGTCAAGTGAGGAGCTGTTATCACTGAGATAAACCTTCCCAGCACAAGAGCTGCTGTCTAAAGAGAAATTAAAGGTGGTTTCCTTTTCTTTTCTTGGAGTAAAAGAAGTGTTAGGTTTTCACGTGGTTCTCAAATATCTGATGTGTTTCTCCCTGTAGGTGTAGAAACTTGTACAATGATGATATTACCAATGTTTTGTGCCAAATCGAAGGGTGTGTATAAAGGCACGGTGCCCAAGGAGTCCTTTGTTACTGACCTTTAAATTACTATTTTTAATGCTGCACCCCTGCAGTAAAAGCAGCTGAAGGAGACTGCCCATCCCCAGACAGTCACGGCTTGTGCTCGGGGATCCGGTCCTGCCAGTGGCAGGGGCACGGTAGGGAGTACAGGAGGTAAGTGTAAAACCAGGAGCCAGGCTTAAAACCTTCAGAAAATTTGGCATTAATAGGACTTCTTGCTTTCCTATACTCATCAGCTGAGTCAGCCACAGTGTCAGCTGCACAGAGCAGCCCAGAAAACACACTGCTACCAAATAAGTTCTCAGAGCCCAGTATTACCCCTTCCCTTGATAGCTGGAGAGGGAAAAGCATCCAGGAAAGCACTGCTTTCCCTCCATCTTACACATCTTTATTTAATTCCATTGAAAGCAAGCACACATACTTGAAATGGAACAATTTAAATCCATGAATTGTTCTAAATCCAGGAGAATTGCCAAACTCCCTGTTTTAATACATTTTCAAACTGCCTTTTCCTTCTGTCTTGGGGAGCCAAGATATGGCTATTTAATTACAAGCACAACCTCCATTTAAGAAACCCTTGTAATGAGGCTGGCGTGGAAAGGCATCCGATTTTTCCATTGTCTGACCGAGGCACTGCAATTAGTGTGTTTTATCCCAGGTTTGCATTTGGCACAGCTCGGTGAGTGATGCTTTGGGGAATGGGCTAGCCGTAATCTCTGCACTCTGGGCTCTTTGTTATCCTGCCTGTTAGAGGGGGCTGAATCCAGACTCCTGCCAGGGGAAAGGGATTTGGGCTGGCTGCTTACTGCTGCTGGAACCTGGGAGCAGAGATGTTTATTCCTCCATGGAGCAGGTTGGGGGAAAGGGAATGGGAAAGAAATATGAAAGGGATGCACATATGGGTCAAAAGAAGGCAAAGAAAAATTGTGGTAAGGGAGAGAAGCGAGAATGGCATTGCAAAGAAACTACGATGTGGTCCTTGTGGTAGCTGCATGAAAATGTTTCCCTTGGCTTGTTTTGAGTCAGAAACAAGAGCTGACCCATGGAGGGAGTTGCTCCAGGTGTATTAGCAGCAGCTCAGCTCTGAGAATCACTGCAAAGGGCTTCCCCAAAGGGCAGGGAGACCCAGATATGAAGGATGTGATGCAGCATCATTTCCCAGCTGGGATGCCCTAAACTCAGGGCAGGGACCTCCCAGTGCTGGAGCCACTGCACCTATCAAAGAGACCAGGGTGTGCAAGGGCTGCTCAGGCCTGCTCCAGCCCCAGGAAGCCCCACTGAAGCATGATGAGTGAGGACCCTCTGCTTGCAGGTCTCCCCATGCCATCAGGCTGCTGCTAATAGTTGTGGTGCCACCCTGGCAGCACTGTGGCTGCAGCCTCCCATCACCTGCCAATGCCACCCACTGCCCTCATCCCACAGAGGGGACCAGGGTGGGCTGCAGAGCCACCCTGGAGGTGATGGAGCAGGGGGGACACACACCTCCAGGCTGTGGAATTGGGCCTTCACTGCCCACCCTGCTCAGGCCAGGGGATACAGAAAGGACCCTGGCTGATGTGGGGGTACCCACGTGTGATACCAGCACCCTCTGTCAGGGCTGATGGTGTGCTCAGATGGGCAGGGAGCCGCTTGCATGCCGTGCCAGCTCTCCATTCCTCGAAGATGAATTCCTCCGGGCTCAGGGAGCACTGGGCCGGCTCCAGCTCCCAGGAAGCGGCTGGGCCGTGGTGGAGCCAGCCTCCTCCCCATCCATCATCCTTATCAGCCAGCGCTGGCAGCCCGGCGGTCCTTGGCAGCGGGGCTGCACGGACGGCGGGCCGGGGCCGTGTGGCGGGAGACAGGCAGGAGGCATCTCGGCGATAAGCCACACCACAAACAAAAACAACTACCCCCTTCCTTGGGGACTTCAAAGCACCGAGCTGAAATTTATGCAGCTGCAAAGACCGTGTGGGTGCTGGGAGGGTGGAGGCAGCCCCGGCGAGGGGGATGTGGGCAGGATAAGGTGCCAGGACCACGGTTTGCCCCACGCGGAGCCATAGCTCCAGCAAAGTCTCCTATGGGATGTAAATGGGATGCAGACAAGGAGCAAAGCAGGTTGCCCTGCACTGGGATGGGCACAGCCTGATAAAAGCAGCGGCTCAGCCCTAGGCAGGGTTGTGCCCTGTGGCTGTGGGCTCTCTGCACCCACAGGCTCCCAAAGCATCCCATAAAAATACACTGCAGGTGATTTGCTAGGAGCAATGAGAGCCACTTTCTTTTCATGTGCAACTGTCTCACCAGGCATAAAATAGCTCTGGAGACTGGCTCGTGGACTGTCATGCAGAAGATTTAGGGCTGTTCCTGAGAAAAGTAAGAGCCCAGACACATCCACGCTCCACCTGCCTTGGGGAGGTCCCAAGAGCGTTATCCCTGCTCGCATTAACCAGGATTTTAGTCCTCTGATGGTCCCAGTGAAATCCGTGAGACCTCTTGTGGCATGAGCTGAAACTCCACACGCGTCCTCCAGACATCCCATCCCATCCAGACATCCCATCCCGGCCGTGGCGTTATTACCACTCCATGGGCACTGCCACCGCATCTTCGGGGCCAGCATCTGGGCAGCAGCGGGGGAAGAGCCATTTCAGGACTAACTGGAAAAAGAGCTGTGTGGCAGTTAACGCAGGGGCGAAAGCATCTCACACCTGAGATGGCATTTGGATGATCTGCTGCTGCAGGCAAAGAGACCCAGGAAGGTCAAAGCCAGGCTGCAGCACAGCGGTGGCCCTGGGGAGAGCAGGAATGAGGTATGGGGGAATGATGCATGGCAACATACATGTGCTCACAAACATGAATGCATACATGTATTAATTTCCAGCTGTACATGCACATATCTTAATTTTCAAGTGTGATAATGCTATTGAAACAAAATGGCACACATCTTTGCTGATAATGGCCTTTTTTTCTCTTTATAGGATTCCATTTCTTCATCTGTATGCCAAGTATATTGAAAAATTAATGATCATTAACTTTTTAAGAAGTCTCTTCGATTTATATAAGCATAATTCATCAAGGACTCTTGTATTTATTTGTCAACAAAATTACTCAAAACTAGAATTTTTGTCTTAATTTGATTTAAATTCCTTTCCCCAAATTCAAGATCCTTTCTGTTTCCTTTCTTTCCTTCCTCCTCATTTCTAGTAAATGAGAGGAGACTTAAGGGGTAAGGGGATCCCCACCTATTTCACTTGAGTTGCCTTTCATTGAATAAAAAGTAGAAGGTTTACGTGGTTTTTTTACCTAGTTCATCACAAATCAGACTTATTCCAGGTGAAGGAAGAAGTGTTTATTTCACCCTGTAGCTTTTGTAGAGAAAAGGCCCTTTTCCTCAGCTGCCCCCACAGGAGGTGCGGAGGGAGGATCCCATCAGATGCACTTTGATGAGAGGCATCCTGACACTGGAAGACCCGCAGTCCTTGCTTCACCTCTTGCACTGGGGCAGCCCTTCTTCTGCCTTTTTCTTCCTACCATGACTATGGCCTGGGGCTTCCTTGGCATGCTGCCACCCTTCCAGAGTCCTCTCCTTTACTTACAGCAACAGCACCGTACACAGGCCCCAATATGGGCACCAACCACCACGCACCAGGATCGTGGACACGAGCAGCCACCACAGAGCAGCCACCACAGTGCAGCCACCACAGTGCAGCCACCACAGTGCAGCCACCACAGTGCAGCCACCACACCTCCACAGCAGAGCTCAGCCCCTTCACCTTTTATACCAGAGGTGATGATGTCAAAAGTGCCTCCCACAGCCTGATTGGCTGGTGGAGCTTGGGGCGTGGTCTCCCTGCTCAACCCCTCTCTAAAGGGGGCAGAAGCCCCCACCCCAATGGAGATGGTCCAGCCTTTGTTGGGAGTAGCCTGGCAGCATCTTGTTCCTTCCCTGCTGCCCTGCCAGGAGAGAGCATGCCTACAAATATACATACTTACATACATTATGATATCTTGTTTTAATTACATTAGAGCAAATGACTCCTTCCCCTATGGTTTATATCAGTGCTTTGGGTTTGTAATTTATCTTGGCACAGTCTAGACTGGAGCCACTTTGAAGCTGTTTCAAACAGGATGAGAACAAACAATTTTTCCAAAGTGGCTGGATTAAGAAAACTGGCAGCCATTCATCTTCGGAGGAAGGCTTGTGGCAGAGCTGTGTCCCCGCTGGAATCCTGCCAACCTCCTGCTCCCTACCCCGCTGTGGGACAGAGAGGTCCTAACCCTGCGGAGGGTGAGAAATCACACCACTAGCTACTGTGGGTGGGGGTGTGTGCCAGAGGGCACCATCAGGGGGATCTGCACAAGGAAGAGCTGAATTATTGCTAATTATTTGCACTTAGTTTATCCCCAAGTGTTAGAGATGAGGCAGTTGTGCTGAGCAGATGGCACCCCAGCAAGAGATGCAGTGTCCAGCATCGGGGAGCACTGGCTGAGGCTGGTCCTGCTGCTTCTCCAGCCCCAGGGGCTGTGGTCAGCCCATCCCATACCCAGAGCGTGGCTCCTTCACCCATTCACCAACTCATCCACAGTGCTTTCCCTATACAACTTATTGATATCTTTAATGCAGGAAATATCTCCGTATTTTCTTCAGATAATATTAATCCTGAAAACATCTTTACTAACTTCTATAGTTTCCCCAAGATATTTGTTTCTTTAAAAAAACAAACCAACACCAAGCTCTTTCACTGGCTGGGAAAAATTATTTTCTTCTAAATCACAGCCTTCGAGCACACCAAAAGCTGGAGGGCTCATTTGAGGAGAAACACGTTACAAGGAATATGTCTCCTGAGCCCTGCACTGATCTTGTGTGGATCCCTTGGCATGGGCAGGGTGGGGGTCCCAGAGAGTCCTCAGGGCCACTCAGACCCGTTAGTGCCTTTGGGCCCTGGTCCCCCATCCCTGCCAGGGACGGCTCTTCATCCCCTCAGGACCTGTCAGGCTCCCTGACCGCCCTGTATTGCCACAAATGCAGCTCTGAGCAGCAGCAGAGCTCTCATGGAAACACATGTGTTTTCTATATTTTTCCACCCAAACGCTGGGTTTTTAAATATTCTAGCAGCACTGTTTGCTCGGCAAAAGCTGCCAGGGTTTATGACAGATCCCTCCTCCTTAAGGCTTTGAAATAAGGCTGTAAACATGCTCGCCAGGCTAAAGTGTTGCCTGTAAAGGGGGTTGCTCCCCTCATGATGTGCCTATTGGCTCCAATTAGCACTGGCAGGAGTCAACCGCAAAGAGAAGGCAGAGCTTATCCCTGGGAGTGAATTGATTTATTTACAGCATTTTCAAAGCAAGATGAATATGGCTTTTTCGTCTTTTTTTTTTTTTTCTTCTTTATGAAGCTACCCATTTGCAAGATGGAAAAAAACCTCCAACCATCCCCTGAATAGCTGGAAGCAGGAGGATGCTGCCTGCTTTCCTCGAGACAGAAATCCTGCTTTGTTTAATAAGGGTGGGATAGGATTGCCTGGCATTTTCCTGAAGCCTTGCCCTGGCCATCACCAGTGTGGGGGACAGGGAACCCTGCCCAGCCATGCCCTGAGCAAGAGACTGGCACCTCGGCACTGCAGGATCAGGAACCAAGGGCTGGTTTTATCTTGTTTTGGGTGTCTCAGTGAGAGGAGCTGGCTTTTCTCAGGGTGCTGCTGGGTACCACTGAAGTTCACCTGGGCAGGAGCTGGAGGAGCTCAACCCAGCTCGATTTCAGACCCATCTCATCCAACCATCCCATCACAGACACCTGTGTTGGGAAGCAGTGTCTTTGCTCTCTGCTTTGGGGCATGCTGGAGGCAAAATGCTCTCTTTGGGGCCAGTTTCAGCTGCCAGGCTGGGGGAACAGCCACCCTGGGTGGAAAACCTGTGGTAACCCCATGGGGCGACAAACGTCTTCGTGCAGGAGAGCCGGGGAGCGGGCTGGGTGGGATGTCGCTGTGGGGCTTTCTGTTCCCATGACAGTATCCTCATTGGGAAACAACAGAAGGGAAAAGCTGTGTGCCCCATGGGCTCAGCCATCCTCCTACCCCACAATGTCACATCCAACCATTGCTTTGGGTTTGCTTGGGTTCATCATCCCATCAGCACAACTGGGCACCTGCCTTCATCCTTTGGGTTCCTTCCACCTCCACTGGCTGCAGCCCAAGCTCCCTTCTGTGGCAAAGCAGTTGCTTTTTGTCACAGCACCCTTGGGAAGGAGCCGGGGGAGGAGGTGGTTATACAGGCAGGAGTTATGTCCATCGCCTGCTACCGGCCTTGTGCTCTGCTTGGCTGGCAAGAGCTAAGAGCCCGGCCATAACTCAACGCTGAAGCTGCCCAGGCAAGGTGGCAGCCAACAACAGGGGGTTTATGGACTATGGAGAGGACTTTGTTAGTGGTAACCTCTGGGGACTTTACTGCTGGGAAACACTGGAAGCTTGTTGTGCTCATTAAAGGAGGGGACATGATGCAGTGGGCAAAGGTGGGAGTGTGCTGCCAAGCTCTGCCCCTGTGGCACATCCCCGTGCCATTGCAGAGGGTGGCAGCTTCTGGTCCTCATCAGACCTTGTCGTCCTTCAAGGGGACCTTTCTCATGCTCACCGGTGAAAGGAAGGGGTGAAACACTGCAGGAAGATGACAGAATAAAATCATGACTCCTTCTGCTCTGCCTAGGAATAATCTGTGCCTCAGTTTCCTTGCAAAAACTGCTTGCCACACGCTGCTGCTCTCAAGTCAGAAGGGCAGCCGGGGCTCGGGCATGGCGTTGGGCTCTGTCTCTCAAGAGAAAACAGGCAACGCCAAGCCCCAAGCATCCCCAGTACAGGCATGGGCCAAGGCCCTGCGTTGGGGCTGGGCTCAGCTCAGCAGCTGAATCAGCAAATAATTAGCAGCGGCCAGAGCTGGGGGATTAGCATCCCTCTCCTCCCCAGCCGTCCAGCCCAGCTTAACCCTTTCATCCACATGTTTCTGAAGCCCCAAAGCTTTGGGGTCTCCTGAGGGAGATGCTGCCGTGGGGCTGGCGCCGCTGGGGGGGTGCCCAGGGTGTCATGGACGGTGTCCCCTCGCCGGAGCGGCGTCCTTGCCACAGTAGCAGCTGGGGAGCTGGCTCATGGCTCGGGGAGAGCTGTCGGTCCCGTGTTTGGCGGCTCGTTTGTTCACCTCCGGGCAGCCCGATGACAGCGCTTCCCTTTACTACCAGCTGCAAAAACCTGGCAGCTGATTTAGGAGAGCTCCCGGGGCCCAAAATGTAAACCGTTTTTCACCAGGAATGTATAAGCAAGCCATAAAATAAGGGATTTGAGTCTGGTCACATGGGACAGGCCTCCCATAAAATTGAAGCATTGATCTGTATTTTAGTGAGCAGCTTCGAAGCTGCCCAGATGATTGAAGACCTGAGCTTTAACAAACTCTGTAATCTCCCACCATACATCTGAAGTGGCATGTTTGAAGTCCGAGGACGAGTTATTTATATTATTTGTATAATACACGGTGAAAGGACATTAGCCACAGCTCAGGCACCAGTGGCGAGCATTGCTGTCGGGCAGAGGGAAACAGCAGCTCCATGGCACATCGCTTCACCTCAGGGCAGCCCTGCATGCTGGCACACGCATGGAACTGCCGAGGTGGCCCGAAACCACAGGATCTGGCCATGCTACTGCACACCAATGCTGTCCCAGCTGCCCTGTGCCATCTGCAGCTGCTGGGCTCCACACGTGGTCCTGCCCTGCTCTCCTGGGGGGGATCGCCCCTTTCCTGACACGTGCCACCCCCCTTCCACTAGGTCACTCCCTTCTCAATGTCTGTCACGCCCTTCTTGATGTCTGTCCCCCCCTTCCCAGCAAGTGTCATCAGTTGCTGGCATGTGTCACGCTCTTCCCAGCATGTATGCCACCACCATCCTGGTGTGTGTCACCCCATTCCCAGTGTCTCACCCCTTCCTGGCATGTATCATACCTTTCCCAGCATATGTCACCCATTTCCAGTATGTGACCCATTTTCTGAGATGGATCACCCTGCTCCCAGTGTGTGTCCCCACTGCAGGTGACAGCTGGGCTATGCTGGGACACACCACTTCTTGTGGAGCCACACAGGGAAAAACCCCACTGTCATCCTTTCATTTCCATGGCCCAAATTTGCCTTATCTATCAGCCGTAAAAAAGCAGTTGGAGAAATATATATTCACTCCAAAAAGTGTAAATTTCAGGGTAAACAATATTATTTATAAATTCCAATCAAACCTGGAACAGCTCTGGTGAGGCCAGAGTGTTGCCTGGGGTATGGGCTGAGAAAGGCCAAGTGCCGTTTAAAATCTCCAATCGGTTTTTCATGTCTGGGAGATGTTTCCTCTCTGCCCTAAGTTCACTTTCCATGATTTGAAGGGCTTAAGCAAAAAATGGCTGCAAGCTGGAATGTGTCTCCTCCAAAACCAAACCAAACCAGAACTATTGAGGTAACCTAAAGCACGTTGCAACCTTTAAATGAAGCTTCTTAGTAGCTTTCCTTCACCAAAATCTCCATGTTTCCCCGTGACATATTTTCAGGGACAGCTGTGAAACCCAAACCATTCAGTAAGCATGTGGGAGAGGGGAACTCTCAGTTTTGATGACAGGTCCCAAAACGTGAGGCTGGGTGAGATGCCGGCTGCTTCCCCGCCGTGCTGGAGGACCCCGCGGGGGTGCTGCCAGGATGCCCAGCGCAACAGCAGCGCTGCGCCTGCTTCCCCCAAATCCATTTTTTTAATTTCCTGCTTCTCTCTCGTGGAGTGCTACCAATTAAAATAGTTTGTCCCAGGATGTTATCATCCAAATAACCAGTAACCCCTGGAAAAGCCCACAAGCCCCCCACCATGCGAGCCATAGCCGGGGCAGGTGCAGCAGCTCGGGCTCAGCCTGAGTTTTCCATGGCAAACTTCAGGGGTAGGTGGAAAACTGTGCAACACTCAGCCTCCAGCAAGTATTTTGTAGCGTCCAGAGCTGAGCTCTTGTGCCCTTGGCGGGACGGTGGGAGGCTGCAATTACTAAATCCCTTGCCCACTTAAGGCAGGCTCGGCACTCCAGCCCACAGCAAGGCATATTTGAAATGCTTCGGACCAGATTCAGACTCCTGTGCCGTTCAGGCTTTCCAATGGTAGCCCAGAAAAAAACCCTCCCCAAAATAGCCCCTGGCCACACCACCAAACCCACTCCATCGCGGGGGGGGTGTCCTTGGAGTGGGCTCTGCTACACCCACGGGAGCGCTGGGGTGGGTAGGACAGGGGGATGGCAGGGACAGGGTCTGCTTTGTCTCATGGAGGCAGCCCCGAGCAGAGAGCCAGGGCGAGACGACAGGGCTGGGTGACACTGGGGCTCCAGCAGCCTCACGCCACGGTCCAGGCACAGAGGGGCCTGGGGGGGCCACCACGACCCTTGTGGGGTGCACCACTCCCACCCAAGCAATGCCGCTGGAGAGGCAGACAGTTAACTCGGTGCCACTTAAAAGAGGGATCAAGCAGAAAAACCTGATAAGGGATTAGGAGGGTTATTTCTCACTCCCTCCCCAGTTACCAGATAGGGTAGGGGCTGGGGCTGCTGGCAGTGGGGCCGAGCCGTGGGGCGGGCAGGGTGTGCAGCCCCCCACACTTTCTTTGGGGGAAAAGTGGTGGAGCTAAGCTGCAATAAATGCCCGGTGTTTCACCACATGGGGAAATTATTAGGATAGACTTTTGCCAGGGGTCAGAGTGTCACTTTAACGAGTGTTTGCGTGCCTGCAAGATGCCTGTGAAGTTCCCTTATCCTGGATATACTGCTCCAGTTACCTGCTTGGCTTCCACGGACTGGGAGAATCAGGGTCTGGAAAGGACAGAGCCCAATGCTTCATCCACCCTGATGACCAAAATTCCTCACAGTCACTTGCTACTGGACTCAAGATAAGTCTCAAACCACATTTTGCAGGGTAATAAGACAAATCAGGTGCTGTTTTGAAGACTTGTGCAGGAGAGCACAGCTCAGCCTCGGCCAACGCGTTCTGTCCTCCTCACAGCTGGCTGTAGGGCAGGCTTTACACCAAAACTGCCAGAGTCCTGTGACTGCGTGAAAAATCAGCTTTTGCTAAAAAAAAAAAAAAAAAAAAGCACATTTTGAAAAGCTTTAAACACGATCAGTTAAAAAGGGGTGTGTGTAAATAATTTTAAGTCGGTCTCAGGAGCTTTACTTGCCTGACTCATGACTAGGAGTTTTTTTATGTATCACATCAGAAAATACTGTAAAACATACTTTCAAAGCCTCAGAGGACCTTGGTCTCCTCGGAGTATTCAAAAGCATCAATTACATGAGCATTATGAGCAGGATAGTTTGTACGAACCCTGTTAAAAAGTCAACCTGAGACTTGTGCCTCTAAATCCCCTCGCTGCCCCCAGGGCTGGAACTGATTTCTGCCCGGGCTTCAGCACTAGGAAATGTTTCAGTTTAAAAAACGTTGAAAAACATTAAAACCAGGCCGTATGCACTTATTATTGAGAAAATCCCACACAGATGGACTGCATTGAACCACGAGCAATTATTTTCTGCCGTTCTCGTGAGTTAATGAGATGATCAGAAGTCCCCGGCGGCCTTTCTTTGCCTGCAGACCTGTGCATCAGCCTCCTCTTCTGCAGCCCGGGGCTGTGCGGTGCTGGCACCAGCCCCTTTGCCAGCCCCGGGGCTCCCTGCCAGGGGACTAAGGAGGCAGCGAAGGCAGATCCTTGATTTTTACAAGGCTGGCAGCTGTGAAGCCCAGGACCCAGCTTTCTTTCGTCCTGGATGTGTTTGGGTGTGCCTGCACTCAGGGACCCACACGCTGACAGAAGCTGCCATCCTATGCCAAACCCGTGGTTGAGCGGGACCTGCCAGGGTTTGGCATGTCATGGGCAGCCGAGATGAGAAAAAAAATAATTTTTTTTCCCTGTGCTGATTCAGGTTTGATGTTACGCTGCCAGCAGGAACCTGTTTGCCGTGATTGCTGAGCTCATGCCCCTTTTGCTGAGCGTGCGGTGCCGGTGCTGAGCCGGGCGCTGGGTACAGCGGCTGCCCACTGCTCCTCGGGCCGGTGTTAGCCAGCGTGGCAGCGATGGAGAGCCCTGGCTGGCCTAGACCACAGGTTGTTTACATCCCCCAGTGCCTCTGCACCGTTGGGAGCCCTGCAAACAGCCGGGCGTGATGCACACTCACTCCTCTGGCATGAGCAGAGCAGAAGGTGGCTGAGGTCTGCACCCTTATCAGCACCAGAGCCCTAATTACCGTCCTCATGTCTAATACTCCAGGCTTGGCCAGTACCTTACGGGCCTGATTCCCTTAGACAGAAGCTGTTATTGTCCAGATGAGGGGTTTGAAGTCTTGCAAACACAAACCTATCCTCAAAGGGAATTTCTTTCGCTGACACTTCCCAAGACAAAGAAACATTTCTGCCTGTGTTTTTGCAGATGGATCTGGCCTTTTCTTCCCACCCCCTCTCTGGATATTTGCAGGGCCGCCTGCTTCTGCTTTCAATAAGGAAGGGGTACGGGCAGGGGTCAGGATGACCACCCCGGTGTAGGGCAGGAGAGCAGATCCCGCTGCTGGTGGGGCTGAGCCTGTCTTACCAGTGTGCTGGGCTCTGTTTTATGGGGACTCTGGGCTGGACTCCATCCTGTGGCTCTGGGGCTGTGAGCCCCACTGCCATGGGGATGGCACGATGCTGTGGTGGGGGCTGTGGGCTCACTGGGGTGGCAAGTGTAGGACAGGGCAGGCTGGCACCAGGCAGCTGCTCTCTGCAGGGTGCAGAGCTGGAAGCGCCGGCTTCCCCCTCCGCTCGGCTGACCTGGTGCCATTCACGTGGGCCTGGGCTGGATGCTGCCCCAGGCAGCTGCTTGCCAGCACTCTCCCAAAATCTCTGTTTATAACCCGGAAATGGCCGGATCATTTCTTTGTACCAGCCACTCACCTCCAGCGGGACGCGAGGCTGACTGTTCCAGCCAGAGTAAAGCAGTGAAGGGAAATCCCGTGGCCTTTCTGAAATGCGAGTTAATCAAATTGTGCCTCGTTAGCGGCGCACGAGGCAAGATCCCGGCAGTTGCTGAGCACAGAGCAAAGCTCCTGCTGCCCGTGCTGGGATAAGAGCAGACTCTCATATGCCAGTGGAATCAGCGATTTAAAGAAGTAATCTGATCAGATGTAGCTAGTTATTATAACGGACTCGGCGACTTTAACGAGCTCCTGCACAGACTGGATTACCACAGTCACTCATCCATAGTTCATTAGAGCTTCAGAAAGGGGATCCACGACAAGTCATGAAATACAATCTCCTAATCTTGCCTAAGCGGGAGAAGCCCAGCTGTAAAGAAAATACCTTTTAAAAATACCCGCAGAGTGAATAAATCTCCCTTGTGCTAAAAGGCAATGAAAGTGGACCCGCGAGAGAAGTGGATCTGCTCACTGGATGCGTTTTCCGTGCGCGTGGTTAAGGAGACTTCGTACGAGGGTGGTGTGTTGGGGTGGAAGAACAGAGGTCCTTCTTGTGTTCATGGATCAAAAATATCTTTCGGATGGTTTTCCTGGGGTTCCTGGGGAAAATTAATAAATAATGGCTGGGTGGAGGAATGAGATGGGCAGAACCACTGTTCTGGCAGTGGCAGCAGCAGGCAGAGAGCCCCGACAAGGAAAGTCTGCCCATTCTGGAGGGATGCCCAGTTTCTGGTATCCCTCTTAGTCCCAAATGCCCCCACCTAATCTGGGGCTGGAAATGTCACTTATGGACAGCAAATGGCAGCCAGATGGCACCGCGCCCCTGAGGTTGACCCCAACAGATCCTTTTCCCAGGAAGGGCGGGTTTGGCATCACCTTGTTCACCAGGACAGCTTGCCAGGGTGAGGATGCTTCTCTGAGGGTGGCACATCACCTGGAACCATCCGGTCATGTGTGTACATCCCTGAGGCTGAAGGTGTCACTCAGATCAGCTGGTAGGGCTAGACTCTCTCTGTTGGGGTGAGGTGATGGCCCAGGGCTGGCTCAGGGCTGGGAGGACAAAATGTCCCTGAGACCTGGAGAAAGTGGGATGGGGAAGCTGGCGTCCTGACAGCTGGCAGTGATTTCAGCAGCTGGTTCTGCTGAGATGAACCGAGTCCAGCCCCACCCCATGGGTGATGGGAAGCAGTAACATCCCTATGAATGGAGGAGAAAGCAGATTTCCAGAAAATGTGGGGACAGTTCCACGACCCCTGCATGAAGGGTGTGGGCAGCTCTCTTAACCAGGAAACCCGCCCCACTCCATGGGCAAAGGAGGTGACAGGGCAGCAGCCGTGTCCGTGTGGAAGGATGCCCACACAGGACTTCACAAGCAGGACATGCAAAGAGAAACCCCAGGAAGAGTCCTTGTCCCCTATAAACCACCCCAGCCCTTATCAGGGAGACCATTCAGCAAGCGATTAACTGAAGACTTCATTAATACTGCTGCAGCTGGGACTGCTCAGGGGCTTAACCTGAAGCATGTGCTCCTCTGGCTGAGGGTCTTAATGCACTTAGTGAACATCTGGATACAGACAGCCCCTTCCAGACCTTTCTTCTCTCCGTGGGCAATCGGGTTATCTGGAGGGGAAGGAAGCCTGAAAGCTGACTCTGTCCTCCAGGGCCGCTTTCATTCCTCGGCAGCCCCGGGGGACGATTTGGCTGTAAGGAGTGTCGTGTAAAGGAATGTCCCGTGATGGACCGCGCTTAACGGGACACCTCCACACGCACCCCTCGGCAGAGCGGCTGCGGGTGCAAACCCTAACCTGTCCCCAGCAGCCTCTTGGTGTTGAGAGGTGATGGTGAGGCTGAAGGATGCCCGTGCTCACCCTCGCAGAGGGGTGGATGCTTTCCCTCCAGACACCTCCACGCAGGCACTGGTACCTCTGGACGCGCAAGCTCTGCAGACTCCAACCGCTGAGAAATGTTTGACAGAGCAGTGTACGTATTCCAAACATTGTTTGATTCATGTTTTAAAGTCTTACTTGCAAGCATACTTCCCCAGCTCAGACATCAATCACTGCAAATATGTTCATATAAACAAAGCAATACAGACTGACTGTCTCTTCCACCCCTACCATATGCAGGTCACCGGGCAGCACCCGGAGGAGAGGCGCTTCCCAGAGCATCTGAGCCCTCCCCCGGAGGGCACCAGCACAGGTAGCCGGGGAAAAAGCAACAGGAAACCTGCTACCAGTGGCACGGTACCACCCAAGGGCATGTATCCCAAAGGAATGCTGCTGAGTCTTTCATTGCTGCGGCGGATGACTCGCTCCTGCTGCACAGCCGGTGCAGAAGGTGTCTGTCCTTGTGGTCACCAGCTATCCCTTCGGCTCCTCATCTCCATCACTCTGCCCCCCCCCCCCCCGAGCACACTTCCCTGTCATTATGGTGATGAGCACTCACCAGGCAGGGAGCGGGAGGGATGCCATAACCAGGACAGAGTATTTCCCAGCACCCGGGATTCCTGCTGCAAGCTTACACATGTAACGAGAGTAGGCATCTACTTTCATTTTATGTTTTAACCCTGAAAGTCTGATTATTACATCAAATACCTACAAGACAACCCCCTCCTCAGCATTAAGAACCTGCTTCATGTGGCGTGGCACATCACGGCTGGCTGCTCCCTATTGTCACTACACTGTCATCACCAGCGTTTCCCTGCCCGCGCTGCTGGCAGGAACACAGGGCTGTGCTGGGACGTGGTTGTACACCCTTCCTGCACCACCACGGACATCGCAGACCCTACAAGCCCCAGCCCTTGCCATGACATGCCAGGGTCCCTGAAGCACACCCAGCTGTGGGGCCACCCCTGACACCATCTGGGCACCCTGAGAGTCCTTACAGAAACAGTGAGACAGGACAGGGAGGGTGGTAAAAAATGTCTGCTTCAGACTCACAGGTTTTGGAGACTTTTTAAAGCAAACTTCCTTTCTTTAGGACGCTCCAGCAAAGTGCAGGATCCTGCTGGTAGGCGACTCTTGCACTCCTCAGCCCTCTGTTTAGGAAAAATAAATAGGAAAGAATCCAGCAGCGGCGCTTTCCTCCCACTGCGCGAGATGGATCGGCTCTCGCCACTGCAGGAAAACTGTCCCACCGTGATCTAACCCAGCACTTTGTCCTGAAATGCTCTGCTACGGCTAAATAAATGACTCCTCTAGAGCAGGGTGACACATTCCAGCCCCAGACAGTGACACTGACAGATGCAATCAGCCTGCAAGGTTTAATGGGAACATGGCGCTGGTGGAGCCGGCAACGGGAAATTTATGAGGGATGTGGGAGAGGAAGAGGAAAACCAACAGCGTTTGCTGGAGTGGGAGGGAGGGAGGGAGGGAGGGAGGAAGGTCCTGATGGGGCAGCAGCCCAGCCACGGCACATGGCCAATTCGATGGCAGGGGCCTGGCCTCGGGGAGGGGAAAATAAAGAGGTCCTGGGTCTTCATCACCCATGAGAGAGAAATCAGGAGGCGGTGTCGTGGCCATCTCCTACATGGGGAATGATTAGTCCTGTGGTCCATCCACCACGACTCCCAAACTGAGAAAACCCCATCCTGCTGCTGAGTGCACACAGAGGTGCTTTTTCAGAGCAACGATGGTGCATCCTGCCTGGATTTGAGCAGGCTCAAGCTCTCCCATGTCACAAGACACATCTAGCAGGTGACGGGTTCATACAGCCCAGGGCTGAGCACCAGCCTACCAGTGGGAGCCTGCTCAGGGCCCAAGCTCCTTGTTTCAGCAGAAACATTAAGGCAAGGGAGGCTTTGGACATGTATACTCTGGGTTTTCCTGTCCTGCTCTTGCCCTGCATCCCTGTCGGAGGGGCTGTATCAGTCTGCAATCTTGCCTGAGTCAGCCCGGCACCAGACACCGTGGCCCAAGATATCAACAAGTGGCTTGGCCATAGGGCTCCAGGGGGACAATTAGAGAGGAGACAGCTCCTGCCTGCAGCCAGCTGCTGTCCCGCACTGCAGGGCAGGGCTTGGGGCCTCCGGAGCCTGCCCGGAGTCTCAGGGGGCTGCACTGCTTTGGGGTATTTCCCCGCAGAGGGGCGAGGAGGGCACAGCCCCGCCACGGCTCCTGCAGCCAGCCCTGTCTGACAAGGCACCGCTGTGAGGGCAGGAGAGGGGATAACAAAAAAAAAAAAGCCTCACTGCTGTAGGGAGATTTACTAGGCTCGTTATCAGCACAGGAAGAGCTGGAGCTTAGGGGCAAATGGGAGATGCTTTGCCTATTGCGGTATTTTTTCCTACCGTTCTCTGACCTTGCTGGCTCATGCAAGCACGGGCCAGCAGCTCGCTCAGCTCTGCGGCTCACTTGCCAGCAAGCTTTGTGCAAGTCACTTTTCCTCCAGCTCTCTGCTTGCCAAAGCAGGGGCTGCTCAGAGCAACCATGTTCATTAAAAAAAGCTGTTTGTGCTTATGTGTCGGTGTCTCTAAGCCCAGCAGAACCACTGGCGTGGCCAAATGCTGCTGCCCAGCTCGCCCATCCTGGGGTTGCTCTCCACATCCAGCATGTTTGGGTCCCAGCAGCTGATTTTAACCAGGAATGTGGTTTGTAATCGCAGCTAGCACCAAGAGACGGGTGGTTACAGGCTTTTGTGGGCCTTCCCTGTCCTCCTGCCCACCTGTAGCTTGCACCAGCCTCACCACGCTACCCCTGGGTCTGATCCTGGAGCTTATTTCATGAGATCTCAAGGCTGTAGCCAGCTTGGGAATGAGAGTTTTTCTCCTAGTGAGAAGGGATGCTTCCCCAAGATTGTGCTTTGTGCTTTTTTGAACCCCCTGAAAATACATGGGGGATCACAAGCGCGCTCGGGGGGCCGGTGCGTTACAGGGGGTACATTCACTCGCTAGGGATGCGTGTGAGAGGGGGAGAAACGACTTCCTCGTCCCGTATACTAAATAATAACATCCATGTGAAGAAAAACAAGGTCTGAGGGAGGGAAATGGACCCACAAAGGCCTTTATCTGGCAGAATCAGAGAAAGATCAGCTGCAACGCGGGAAGCAAGCACACTGCACACAGGAGACCCAGCCCATCTAGGGTTTCGGCTCTGGTTAATGACACCACAAATTAAGCCTGTCATCTTTAGGCACAATGTTTCTTGCCATTTCAGCTCAGGAAAACAACCATCCTCTAAAACTGCAGCTTCACAGTGGTGTGGCCTCTGCTCCCCCCATCCCCTCCTGAGGAAAGTGGGGTGCAGAAACTCTTGGGGTGGTGAGGCCGTGGCATTGGGGGCTCACTGCTGCCCAGCTGCAGAGACCCTCCACCCTGCAATTTAGGCATCACACGGAGCAGATGAGGCTGTTTCCTCCTGGAGAGCCACAACGAGGAGCAGCACCCATCCAGAAGGATCCCAGTTCCCCTTATAAATTGACAGGTTCGCACAAATCCATGGGTAATAATTTTTGCCTGCTTGCACAGGTGTTGGGCTGAATGCCCTGGCAGAGTCTCACTGGGCTGGGCTTGCTGCATAGGGGAGGCAGCTGCATGTCAAAAATTCACCACCAAAGACCCTGGGATAGAAATATTTGTGCCTAAATCACAGTCTGATGACACTAGCAAAAAAAGCAGCACCATATATATATATATACACACACACTACATATGTTTTTATATTTTTATTTATCTATATATGCAAATATGTACTTTAAGTATATATTCAAATATCAGGATTGCTGGTGTGTATATTGCTGGTTTAGGAATAACTGGGATTTTTTTTTTTTTGTGCTTTGGGTGTAATATGGAGTCAGTGAAAAGAAAGGACTTTATGAAGGGCCTCGACACCTCATTGGGGAAAGGTTTCATTTGTCCTGGGGTGAGTTTCCTTGGCTCCTGCATGGGATGGGCCCTTTGAAGAGGCCGTGGGAGTGCTGGGGCAAGATTGAAGTGGGGCCAAATGCTGGTCCAAAACCTTTCCCTGCCAAAACTCTCACCCGCAAGCCTTCATCCTGATGGAAAATACACCACGTTGAAGTCGAAGATACTCCACCAGCCAGGAGAACTGGTGGTGAAACATCAGTGGTGGCCTTCACCTTGCCAGCGCCCACCAGCTTTGGCCATGTCCTGCAAAACGTCCCTGAAGCTGCTCCACCGCCAGTGCTGGCGGGTGGGTTTCACTGAGCTTCCCCGGGAGCTGTTGGATTTATAGTATAAAACAAATCTCTCTCTTTTGTCCAAACGAGATGCTTCCTGCAGAAATGGCTATTTTGGGTTGGGTTGTGTTTTTTTTATTTATTTTAATGGCTTCTAAAAGGGCAGAACTGGTTGCATGAAGCTGCTCCAAATGTTTCCAAGCAAAGTTTAAGAGCAAACTGGAGTTTCGCTTAAGTGTGTTTTAATGGGAAAGGCTTGTTTTTCCTTCATGTTCACTGCTCTTCTTAGGAAACAAAGAGCCAAGACTGTAAGTGTCTTCAGCTCAAAGCAAACTATTTTGTTTCAGACTTGAGAGTTGGGGAGGGATCAGCATTTTTACAGGAGAAATTTTTTTCCTTCCAATAAGCTCCATTTCAAACAGTTTTATTCTCCAGAGCATGTTAGGAGGAGTCACGTATTGATATACAATAAATAAAGTTGTTACTCTCTGCAGGTCTGGATTCACTTTTCACAACACATCCCCATCCCGTGACTCCCTGAAAGCGAGGCAGGATGATGTCCATGGTGGCACCACGGACCACACTGACAATAGGACAGCCTGTGCATCCGGGTCTTTTCTCCCCAAAACATCTCCACATTCCTCTAAGCCCACGGGTCTCCTGGAGACACCAGCACAGCTGTGCTGGGTCCCTGCTTGGGGTGGGGGATAATGAGCCCTGGGGAGGTAAAGTGCCACCCTGGACCTGAAAACCAGGGGCTACTTGGATGATGGGGAGTGAGACCGAGGCAGCTTTCATAAAAATAATTTCATCAAAAAGACATTTTCCTGCGCCAAACCACCCGCACTCGGAGCGTTTTGCTGCCCAATAAAAGGGCAGGGGGTGGCAGGTCCTGGGGGGTGTCCCCCAGCACAGCGTGGGGCTGGTGGCTCTGCAGCATATTCGCAGTTGTGTATTTCGGGAGCACATTCCAGAGCCGGCGGGTGGACGGGCCAGCGCCGGGACGGCGGCGGCTCCGGCGAAGAGCCAGAGAGCCCAGACACCCCTCCCAGCCCACGCCGTCCCCCCCATACAACATGGTCTTGCATGAACTGTGCTTTTAAAAGCCAGTGTGGTGAGGTGGATACGGCCTGCAGCGGCTTTGCTTGTGAAAATGTTTTTAACTAAAGAAACTGCTGTGTTATGGCTCTCCAGATTCCCCCTTCTTCTCTCTGTGTTTTTTTTTTTGTTTTTTTTTTTTTTTGGGGTGTGTGTGTGTGTGTGTGTGTAAAGCAAAACCCAAGGAAATGACACAAATAACTGATGCCCAAGCTCCATGCCATCTCCTCCCCCCAAAACTTGCATCCTAAAAAGGAAACTATTTGCAGGCCCAGTCTGATGCCGGCTGCACTCCTGCTTCTGCCACCTCCCATTTATAAAATGGGAAAAAAGGGTGGAAAAAAGCACTAAAATGATTTAAAACCCCCAGCCCCCAAATAATTTTCAGTTGCAAAAAAAAGTCTTAACAGACGCTTGTTAATTTTTAAAACCATCTCAATCTGCAGAAAACGAACCCAACTTTGAAAAAGCATCTTGGAACCCTTGCTGTAACCTGATGGCCCAGTGGCTGCACGGACCTCTCGGGATACAGAGGGGAAATCAGAGGAAAACTGGCCCCTCTGCTGCCCTGGGAGTGGAGTAGTAACTCCTGCACCCAGGGAGGGAGAAACCCTGGGATTTTGGGAGAGCTGAGGATAACGAGGATAATAAGGCACCACTAATTGTCCTTATCCTCCTACCCCAGCAGTGCTGGGAAGGCGAGCCCAGCATGAGGCACTGTGCGCTGAGAACTGTAATTGCCCTGAAAAACTTATAGACAAAATGAATTGAAAACCCCAGGCAGATCCGCATAGAGAGGAGGGTGGGAAGTATGGACACTGGGACAGGGGAGGTTCAGACTGGACATTAGGAAAAAATGTTTCACAGAAAGAGTGGTCAGACAGTGGAATAGGCTGCCCAGGGAAGGGGTGGAGTCACCATCCCTCGATGTGTCTAAGGGTCATTTACATGAGATGTTGGGGGATATGGTGTGGGGGAGAACTTTGTAGTCAGGCTGATGGTTGGACTCGTTGATACCAAGGGTCTTTTCCAACCTGAATGATTCTGTGATTCTGTGAAATGTGGGCAGGATGCTGCTCCCCGGCTTCAGCCTCTCCCTGGTGCCAGCACACGGTGCTGAGCCTGCGGCACAGCAGAGCACTGTTAGAGCATCCCCATCTGTTTTGGTGGCCTGGGCCACTGTCACCAGCTTTCCACCACACAAAGCCAATTACCTGCAATGTTAGGCAAATACAGTGTGGGGTAGGAGGAGCCCAACAACTGAGGAGGGTCAGTCCCTGTGCCAGGCAGTGCCAGTGGGACAGGAGGAAACCCTTCTTTCAAGAAAAGTGGGATGGTGGCATGACCAGGCACTGGGGAAATCCCTCGTGCACGTGGGGCGTCGTGGTACCCGGAGTACCCGGGGTGGGAAGGGCCCCGAGCTCAATCCACGCCTCCTCTTGCCAAGCATTGTAGAGCAAGAACCAATGGAGCAAAAGGTGTGAAGGTGAGTCTCCACGGTGGCACCACCAGGGCAAGGTGGAGAGCAGAGTGAGGGGGAGAAAGACACATCTCACGTCATGACCCACCTCCCTTTTCCCCACCAACACATACAGGATGACCTGAACCTGCACCCATGTCTGGAGGAGGGGAAAGTTGGAAGCAGCAAGCCCCGCTCTACCCCGTCCAGATCCAGCAGTTTGTCTCCAGCCATGCCCCAAACCAGATGCTTTAGACGAAGACGCCAGGAGCTGCCTTAATAAGCGCTTATGCAATCCTTCTCGCGCGGAGGAAATGTCTTTCCCAATCCCCAGCCATTAGCAGTTGGCTGATGCCCTGGAGCGGGACATTTTAGAGCCCTTGTAAATTTGCTTCAGGAGTGGAAAGTGGACGGAGGAGGGGAAGGCGCTGGTTTTCGTCAGGGACCAGCATCAGCCGGGAGCTCTTCTCTGCTTCTCCCCATAAGCGGAGAGGTCCCACCACGGGTCAGCACCCAAACCCTGCCCTAAGCCAGGGGACCAGGGACAGGGGGATGATGGTGGCACCTCCTGCCCCAGGGTCAGCACCCGGCCCCAGGGCTTTGGGGGTCAGTGCTGGTCTCAGCAGGGAATTTGAGTGAGGAAAGAAGAGGCTTTAGGGCAGAAGCTTCACTCATGCTTCAGTGCAAAAGCTTCTTCTGGATTAAGAAAGGTCAATTGGGCAGCAACTGGACCAGCTCTCCATGCACGTGGGTCACCTGGGCCGCCAGCCAGAGCTCAGGAACTCATTTTTCCCATTCTCTCCAATTGCATGTCCATGACGAGTAATGTAATATAAGCAGAAATTCCCTTTATGGCAGGTAGACCCTCCTTCCACTGATTTCCATGGCGATCGGACGGAGGAACGGCACATTTTTAAGTAAGACTCGGGGCACCCACGCCAGCTTGGAGTCATGATTTTGGGGCTGGTTCCAGCGGCGAGGCTGCCGGTACCTTCCCTTTGCCTATTGTTTGCATCCAAACCTAATTGCAAATTGACATGAGCCGTCTTTGGGGAGCGGCTGCTCCGCTCTGCTCCGTCAGCACAATGAGCCGTTGTTGATACGGCCGCAGCAATTTTCCAGGTTAATTTATGGCCGCCACACCCCATTAGTGGCAATAAATGTGGAGCCCGGTTTTGCCGAAATTGTGAGTTACGATTTTTCAAATAAATACATTTTCCTATAAACCAGCGCTCTGTTTAGTTTGAATGTTCCTCGCAGACACATCCATCTACATAAAATACACAGGAGAGGAAGCTGAGCTGTGACTTCGCTCTGATGACATAAAAACTTTTGTAAACACAATGTCATTTACAGTACGAGCAAGGAGAGAGGACAAAAAATAAACAGCGAGTGCCTGGCGCATCCCTTCAGGAGCACATGGAAAATTTAATAATCTTTTTTCCATAAAGCTTTGTTTTCCTTTTGATTTATCCAGACAGGGCAGTGGCTGCTTGGCCATAAATAGATTGTATTTCTTGAGAGGCAATGGTTGCAATCATCCTTTATGTCGCCGGAGGGGTGGCGCGGGAGGTGTGTGTACAGAGAAGATGCCGTGGATTGCTGCTGGGAACAGCACAGCACAGCCACTGCGCGCACCCAGCTCACCCCCAATTCCTCCTGCTCCTTCAGTGGGGCTCTGACAGCCTCAACTCCACTTGGGATTGCTTGTGCGATGTTGTTGTAGGAACAAGCGGCCCGATGATGTAGTTTGGGGGACTCAGGCAGTGTGTGGGTGCTGGAGTGCACAAGCACTGGCACATGTGAGCCCCCCCACCTCCCAGTGCTCCCTCCGCCACTACAAGACCTGTGCTGGTGCAGCAAGACACGTGTGGCAAACCCTCCCGGGGAGGAGGGATACCCTGAGTGGGCTTTTGCAGCCGTGGTGCTCACAGCCCGACCTTGGCCGTGACCCTGGGGCTGCATGCGTTGCCAATCAAACTGACTTCTGCAGGTTCTCTCCCTTCTCACATCACTGGGGGGAAAATAATCCCCCCAGAGCAGCAACACACACACAGCCAGCCCCATGCACTGCTCCTTGAATCAGACTCTGCTCGTGCCTCAGTTTCCCAAGGCTTTTTGCAACCGTTCACCCTCAGGCCTTCAGGAGCAGAACTGTTAGGAAGGTGCTGAGTGATTATTATTGCATTATTTCAGGCGAGTGCTATAAATACCCAGGGGCACCTTTAGACACAACCCAGCTGCCCGGGGGAGCTGGCTCAGCCCCGCTCTGCGCCTGCGGAGGCTGTCGGAGTGGGGATCCAAGGCAGCAGCTGGGTACGGAGGTACCTCGGGGCACAACCTGATGGGAGGGACATCGGGGGGGCTGCAGGGTGTCAGGACTGGGATCTTCCCAGCTGCACCCTGGAGTTGCGGCAGAGCCTGGGGCGGGGGGGATGCGGGAGCAGGAGGGTGCCGGGATGCTGCAGGGAGCCGCTAGCAGGGAAGACAAGGGGAATATTTTACGGGGCTGCAATGTAAACAGAGCTGGAGCAGAGCCCCTTTTTATGGAGTCCCTGTCCTGCCAGGGCATCTGCCAAGGCCCTGATTTACACTCCTATTTAGATAAGGGAGCCGGAGGGGGGGAGCAGAGCTGGCGTCAAAGTCACAGGACACCCCGGGCTGCCGCTCACTGGGTGCTGATAAGGAGGTGGCCGAGTGGCTGGGGCCAAAAGCTCAGCCCCCGTCCCAGGGTAGGGGATAGGTGGCTCCTGCTGGGTTTGGGGTGCTGGGGGGCTGCGGAAATCCGGGATAACATCACCCCCCGACATGCAGCACCGGACCCCTCGCCATCGCCCAGCCATGAGGGCAGGGAACCGTTCTTTGGGACGGATTTGAAGGAAAACAGGTGGAGAGAAACGAGGTTCCTCCTGCCATGCCAGCCATAAATCACCTAATCCAAACCGCTCGGTGTTTTCCCCCCCCGCGTGAGCAGGGAGATGTAAAATTAAAGAAACTCACCAAAAGTTTGAGAAGTGCTAAATTTGGACGCCATGACAAAGGCAGTCTGGTTTGATTTAGAAGGTGTCGGCGTGAAAAGGGCTCCGGTTTTATTATTTTATTAAAACACGAAAGATTAGAACGATTTTCCAAAGGAAAATCAACCCACTGGTCACACTATTTGCTCAGCTGAGCACTTCCAAACTGCACAAGGTTCAGGGACCTCTGGCAGGGGGGGAATAAAGCAAGATAATGCCCGGGCTTGGGCTGGGCTTACCTGGCTTGCTGACCGGAGGCTGGAGGTGGCTCTGGTGTACAGCTCGAGGCAACGGCTCTGAGCTGGATGTGGCTGTGAGTGGTCTGTGCAGTGCAGGGTTATGGGGATGGAAGGGGTTTTTTTGGGGGAGGGAGGGTGTTTTCCAGGGATGGGGTTGGGTGGCACAGACCCCAGTCTCACGGTTTGCTGGATCAGCGCTTTCACAGGGTTGGGGAGAGGCTCGGCAAGGAGCCTGGCTGGTTTGTAAGAGGGAGCAGGGCACACTGCAGGTGATGGTGGGGGGTGAGGCATGGAGTGGGATCCCTGAACCTCTCCCAGGCGGGCACTGGCCCCCACCAGCTCTGAGCCAGGCTCAGGGATCCCACCCAGCCACGGGAGTTTTGGAGGAAATCGGGGACAAGATGCCCTATCCAAAGCCTGATTCTAAAACGGGAGAGTAATCACTAGCAAATGTTTGCAGGGTGCTTGTTTAAAGGGGGTAGGGAAGGGGGGGGCTTTGCAGCAGCTAAGAACAAAGCAGGGGGAGCAAAGCTGGGCAGATCTGGTACAGCCACCCCCCCGCCCTGGCCGCCGGGGCCCAGCAGAACCAGAGACCCGCTTGCACCCTGCCCCGGCCCCCCCGGCCTCCTGCCTTTGCAACTCGCCTTGTAACAACTAACGATGGAAAATCCGAGGCATTTAAGTGGCTCCCGAATCCGCCCGGGAACCGTGATTGAGAGAAGTCAAATAAAATTTGTCATCTTTAAAATGCAGGAGGACGTTAATGGTGTGTTAGCCCGGATGATTAATACAAGCGCCTGCAAACAACCCTCCAACGTTTCCACCCTCCGCTGCAAGATGAATCGCTGGAAAGCGCCGTTAATCGCTAACATACCTTGGGCCCAAAGCCCCTTCCTGCCCCGCCGCGCTGTGATCGCCACCGCCGTGCCCAGCCTGTCCTCACTGGGAGTAACGGGAGCAAGAGCAGGGGTCGGCCCCAGCATCACCCGGCCAGGCTGGGGGTGAAGCGCGGGGTCTGGGAGCCGTCGCCCCGGGGATCTGTCTCCCGTGGGTGCAGAGGCGAGCGGGATGTGCTGCCCAGTGCAGGGCCCCACGCCATGCTCGAGTTTGGGGCTGCAGTGAAGCCCCAATGGGACCCCCCCAGCACTTTTGTGACCAGGCTGGAATGGGGAAACACAGGGCAGGTCCCTGCTGCTCTATTGTAAAGATGTTTGTGTGTGTGGATAGTATAATTTTAATATATTTATGTATGTGTGTGCAGTGTCTGTGCACAGATGTGCAGCATAAATATGTGTGCTTGTATGCCACGTGTGCAATGTGTGTGTGCAACACGTGTGTGCATGTAACAGATATATGGTGGCGTTGTACGTGTGTGCAGCGTATCTGTGCTGCTGGTGTGCGCGTGTGATATACATGGGCGCAGTTAAGTGCACGTGTGTAACATATCTGCGGTATGTGTGTGCGGTGTACGCAGCACCTCTACGTTTGTGGCACGTGTAGGCAACACGTCCGGAGCGTTTCTGTGAGCAGCATCTGCGCGTGGCGTAACCGCACACGCGTGTGTGCCCAGCTCAGTGTCCAGCCTGCCTTTGTGCCACGCACGTGTGCGTGGGGAGCCCATCCCACCATCACGGCTGCCCCCCCTCCAGGCGCTTCGCCCTCTCCTCTCCCCCCCATCACCCAGGTCTCTCGGCGGAGGCTGCTCAAGCACCCAGCACCCCGCACCGCCCTCCCGCCCTCCGCTCCTGCCCCGCGTGGGGACGGGACGCGCTGGCCCCGGGGCCGGGGACTCCCCCCGCCAGAGACTGCGGCTTTTGGGAAGGGAAAGCCCCGGGGTCGCCGCGGCCGCGGAGCGCCCACACGGCCCAGCCCGGCCGTCGGGGCTCAGGGCTCCCCCCGCACCCGCTGCCGCCTCCCGTCCCCCGCCAGCTCTCCGTGGGGGGGTCGGGCACCCCCGGAGGGGATGGAAGCGTGAGGGGGTGGGGGGCTGCGGGGTCCCCCCCTCGGGTCACTCCTCACCCCCTTCTCCCTGCGAGCAACCAGCAAGCGGGAGGCGAGAGCAAACAGCGGAGGTGTGAGCCCAAATAAACCGAGTCAACAGCGCGGCGCACGCCCCCTCCGCCCCCCCGCTCCCCCCGGGGCCCCCGAGCATCCTCCCCTGCCCATTGGCTCCGCGGCGGGGGGGGGCCCGGCCCTATATAAAGGCAGGGTTGGGAGGCTGCAGAAGGGCTTAAAAAAAAAAAAACCCAAACCACAAAACACACCCAAAAAACCCCCCCAACAAACCCAAAACCCCAACCGCACCAACCCACACCCCAAAGCCAGCCACCACCATCGCAGCCCCACGCAGGAGCCGCGGTCCCGCCCGGGGGGGGAGCGCGTCCCGCCCGGCCGCCGCGGCCATGGTGCGGTGCTGAGCGCGGCCCCCGGGGCCAGCGGGGCGGACCATGAACCTGGTGGGGGGCTACCAGCACCACCACCACCACCACCACCACATGCTGCACGACCCCTTCCTCTTCGGGCCGGCGGCGAGGTGCCACCAGGAGCGCGCCTACTTCCCCGGCTGGGTGCTCAACCCGGCCGAGGGGACCCCCGAGCTCTCCGGGCAAAGCCCGAGCTACGGCCCCGCCGAGTACGGCCCGGCCGGGCAGGGGCGGCTGGAGGCTCTCAGCGGCCGCCTGGGCCGGCGGAAAGGGGTCGGGGGACCCAAGAAAGAGCGACGGAGGACGGAGAGCATCAACAGCGCCTTCGCCGAGCTCCGCGAGTGCATCCCCAACGTGCCCGCCGACACCAAGCTCTCCAAGATCAAGACCCTGCGCCTGGCCACCAGCTACATCGCCTACCTGATGGAGGTGCTGGCCAAGGACAGCCAGCCCGGGGACACCGAGGGCTTCAAAGCCGAGCTCAAGAAGGCCGACGGCAGGGAGAACAAGAGGAAAAGGGAGACGGTAAGAGGCGGGCCGGGATCCCGCTGCCCCGCTCTCCCCGGGCCGGGAGCGGGCGGGGAAAACCCCGGGGCTGGGGGGGATAAAAAACCCAACAAAAACTTCACAGTCTTCTCGGCCCCGCTGGAGTCTTTTTTCTCCCAGCTTAAAAATAAAAATATAGATCCGTGGGGAGCACCTCGGCAGAGGAAAACCCAAGCCCCGCCTTGCCCGGAGGGTTCCCGACGGGCCGGGCGGGCTCCGGGCGCTTTCCCCCAGGGTTAGACCCGGGGACCGGCCGCGGCGGAGCCTCCCGCCGGTTCGACCTTCCCCGCTCCCGCCGCTTTCCCGGGACGAGCGGGAGCGGGTGCGTTTCGGAGCAAAGACGGTCGCCTCTCCCCCTGCTGCAGCGGGCGGGCTGCCCCACCCCCCCCCCCCAAAAAAAAAAATTAAAAAAAAAATTAAAAAATCCCTCTTTATCCTCGGGCTGGTAAAAGCCGCCTGGAGCCGCGGGGCTCGGCTGCAGCCCCGGGGCGGGCGCAAGGTGCGGGCGGGCGGCCCGGGACCTCGGCTCCGCTCCTGACCGCTCCTTTCTCCCCCCCCTCCCCGTCTCCTCTCCCGCAGCAGCCCGAGGTCTACTCGCAGCCTTTGGGCCACGGCGAGAAGAAGCTGAAGGGCCGGACGGGTTGGCCCCAGCAGGTCTGGGCTCTGGAACTGAACCCCTGAGGGCTGCCCCGCCGCCCCGACGGCGCTCCCTGCTCGCCCCTCCATGTGCAATGTCGGAGAGAGCCCGGCCCGGTCCCCGGAGCCCATCCGGGAGCAGGATGCGGGTACCCGGCCCGGCTCCCCGCCCGCCGAGACGGATGCTCCGCGGGAGACAAGCGAAGGGCGCCTGCGGGGCCGGATCCTGCCCGCCCCGTCGGCAGCGGGGACCGGCCGGGCCATTTCCCCCCTCGCCCCCTTCCCCCGTTTGCAGTAATCGTTGCTCCTTCCCGCTGTCAGCAGCGATCGGCGGCTCTTGCCCTCCCGTGCAGGGCTGAAACGGTTCGATTCGTTTGCTGTTGTAAATACGAGCCCCCGTCCCCATCCCCGTCCCCATCCGCTGCCTGACCGACGTGTGGCTGCGGTGAAACTACCTAGAGGTGCATTTGGGAACACTCCTGTGCCGGGTTTTCTACCTCAGATCTGCATGACCACTTCCCGAGGGACCGGGCGCGCCACACCACGTATTTAAAATGGAATAATTAAAACAAACAAACAAAAAATTAAATAAAATAAAATTTAAACTTTACGCAAACAGCCTTGGGTCTGACCCCTCTGCCTTCCCTTGCTCTGGAGATTGCGCTGCTGCGGCCGGGCCCCTGCCCTCCTGCCCGCAGGGGCGAGGGTTGCTGCGGGATTAAGGACTCCCCTTAAGTCTGTGCCCTGCTGTGGTGGGACTCACCGCGGTGAGGGAATTCCCTCCCGTGGGGCTCGGGCAGCTCCAGGGATCCTTTGGGATTTCTTCATGCCGTGCTTGCTCACCCCAGGAGCTGGCAGGGCACTGGAAGTGCGTACCCACAGCCTGCCCCAGGGCACAAACTCTGCCCCTGCCCTGCAACCCCTTCCCTCCTGATCCAGGGGACCTGCCAGAGGCACCGGACTGGTATTTGGCATGGGGCAGGATGGCAGGATCAGGCCTTCACCTCGTCTGGGTTGTATGAGCACTGTAGAGCTACGGAGCCCCAGTTTTATTGCTGCCATGCAGAGAACCAGGGCTCGGCTCCCCTTCCTGGCCCAGGCAGCTCCCCTGCCCAGCTCTGGCATCGGCAGCGCTTTCTCACAGGGATCCCCTCTTAGGAGCTGCCTCGGCCACATTTTGAAGGAGCAACGTCCCCTCCTCACCGTCCGAACATGATGGATACCACCAGCCTCAGACACACCGACGCTCACGCAGCCCAAAGTCACCTCTGTCACCTCTCAGGCATAAATCCTTAATAATCCTTAATAATTAAAGCTGAACCCTCATCCCTTTATGCTGTGTGTTACTGAAGGGTGGTTTCCAAGCATGGGCTCAGGGCCTGATCCTGCCTTCCCAGCCTGGCCACACCGCCGTTCCCAGAAACCCCAGGACAAACCCCAACACTCATCCTGCTGCTCAGGGCAAAGAAAACCAGCACGGGGAAGAGTCATACGTTATTGTAGGGTTAATCTGAGGGCTCAGCTGGGAGCATTAAATTTTCTATTTTAAACTAAGCTTCTGCTTGCAACTAAAGGTATAGAAATAATGATGCAACATCCGTAAATCGCTGACACATCGATCAATCTGTGCATGTGCAGCCACACACCCCAAAACCACCCCAGCTCAGCCGTGGTGAAACAGCCGGGTTTTATAACCAATTTGTGTGTGTGTACAAATACAGACGGATGGACACACAATCGTTGGGGAGTACGGCCAGCGTAATTAAAGCTTGCGGAATGATCAGGCTGCGGGAACCAGCCTTCCCTCGCTTCGGAGACGCTGTGCGGCTGCCTTCCAGCCCCTGTTGTGTTTTGTGATCTCTTCGAACGAGGCTGAGATGAAAATTGACCGCCTGAGCAGAGCGATGCCCGCGGTAGTATTGTTTTGTTCAGTCTATAAAAAGTTTAGCACTGCACCGAATCCATGAGTGAAGCTAGAACAGGGCATTTCAAGAACCAAACACATTCAAGGCAAAAAAAAAAAAAAAAGAAAAGAAAATGTACAGAAAATCAGCCCCAAATATCCTATTTTATGACTGTTTCACAGTCAAAGGGCTGGGTTTTTACAGAAAAGCTCCCAGGCCATCACTAACACTGTAATCCAGCGCCCCATACATGTGCCCAGCCCCAGCTCTGGTTGCATGTGCCAGCTGTACCCCCGTATCCGCACGGCACCGGTCGGGGCTGCCCCTCGGCATCGGGTGCGAGAAGGAGTTAAACCTGGGACCTGCTCTGCTGCGCAAGGCAGGGGGGTCTGCACCAGTCGGGTGTCCCTGGTCCCGGCACACCAGGCTCTATCTGGAACATCGTTCGCAGCCTGGGGACCCTCCCCTGCCCCACCAAAAACCTCTGGTGGGTTTTTTCTTACGGATTTCCAGTTTTGCTCCTGGAAAGGGGGGCACGCTGCGCAGCCCGGGCAATGCTCAGCCTGCATCCACGGGATTGTTGCTTTTCTTACCACAAGTTTCTTGTGGTGGTACCTGGTGGCTGCAAACTTCTGGGAAAGGCGTCCCCAGTGCCAGGCTCCCCCACTTATTCATCATTTTCCAAGTGAAAACACTCTCCGTTTCCACATCTGCAGAGGGTTTCTCTGCCCAGCGAAGGGATTTTCCTGTGAGATTGGCTCCGTGTTTTGGGGGTGTGTGTGAAAAAAAAACCACTAAACATTTTCTGTTCCCCGGGGCTTCACTGCTCCCCAAAATGACGCTCTGGAGGGGGTGTATTTGCAAGCAGCGAGCTCCGTCCCCACCTCGGCACCACACAGGTGGCTCCGCCGTTCCGGGGCCGGGAAGGGGTGTTGATGCTGAGCTCAGGACTGGGTGCAGCCTAGGATGGGGTCACCCCCTTCACCCCCAAAGGGAGAGAAGCTGCAGCGGGGGGTGGCAGCCCTGCACAGGGGCAGCCTCTCTTCCGCAGGCAGCAAACCTGAGCGGCTGGGAGAGGCGTCCCGGCAGCCTCCGTCAGGCAGCGGCAGGGCTCCCGGTGCCGGCTGCACCAAACCTGGGTGGAAGGAGAATGATTTGGCCACCGGCTGTGAATTTTTGGCCATCCTAGAGCCTAGCTCACCGGCCAGGGGAGGTGGCCCCGCACATACCTACGGCTCGACCCTGCCATGAACTTGGTGCCGTTGGGAAGCAGCATGCTCCCGGCACGCAGGCTGGAGTCTGGAGTTGCCTGGACAGAAGTACACACGCAGGGATCGCTTGGCCCTGCGGCAACATCATACGTGCCGTGTCCCCTGCCGCTGGAATCCAGCCACGAGGGATGGCAGAGGGGACCCGGCCACTCTGCTGCCTGCCCTGCCCGGCCACTCGCCCCCCTGCCTGGCCAAGGGTACAAGCACTGGGGGCAGAGGGGCTGTTGGGCACTTCCCACCCCATGTTATGCATCCCTGGAGTTTGATGTGCAAAGAAATGGTTCCTTTCTTGCCTTTTTTTTTTTTTTTTTTTTTTTTTTTTTTTACCTCCCTTCCTGCCAAGCCCAGACCCTGCTTGTTGTTGTTGTAGGTATTTATGGGCCTGTTTATCTGATCTCGGGGGAGCCTATTCTTATCTCAGAAGCAGCAAGGGAAGGGTTACACTGGACAGCTCGGTAGACAGTATGGAGCCAAATAAAATACCAATCTGACAGAAAAAAAAAAAAAAAAAGGAAAAAAAAAAAGGAAAGAAACACCCAGCCCCAGCTACCCGCTCACCCAGAAGTGCGAGGGTACCTGGAACAAACCTGTAAGGCCAGGGGTGTCTGATATTTCTGCACAGCTCCACTTCCCTGCTCCCTGGGCTGGATCCGGGAAGGGACCTGGCTCCGCAGACACCCACCACCACCCTCCCTGGGGAAAAAAGTCTCGGGCAGCATCCCCCAGATGAGCACGGTCCAGGTTGTGGGCTGGGACCCAGCTCAGCACGTGTCAGCCCCCAAAACGGGTGCTGGTTTCAGGCAGACGGCACAACCCTGGGCAAGAAATCCTGGGCACCTGGGATGTTTTAATGTCACTAAAAAAGAGGGGAAAAATAAGACATATTTTAAATTTCTGGTCAGTTATGGCTGCTCGGCCGTGACACTGCTGTTCGCTGTTTCTGTGGGGTGAGCAGGGAAATGTCCCTGCTGGGGACGCGAGGCACAGCCGGTCCCCAGCCCCCGCAGGGACTCACTCAAGGTCGCCCCGAAGGTCACGGCCAGGGCCAGGGCAGCTGCCTCCTGTCATGGGGCCTCTCTGGCCTGGCCCCAGCCGGTGACACAGGGCTGGGGGAGGCAGGGGCAGGGCACCCCCTGGACACCGCTCGCTCAGGGAGCAGCGGGGAGCCCCATCTCTGCTCTGGCCTCTGTGGAGCCCAGGGGTGCAGCGTGGCTGGGCCAGGGTGAGTAGGACCGGGTGGGATGGGATGGGGCTGGATGGGATGTCTCCTCCTGCCGTGCCATGCAGGGGGGCAAGGGCAGCTCCATGCCAGGGGTCCCCCCAGTTCTTGCCCCCCTCCTCACCCCGCACCCCACTCTAATTACCCACTCTTAAGGAAGCGCCTGATAGTTCTGGCCATTTAAGGTAGCCCCAGCCCCTCTCAGTAAGGGTAATTGGGCCATAATTTGTTTTCGGTGTCAAGATGGCGTCAAAGATAAGACAAAAATCTCCAGGTTTGGGGGCTAAAGAGACAGGAGAAATCCTGACCCAGGGCCGACCTCGGAGGAATGGCCACAAGCCCCAGTGAGTAACATGGCAGGTGAAAGATTTACTGCCAGGGGAGCTTTTTGATCCTCTCACAACACTCTGGAGCCTCTCAGCCCACTTGCTGGCTCCCAAGTCAGACTGTCTCCTGGGAGTACTGCTCAGGTGGGAACGTTTTTCTGTCCAACAGAGGCCCCCTCAGCTGCAAAGTTGATGACATGCAACAGTTCTTCCTCAAATCTCCATGCTTCTGGAGTCACGTGATTCTGAGACCCATCTCAAGAGAAGATGCATTTCCAATCCTGTAGAAATTAAGTCCAAGCATGGGAAGACACTGGAGCCACAAGAAAGATGAAGGCTCCATCTTGTTTTTCTTTCTTTTATTTTATTTTATTTTGTAAACCAAATCCAAACTCTCTGGGTTTTCACCCCTATGGCTGTCCTTGTTTGGGTCTGATAGTGCCAAGCTCTGCCTGGGGTGTATTTCTCCATGCAGCTACCTGTACTGGGAGAAGAGCAAGAGCACTTCACCCTGGGCCAATGTTCCCAAGACCATCCTGCAAACAGCCGCCAAACTCACGGTCCACCCCATGCCATTACCTCTCCGAAGTCAGCCTTTGTTTCTCCACTCTATGAAAGCCCTTTTCCCAGTGCAGGGTGTTGGGAGAAGTGGGTATTTACTTCTCTCACAAGACTCACGCTCTTGGTGTGGGGTTAGCAAAGGTGATCACCATGGCTTTCTGCAGAATGTCCCATCCTTGTCCTGCTCAGTGGTGGAGCAATCCCATTAGCAAGCATCTTCTCTGGCAGTGACAACATTTTGCTGCTGATTTCCTGCTGATCTTCTCCCACGACATCTCAGCACAGCCCTCAGGTGAAGCTGGATGGGGTGGGGTGGCACAGCAGCTGGGTTTAAGGTCCAGGATGGAAGCTGGCTTGGGGCTGGAGCTAACTGATGAAGATCAGTGCCATACATTCAGGGCAGGGGGTAAAAACAGCCGGGCACTCTGCTCGGCAGGACTCCATGCCATCTCCATAGCTGGGGGGTGCTGGACAAGCTCTGTCTCTTCTGGGTACTCCCGATCTAAAGCACAGTAGCAAACCTGGAGCTGCTGCAGCTCCAGGAACCTGCAGATCAGAGGGGCCAAGGAGCCAGAGGGAGCTGCTGGAGCGCAAGCACGAAGCACCGGCTGGGAGAAGGATATTTACTGGCGAGAGGAGAGTGAGACAGGCAGTTACCCAAGAGGCTTGAGCCGAGGGACTGCGAGGCAAGACACGCACTTGGAGCCTCGCCGATTCCTTGCGATGGATCCCCGAGGCGGGGAAGGTCCTTGCTTACAAAGTTTCCTTTTTCCTTGCTTGTTCTTTTGTGTGAGGAATTCAGGTCCTGACCACCCTGAAAGACTTTACAGTAACCAGAGAAGTAGGGGAATTTATGGCGTCACTAGTGGCTGAAAGCTGAGGAATTGAGAGGAAAAGGAATTTTTTTCTTTTTTTCCTTAGACTTCAGCTACCTTGACAAAATTCTCATGGCCTGTAACTGACCTGCAGGAGCAGCCGGGGGGGTGTGGGGGCCAGAACAGGCTGGTTTAATTGCCTCGGCCAGGAGCTCCTTCCCAGACTAAGGACTTACAAGTCTGAGCTAGTGCACAAAGCTTGCGTCAATCCCAAAACTCCCTCCTCTGCTCACCTTCACTGTTCAGCTTTCACTGCTTTGGCCCTGTGTCTGATGGAGAGTAGAAGGGCAGACTTTGCACTGAAGCTCATCAACTGGACTCAAACTCGAGCCTGGGCTGCTGTGTTCAACCGCTCACCCTACAAAACTTCCAGGATCTAAGCTAGCTGCTTAGGGCTAAACCCACGCAATTCCACACCCAGCACTTGTAGGCTCCTATTTCTAGGAACGTGGCATAAAGAGGTGGGAAGGCCCTTGTTGAGATACCTTTGTTGTCCTGATTTGGGGAGTGCATGAAGGACTTGGAGCAGATGAGCAGAGGGCAAGAGTGGGGAAAATGGAATCAGGAAAAGGAGAGAAGGGAGGCGGACAAGGAATAGCCTGGTGAGGGACAGCAGCTCACCGGCACTACAGTTTGTCCTAGTCTAATAAGAAAAGCCCTGTCTGTACCCAGTGCTGTCACTGCGTCACTGAAGAGCCTTCAACCTGCTTTCTATCCCCAGGAAAATAGAGACACAGAGGGCTGCAGTGAGTCGAGGCCAGCACTAGTACACCAAGGGTTCCGCTTTTTACATGAGGGTGAGGGTTTATGGCCAGTAGACCAGTGGAAATTCCAGGAAAAAAATTAAACCACCCGGTTCTGTTGGGAAGGTGGGTCTGGAACAATGAGAACATCAACCTGAGGGGTACAGGGATCCTTCCAGGGCAGATTGGAAAGAGATGAACAGTCCCGTTTTGGGACACCTGCAGGGATCCTGGTTGCCCTCTGTGGCCAGGCAGAGCTGGGAAGGCGCCGGGCTATTTCCCGCACATGTCCATGAAGAGGGGCTGGATCTGGTGCCTGCCTTTCCCACCCCAGCCCAAAGGAGGGCCTGCAATTTGGACAGCAAGCCACCAAACAGGAGATCAGATTGCTCAGGGCTGCCTGCCAGGCCACGGCTGCTGGCCTGCCGTCTGCTCCACAGGCGCGGGAGCTGGCGAAAACCCAGACACCAAACGGAGCTCCGAACGAGCTGGCTCCAGGATCACTGGATACAACCTGCCACCTTCCCTTTTCTAAAGATGGAATTGCCCACACAGGCATCAAGAACAGGAAGAGTCACAGGCAACTCTCACACACCTTTTGGACTCAGAGCCTTCTCTGCTTTGCAACCACAACCTGGGTTAGTGAGCTTGCTAATGAGGTGCCCATCATTGTGCTCTCTGGTCCCCAGCAGTCTATACACGTGGTGGGAGAGGCAGCAGAGCCATCTCAGCTACCTGACACTTCCCTCTTCCCATCTCAAAGTCTTTGCTCTTCCCCACAGGCCCCATGGTGCTCCCTGATGAGGATGCTGCAGGGATCATGGAGTACTTCCTGGAAGATGTAAAAGGAACAGATCTTGGAGAAAGTTCCAAGTAAAAAGTAAAAACAAGGAAGTAAAAGCACATTAGGGGGCTTTGAGGTACTTCGGGAAGAAGCCAACACTGCCTGGAAGGATAAGAGATATGAAATCGGCTCCAGCTTCTGGCAAAGTGAGATTGAGTGCTGGCAGAGCTGTGCTGTCATCCCTTACTGGATATAGGGGAAATAAAAAAAAAAAAAAAAGGAAAAAAGGAAAGCAAACCCTAAGGCTCTCCCCTGCACACTCAGCCTGCTCAACCACATCTCTAAAACATAAAACCATTAAATCCACATTCACATTTTTCCCTGGTCCTCTGCGCTGCCCTTTTGCTGGGGAGCAGAGAACCGAAGCCTGGTTTCCATCAACGCTGCGAGGAGGCCCTAGGACGGCTCACGCAGAGAATCGGACGTGTTCAATTTCAATGTCCAACCAGGGGGGAAAAAAAAAAACCCAAACAAACCGTTTTTATGATCTCCACATCCCACTACAGCATAATCCTGCTTCCGGTATCTGACACGTACAGCCACCTCCTGCCGAGGAGGCATCATTGGGACGGGGAATGGCTCTGGTCCCCCGGCAGCTGCCCTGGGCTCAGAGGTGCAGCTGCAGAGCACCCACCACCCGGGTTCCTGAGCTAACACTGCCCTCGCACGGCAGCAGGGAGCGGAGAGAAGGACATGCAGACTTAGGCCCATCAGATCAACCGCCTGGTTGTTTAGTTTCTCAGTGTGAACATATTAAAAAGACTGAACTGATATATCGTTGGTTTTGAGCTTGAAATCTTCTGTGGGTTTCCTGGCAGGGAGCTAATGAGATTAAGCAGCATTTATTCATTAGCCTATGCAAATAACAAACGAACTGGCAGAACTTATTTGTATCACTGGAGTTTCCATTATACCCTCTCATGCTAAAGACACTAAAGACAACAGGTTGTGCTTCCACCTGTCCTCCCTGGGCAGGACACGCTCTCACTGTGCTGGCAGAAGAGCCCACACTCACCAATTTGGGAATGTCAATGACACTGTTTTTCCCCTTCCACTGGAGTACGCTGCCCTTGTCCTCACCTGAAGGCTTTTCCCTGAAACCTCCTGAAAAAGTTTGACAACACACGGATGATGCCCTGTGAAGCAATTCACCCCTGCTCCTTCTTTCACGGTGCCCACCTGCATCAGCACTGAGACCTCCCCGAGACAAGCTCTCCGTGCTATGCTCTTGCAGCACGGCAGCACGTTGCCTCACACAAAAAGATCCCGGTTCAAGGCAAAGGCCTCCAGACACGTCCACAAAAATGCAGGGAGTGAAGATGTCAGGATCTGCTTCTGATGTGCTGGCTTGGTTGCTCCCAGCTCTCCAATACATCAAGGTAATACAAGAGAATATTAGACATAACTATCACTGATCGTTTCTCACAGCAAAGTCCCCACTCCCTTGATACTGAAAGCTAATACCCTGGGATGTAGGACAGGGGGACCAGGTGTCTCCTGCATGCATCACCGCCAGCAGAACTGGGCACATTCTGCATGGCTGGAGGTCACCCTAAGAGCAGCAGCACAAGCTGCCACCCTCCTCCCAGAGGGCATTTTACTCCTTGCCATGAACTGAACACTGAGGAGGAGACAGGTCAGTTGGTTGTAGGACAGCACCAAGGAATGAGGATAGAGGAAATGATGTGGGATTGTTTTGGGGAGAATTATCTGTACAAATCTTTACTGCACATGAACAGTGTAATTTAATTTGACAGTAATAAATTCAGGTCATGTATTCTGAGTGTAAATCCCTCAACATCCTATCATCCTTCTCTGTGAGAGCCCAAGTGTCTAAAAAGGTACACTGCAACCTCTTCCCTGGCTAAAAATCAAGGCTAAAGCATGCCTCAGACAGTGCCAGCAGAGCCTTACGAGGTGCCATGACAGGGTTCGGGAGAACAAGTATTCGAGCCGCAGTTTCTTGCATCACTCACTTCCTCGCTGCAGCAAAAAAAGTGAGTCTGATGGTCAGGAGTAAGAGCAATATGGGAAAATGAAATCAAAGCACTACATGGAAAAGGATTTTGCAGCATAACTGATCAAACGCTGGGATGCTACATGTCAGCATTGCTCCGGAGTAGCACCCACCTCGTCAGCTGGGCACGCAGCTTTGACTCTGGACAACAGGAGCTAGAAGTCATGCACAAAATGTCACCAAGGGTGTACTTGAGAAGGAAGCAGAAGCAGAGGGTTGAACTAGACATAAAGATCCGTTAGGGAACATGAATCGAATGAGACGCTGCACTTCATTGACTGTTCATGATATGAGGGGGGGGAATCCCCATCCGAGAAAAGCCCAACGCTCCCCAAAATGCAAGGTCACGTGGTTCTCCAACAACCTCCATCGTGCAAGTCGTCTTTTCGCTGCATTCAAAAGGCTCTGTGATCTGCATCTGTGCAACCCACACAGGTTTGTCACAAAATATCCCATCACCTGAGTTTTCTACTTCAGCCTTGACATATCCTAGTCGGCAGCGCCATCCTCCCCTCCATGTCTGCAGTATTTTCAGCCCTGGAGAGGTGGGTGGGAATGACAGTGAATCAGAGAAGCCTGGCACAAAACATCCACCGAAAGCAGAACTCCATTGGCTCTGGAGCCAGAAGTGCTAAGGGCAGAAAGGCAAACAGAAAGGAATGTAGGCCTTGTTGCTAGATAGATCATTTATTAAAGTGAAATTCAGCATTTTATCTTTGTCAGACAGTACAGAGTTAAAGTTTCATACACAGTGGAAGCAGGACATTTCCTACACCTCAGAGAAATGAGTTCTACAGTTTTTGCTATAAGTTACTAAGTTGCTTTAACAATACACAGCTATATTACACAGTTAAAAATACAAGGTGTCCAAAACATTTGGCATAAGATCAGCACAACACATGGAGGCCAGAAACAGAAGAGGGAACACAGTTTTTCTCTCCCAGTAAGCCTGCTAAAAGACTCCAAGCCATTCTGCAAGTTACCTGCTATTCACCTCCCCTGCACTCCAGCTGCGGAGCAGAGCCGCAGCTAGGCCAGGAGTAAAACCAGCCCGGTCAGGGCTCAGCTGAGGAAGAGGCTCCTGGAGCCTGCTGATGTACAGGATAGCCTGCAGAGTTGCTTGCAAGGGAAGTCCAGGTTTAAGGCAGGAGCCCCCCCCACACCCCTCCCCCCCACTTTCTTCAACCATTTAATTCATTCCAAACAGATGTGTTCACAGGCGAGTCAAAAACGCGAGACCAGGGATAGCTGTGAAAAGTGCAAGGAGTATCTTATGTCGTAACAGTTCATCTGCACTTTGAAAGTGGAAAATGAAAACTCCCTAACTTGATAAGCTAGAGAGAGCTAAAGGGCATCAGTGACAAGAGGAGTGAGGCATCAGTAACATTCCTTCACCTCTGGGACTCTGCAGTCAATACTCTGGGCAGTACAAGCGTTCCCTTTGTACGGGAGGCTACCTTGTACTACCCACTCTTCTAAACTGTAGAGGCAAAGTGACTCTAGTGCTCTAGGGAAGTGTAACGATCTGCAAACTTAAATAAACAGTCCCCCAGCAGACTATTTCTCTCCCCTCCAACTGCAGTTACTGCTGAAGATCTCCCATTGGTATTTACATTTGGCTCAACCAAGAGATGTAAAGTGCACAGCTCCTCCCTTCTCCCCCTCTCATAAAACATCCATTACAAGAGCTAACACAGAACAAATCTTCCTCCATGTTGCTAACTGTTCCTTCTCTCCATGGGCCATGTCATGTTTCATCTTCTCTGTCCCATCATGACCCGCTTGAAAACTGACTCTTACTGTGGATTATTTCGGCTCTTGTTTTCAAAGCCTCTCCGAATCCAGCTTGCACTTAAGACTAGTTTTATATGCCAGACTTGATATGTTTTGGTCAAGTCTTGTACACCAGGGTATCGAGTGGTTTACAGCCACATTTCTTAGGAAAACAGGGACATCAGAGTACTGGGACAAGTGGTACAAACCTGCCTGCTCTGCTTTTCTCAGGCTGAGCATCTAAAGTGCCTGGCAAAAGCAATGTTAGCTTTTAACGCAACTGTTTACTTCATGTTGATATATAATATTATTTGAAATGCAGAAATATTAAAAAACTGCATTCTAACACAGCCTCCTCGGATGTATTTGCACTTTTCAGCCATCAGATTGCCACCGACTGAAGTCTTCGCATGCTTCCAACTCCCTTGAGTTGAGCTCAAGCCGATAACTACCAGCAACGATTTCTTCTTCTTCCCTTAGAGTGAGCAGAGGGTTGGCATACAGGATGAAATTAACCCCAAAAGAGATGTTTCTGTATTACTTGGATTTCATACTAATGGCTTTGGATCTATTCAGAAGTCTAATGAAGTTAATGCAACTCTTCAATGAGAATTGAATTAGGCTATGTAACTGAATTAGGCTATATAATGGCTGGAGGGCTTCAAAGATGATTCCTCTACCCCGGGTGAATGTCACCTATGCAGGCTTGTAAGAAATAAGCTTCCACTATTATAAATGGAAGATGACATCTGGTCATCCTCCATGCCCCCAAGGCTTGTGCTCCATGGTTCAAAGCTAGACAGAATTTAAGGCCCATCTGTGAAAAGCAAAATGTAAAAAGGAAAAAAAAAAAAAAATCTTATCATACCAGCCAAAGCAATTTGGGTCTTCCACCTTTCCAACAAGTCCCATCTAAAAGTGCTGAGAAAACGTCCCACCTCATGGCTTCACAAGTGTGAGGTTCAAACACATTTACTTTGAAGTTTAAAACAAAAAGTTGGAAAGTCTCTTTTAATTGGCATGCAGCATAAGGAATCAAATACACAGAATGGTATTATACAGAACGACAATTGCATTGTTGCGTTTTCTGGTTATTAGACACTAAATGCTTTTCAAGAATCACAGGCACCCTGAACATGGATATTGCTACTGAATTGACGTGTGATTTCAGTTTATAGCATGGGAGCCATAAAGTGGCTCACCCTTCCAACCAGACATCGGCTTTCTTTCGCTTGAGGCGTTTTGCTCTAGCTAAGTTGAGAACAAGGTAATAAGGCATTTGCAAGGGTTTATAAGGCCATGGGGTCCGACAGCCAAAGATTCTTCTGTTTCTTTGGTGTCTTGCCTCCAAGCTTTTCACCTTATAAACAACTGCTAATGGCTGGTAAACATCTCTTCATCATCACACTTCACTAAGAATTTTTTCAAAAAAGTATAATTGCTTTAAGAGTGACACCAACAAGGATCACATTTCACATCAATTGACTATTTTCAGAAAAAAAAAAAAAAAGTTTCCTGGATACCACCTCTGCACAAAAGCATTCCAGTGAATACACCTGAACAGATGGAACCTGCCACCATATTTCCTTGAAAAGAATCATTTTGCTGCTGGCTGCTAAAACACCCCAACAGATTTATTTACTCTTAGAAATAAAACAAAACAAAATACAACAACAAAAAAGTAAATCCCAAACAAACTACATTTTTACAGTTTTGGTCTAGAAGTTACAATGAGGCATAATGCTCTCAACTCAGAAATTCATTTTCCCTTGGTAATATCCTCTGATTACACGAGCACTCTGAAGATCAACATGCAGTCAGAGAACGTACCCTTTTAGATATCTGTCCTGAATGAGAGAAGCCAGATCATGTTGACTGATGTGGGAATTATTCCACCCTTTCAATAAGGAAAGGACCAGCATAATTAGGAAATTTTTAAACATTCATGAAATACCGACGCAAGACATTCTCTCCTCATTCCTTGAACTCTCTTTTGTCTGATGTTCTTAAAATCCATACTGAATCGAACAAGGAAATGCTGAAACAATCACACTCCCCAAAATGTCACAAATGGGACGTGTACCATAACAGAGTATTTCTGCCTATGACACAGGACTTAGACATGTTTAAGTTTGTTGAACGTGTTTTTTGGAGTATTAGCAAACACTTCAGAGCTGATGTGAACAGCTTGCTTTAATTTGTGACTTGATTTTTAAAGAGACCCTGGGAGAGCTTCAAAAAGAGCTTCACCATGTGAATCCTTCATGCCTTACGAAACATGATGCAGTACTAAGCTGGGATCATGACCTGTGTATTTAGCTCTTCAACAAAGCTTCATCCAGTTCTGGAATATTAAAACCTGCCACTGATGAAATGCTAGCCAAAGTTTTCTACTGTTCAGTTCGTTGCTTAAGGCTTGTTGAGAATATACTCTCTACGTGGAGTCTTGGCATCTTGTAACAGAATGGAGACATGGTTAGGACAGCAGAGAAACAGAGCGGTGCTTTAAATCATGAGATCCCCTTGAATAGAATTTGAGGTCACTGGAGAACAGTCAGTCACGACCAACACTTCTATAAGCTTCTTTTGCCAAAATAATCACTGTGTTATTTGTAAGGACACCTTGGCTTTAAATAACAAAACGAGAGCGATCTCCTCCTACAGTGCCCCGTTGAAGAGCACCAGCATACCACCCTCCACTCACACAGCTCTTACAAAAGCACACGGGATGCTCACAAAAGGCAAGTGCTTCAGTACTTTTTGCCTGTTGCAAAGACAGATGAAATGCATCATGCTCCAGTCAGTTCACTACCCCGGTTACGGTGCTACACCCATTAGCATAGGTCTGCTTTACACTAAACAGAGACAGCCGAGCCTACTAACCCACACAGCAGTTTTGTGACACCCACCAAAGACTAGCTTCAGTATAAAATTTCCATCAAATGTGATCTGACACAGAGATTAGGGGACAGACGTCTTAAGCCACTGTTTCACCTACTGAGCCTTGAATACAAGGGAAATACGCATAAGTGAATTAAACAAGCATTTCTACCGACATGATCAAACCCAGCAAATAAGCTGGATTTGCCTTGCTACCACATTCTGAGGAAGTGCAGAAGTTTTTAAATGCTTACAGACAATTAATTAGTGAGTTCTTAAATAAAAGAAATTAGAAAAAGAGATTGCAGAGAGTTGTTTGGCATCCATGTCAGAAGGGAGTGGGAGGAAAAATGGTAAAAAGAAAAAAAAAAAAATCTATTTCAGACTAGTCAAGTAGTGTTCACTGAAGTAGATTTGGTGAGCTGGAGCATTTGTAGAAGTTTGGGACTTGAAGCACTGACTCAAGGCAAGACAGAGCATGTGTAGGTGGGGAGCAAGCTTCAGACAAACTTCTGACCCATGCACCTCGATAATGAATTTTATCTCTGCTGCTATTCCAGTCCTGCGCCAAGACAAACTGCATGGTGGTTTGTGATGCAGTCTGAATTCAGTGAAAAAATTCCATCTGTGATCTGAACTGCACCAAGATGCAGATTTCCAGAAATGGTTTAAAACACCGAGTTGACAAATTCCACACTCCTACAGGTTTACTTGGCTTCCCCATTATCCTCATTTCTTTATTCCAATGTGACTTTGAAATGAGGGGAAGAAGTCTTCAGAAACATGCTGGGCACATGTTTTCAAATACTCCCGGTAAAAGTGTCTATATTTTTTTCTGTCATCCAGACTTACTGCATTTTAAAAAAAATTTACAATATACTTCAATAGTTTTTATATACCTAAAATGCACAATACCATCTGTTCCTTCAAGGTCTCTCTTATTCCAAGTCTTGTTAATCTTCATTCTAGTTGCTTGCTACCTTCCGATTTCTGGTCCAGCCTGCTCTTGTTGTTCTTCACCATATAGATGAAATACGCAAGTGTCTCTTTCTCATTCACAGGAATATTCCTGAAGTGACGACTGACAGTCTAGAAGGACAACATGTAAAGAGACAGAAATTCTGAAATTAAAAGGTACAATAATCAGAATATGGTTTCTCTTCACTTTCCAAAAATGATTTCATGGCCAGTGAGTGTAACATACTTTTAGTCAAACATGCACCAATTCAAACTGTCAGTCCTTGTTTACGTCTCTCTTTACAGCTGGAATGTGCATAGGAACATAGCATAGTCTTGCTACGTCAGCAGTATTTGTAGCCAACCTACAAGCGGAATTTGGAAGCCAGAATGTCCTCCTGCCAAAGCAGCACGGTCTTCTAAGCGACATTTCATGCTGAGATCACTTGGAAAGCAAGTTTTCCCTGCATCTCAGTATTTTAAAGGAGAGTGTCAGAAATACTGAAACACTTTGCTGTGTGAAACAGATGCAGCAAAATTTTAAGAGTCCATAGGAAAACACACTGGGTAAGTTTTCACTGAAAGGAACACCAGGAGATTTGCAATGGGACGGTTAGGATTTGCTTAGGGCTACTCCTCTCTGACACTAGCATAAGTCCTGAACCATTAGCTGCTTTTTCCTCAGAAAATGAGCGTAGAAAACATGTTGGAGCTGGATGAAATCTGCTTCTCATATGGAAGCAGCTCTTTTTTGGTACCCAACACAGCTCCAGAACTGGATTTTGATGCAGGTTGAGCATAAGTCACTCCAAGAAGATTTATGGAAGTTTGAGTTTTCCTTACGGTGGGGCAGCAGCAGGAGTCTAAGAGCCTCAGGCAGCAGTGATTCAAGCATGGGAGCTGGACGAGGATCCAGCGTAGGGTCAAAGCTGCTCAGACTTCACAGGAAATCTGGGAAGTGTGTGACAACTTTAAGTTAGGCTCCCTTTATTTTCCGCTTGCATAGTAGTTTTTTTTTTTTTTCCTCCTGGGCACATTCATGGTAAATTGTCTAAGTAAGTAGTCCTTGATGGCAGGAGGTAGCTGAGAGACTATGAACTGGTTAGTTAGAACAGGAGAAATTGGAACTGCTAATGAGGACATAGACCCACCCTGTTTCGTTCAACTCACTCCTACATGCACTCACTACATATTCTCTATATTCTGTATCTTCATTCTCCAGTTGACTTTGAAAGAGAGCAAGACAGTGTATTGCTGTCTTTTTTGGTCTGTCAGTTTTTGTTCTTTAAAGCAAAAGCAAAACAGACAGTTTTGGGCAGACAGCTGTAAAAGCCTCCACTTACAAAATCAACTTCATTACCATTCAGTAACTGCTACAGTTTTTTCAAGTTTAGAGAAGACTTTTCTGACCGAACGCCTTCAGATCAAGTCAGGAAAGCGAGCAGAGCAGATACACACCAAGCACAACTAGCCCAAACAACAGAGAGATACAGAGAGTTCCTTCTTGACAAGTACCCCATATGGTAAGAAAGCAGCAGCAGAGGCCCCCAAGGAGTCTTTTAATGACTTAATACAGAATCATAAGACATCAGGACAAGGGAGGGAAATAAGGAATCTGAAGTCATGGTCAGTGATTCTGCTGTTAATAATAAGCAATTCCAATCACTTCAAGTGCCTGTGAGGACAGAAAAACTAACAGGGGCACTGAAGGTTACTAGTAGTGTGTAAGTCTGAGTTTCAGTCAGCGAGCTGTCTTCAGCTAACACCCAGGCCACTGGAAACTAGGTTTTGTTTCTGCTCCCTAAAGGAACAGATTGTGACTACGAATAAGGAGGGAAAGGAAGCAGAGAAAAGCAAGTTACTAAAACATGCTTTCAAGAGTCAGCTTCCACGTTATCCATGATGTCTCAGGTGAAAGAAAGCATGCAGCTTTCTGTTGGCATCATCCTCCCAAACCTTGCACAGAGCACACAGTACATAGTACCGAGAGAGTTACTACAGATAATAGGGTCCACAAAATACGCACTTGAAAAGAGGAGATAAAGTTTTTAAAAAACAGAGAGACTACTACCTCCGTCATCACTTACTTCTGCTAGCTGGGCCTTGTTGAGTCCAGGCCTAGTCTGCAACTTATAATGTCTCTTGTAACGTCGCAGGGTGTTCACTTGGAGCTGGAACAAGTCAACCTGGAAGTGATGCAGAGAAGGGATGAGCACAACCTTTGGATTCTATTAGACAAAAATGTAGAGTTATCTAAAAATAACTATTTCTTCCTCAACAGGATGTCTCTTTGCCTGCATTCAGAACCACATCAGCTTGCCTCACTGACAATTCTAAGTATATTCAGTATTTGTTAATGCTAAAGGACCAAAATAGCCTCAGGGAAATGTAAAATTTTGTTCTGGTTCACATGCCGTCAACAGAATTGCTGGCCAATTTCTGCTCTCAATTACACCTCTGCAACCTTCAAGCAAAGGGGAACCTTTTGTTCCCACAAGGTTTAAAAAGCTCACACATGAACTATCAATTTAGCAGGCACTGAACAAATGGCTTGTGACATAAAACACAGTACAGAGACAGAGAAGAAATGAAATTCAAATACTTCAATGGGAAGTGCACAGTTTAAAAGCAAGGAGGGGGGGTTACAGGAAGGAAGATGAAGATCATGTGGGAAATGCCATGCTTCAAAGACAAAAGGAACCTGATGAAAACCAAGAGGAAAATGACATTAAAACTGACACACTGCAGAGTTCCCTATACAGTTAGGTGACGTGCAACCCCCAGTTTTTAACCACCAAATACCCTGCATGTTTTACAGCTCTAACATGCAGCTGGGTGTTCACCAATCATCCTGGCAACTAACGTAAAGGCTCTATAGGAAAGTTTTGATGGAGAACATTGTAGAAAGCAAACACAAACAGCTACAACAAAACGACTAGTATCCTTAAAAAAACAAACCAAAAAACTGCCACTTTTTCAACACCTCCCCACAAGAGATGTGTGGACACAGCTTTGCAGTCAAGACACATCTTTGCTAGCAAAACGATTCCTGGTGGCTTTTTTTTAACGAAATTAAATGCTTTATGCCAACACGGGTGGCACTTCCAGCAGAGGGCTCTGCTGACACGGCCAGAACTCGGCTCCTCCACGAACATCACCTCTGCACGACTTTTTGCAGTGTCAGTAGTACCAGAAACATCACCAAAGCAAATACAGCACACAATGGCACAGAGAGGAGATTATTCTAGAGTTCTGTAACAAAAAAAAGGCCACAGGCCTATTTCCCAAACATAAAAAGATGTTACGAATTATTTTAAGGTAGTTTTAAATAGTGCCAAAAATGCTATATCTAGCAAAGGTCTGGAGAAGCTTAATATCCCTGGATATCACATACCCAAAGATAGACTGACCTATTGGATTCTCTAGTGTATTTGCAAAAAAATGCACCCTAGGTAATGAAGAACCATATCGGGGCCTCGGTCACCACTGAAAACAACTTATTTTTACCTTTGAAAAGGAATTAGTATCACTGTTTTAACAGCTCCCTGTTTGGAAACAGTATGTGCATGAAACTCTGCAGTTACCTTATCATACCTTTTTTTATAGAAAACTTTACACAGGCAAAGAACTATACAGGGATGAAGAAAAAAATTAGGACATTACATATAAGAAAAAAGTCTTCCTGAAAGATAAGAGTAACTCCACAACAGTTCTGGTGGAGGTACAATTTAAAATTTAAATATTTCCCAATACATGAAAACATTCAAGTCAAAATTCAGCATGCTCAAAACTGGTAAAGCATCCGACATCCACTCGGCACCAACTAACCTCTGGGACATCCGTTTCATGCTCAGGAGAGTCACCTCCATCGTCGCTTGTCTTCCTCTTTCTTTTGTTTCGGACACTTTGAATGAAGTTCTTGTGAAAATCACAAATATACAGATGCCTCACCTAAGAATCAGAAGTGGTGAAAAAGCAGTCAAAACAGGTACTGTAAAAGCAGCATTCAACAGCAGTCACTCAAGCACCAGTAGTAAGAGTGCATCCCTCATGACTGGCATGACTGACTGCCTCAAGACATTAAGGAATTTCTAATCTTAAACCCCAGGCCTGATATTGTACTCTTTAGTTAGATATAATTTACATTACAAAGACTACAGGCAAGGAAAATGAAGGACTCAAGAGCTCCTGAACATCTGCAGATAATATATTTCTTTTTTTATGGTTGCAATCAAACGTCAGAAAAAAAAAAAAAAAAGTAATTGTTTGGAGGAAGTGCATTTGCTTCAGAAATTACTACCAGGTAACTAACGAGAAAAATATTATCTTGTTTCCCTCTTGTGAGCTTTCTAGTTTGAATAGTATAGAAGATTATTAATGCAAGTGTTTCAAAATCTAGACAAAATAAAAGTTGGCTAATTACCTCAATTAAAACAAGCAAACCAAAAGCAAAAATGTCTCTTTCCTACAGCTTATCCTGTCATGGAACTCCCTTTTTAACAAGCATCTCGCTAGAGTTAGCATATATACAACAAAGGAGCACAAATGATTTAAAATTATTTGGTACCTGTAAGGCAAAAATATCTTCAGATGGTAAAGGCACTGACATTGAAAATCACTTTATGCAGCCTGCTTCATACCTTCCCTTCATTTTGAGTTTGTTAGTCTGATTTCCTCTTTTTATTTCTAAAGCCTTACATCTGTCAACAAAGAATCGTTTCTAAACTGAAAGAAGCAACTATACCACTAGACTAATCTGCTGAGGACCACAATGAGAAAAAATACTTGTTTTTCTAGGTATAAGATTATATTTCAAATTGAGTCAGTCTCTTCCCATGACATGATGTATTTTGGCTGTGCAAAAGGGACCTTACCAACCGGGGAAGCTGCCAAAGAGACTGACTCAAAACTTCACCTTGTTTTTAATGGTTTTAATCTTTAAAGATCAGGTAAGAAAAGCACGCAGAGCAGAATTCCGTTAACCGAATCACTTCTGAGAAATGCCTTCTGCAATCTTGATGGGCTGCTCTGCTCTACCTATTTCTCTACTCGGCAAACGAGCTGTTTCTATCTTGAGCTGACAGCTGTCACTTAACGTCACTAAGCGGTCAGCAGGCAATTCAGTGCCGACCAGCGAACAAGTGTCCGAGTGCCCTGGTTAAGAGGCAGCAACACCCCGCCTTTCGAGTTAAATCCAATAGTTCGTTTTTAATAATCTGCTTCACTAGGAGACAAATTCTTAACAATTACAAAAGTAACGTCAGTGGCGCCGAACTGAAATTGAAACCCGTAGCGCTGGTTTCGCCCCGCAGCATCCGCGGTTCTCAATACGAAACTGAAATTAAAACAGCACCATTGCCCCCGAAGCTCGCTCCTTTGCTCCCCCTGAACGTCACCTGCTCCCCACCGCGTGAGAGCTTTCCTCCCAAACACGGGAGTGTTTTAGTGCTGCTTCATTAAGCCTCACAAGACAGCCAGTGCCATGAGGAAAAGCCGTATCTTCACCCGGGCACGTTACCCAAACGTAGTAGCGCTGAATTCGGGAAAACGCGGTCCAGAGGAACCGGGTCCGCACCGCCAACCCTCGCACCCCCTCTCCCCACAGCTTGTGGGGGTGAAGCGAACCCCCCAGGGCTATGGGAAAGCTCAACTTGCCGGGCGGAAAAGCAACTTTCCGCCGGCCGAGGCGCACGGAGGGCGGCCTCCCCGGGAGGGACCGCAGTGCGGTGGCGGGCTGGGGACGGCGAGGCGCGCCCGGCCGGCCCCTCCGGGGGGGCTCGGCGGCGGCGGCCAGGACCGGCGGAGGCCGCAACTCACACTTTTGTCGATGTCCAGCTTCAGCTTCTTCTGCGAGATGCTCTTCTGGATCCTCTTGCTGAAGGACGCGTTGCCGGCGGGGCGCACGCAGCGGTCCCCGTCGTCGATGAGGCAGCAGCTCTGGCCGTAAAAGGGGGCGGCGGGAGGCCCATCCCGGCTGTCCTCCTCGGTGCTGAAACCATTCATCGCCCACCTGCCCGCCCCTCACCCCGCCCGGGGAGCCGAGAACCGGGGAAACAGCAGCCGCCGGGACGCCGCGCGCACTCGGGGAGAGGGGGGACGGGTGGGGGGGGACCCCGCCACCCGGCGCCCCCGCGGGGGCCCGCCACTCTTGCAGGGGCCCCCTCAAGGGGGGACCCCCCTGAGCGCCGGCGGAAGGGGCCGCGCCGCCGGGTGGGCCGCCCGCCGCCGCCCCTCAGCGGTGGCCGCGGAGGCCGGGCCGGGCCGGGCCCCCCAAGCGCCGCCGCCCGCGGGGGAGCCGGGACCCCGCACGCACCACTCACACACACACTCACACACACACAAAACCGCCTCCCCGGCAGCGGAAGTCCCGCCCCTTCGCCCGCAGACAGGGCGCTGGTTGGTCCGGACGGCTCGCGGGGCGGAGCGCGTCGCCGCCGCTCTGCGCGTCTATTGGAGAGAGGCGCCGCCTGTCTGCCCCCGCCGCCCGGCCCCGGCCCGCCTCCGCGTTCGCACGGCAGCCGGAAGGTCGCCGGGAGAGAGGCGCGCGGGCGCGGGGAGGGGGCCGCGCGCCGTTGCCAGGACACCGCAGTGCCCCCGCCCCCCGCCGGAGCCTGAGGAGCCTCGGCGCCTGCCTTGGCCCCGGGCGCTGCCGAAGGGAGGACCGGCCCCGGCCCCGCCGGGCCCTGGCGCTTCCTCTGCTCCACAGAGACCCGCGGGGCCAAACGCCCGCCTCAGCCTCGGGACCGCGGGCTCCGGCCCCGGGTTTCTCCAGCCGACCGAAGCTGAACCAGCGTGGCTCTAATAACAGCGCGAAGACACGCAAAGGGCCGGCAGAGCCTGCGGCTCTCGCCCGTGGACAAAACTCATCGACATACCCCGCACCTGCCTCAGCACCTGAGGCTCCTGCCGTCGTGTAGGTAGGAGTCCCTGGCTGAAAGAGTATTAAAGATTCCCCCGCCTAATTACAGGGCAGGGATAGTGAAAAGATTAGAGCTGGAAGAGTGTTTCCCAACGCAAGCTGACTTGAAAATTTGCATTTCTTTCATCTTCAGGGGGAAAAAAAAATAAGGTGAGAAGGCAGGGGTGAGGAGACGTGGGGGGTGGGGGGGTGAAGAAAGAAATTCTTACTGATCTGTGAAGAAAAGATATTACTTCTGGAAATACTATGACCTCTGTAATACCAGGCAGCATATGCTATTATCCAAGGTGCACGAGCAGCTGTAAATGGAAAAGGATTTCATCTTCCTGAAGAAAAGACTTTCTGCACAAACAGAAAAAAGGTTCTATAGACTAAAATTACTTCAAAGTCTGAAATCCCTCACGTGGAACAATGTGCGTTAGCACGGGATGAACTGTGCTGAATTACACACACACGGAATAGCTTTGCAAGAAAGAGACTGCTCAAAGCCCTTGGTCATGAGATCAGCCCCCTCCACAGTAACACTGACACAGGCGTCTTGCAGCCTGTTCTGCCTGCTCCCCACAAGACGACTGAGAAATGCTAAAATATGTATTTTCCAGTCAGTCCTTGCAATACCAAACATGTCTCAGAATAAATCTGGAGAGCAGACTTAATACTCTCCCTCGGCAGTTCTGCCTCTTGCCTTCGTTTTTACTGCTGGTGCCCTCAGGCAATTACTAATTTCTGTTTGTTCGTGTGACTGGTGGAGAACCACAGTGCGCCCTCCGGGACACCGCTCCCTGGAGCCGGCCACTCCAGCGGCAAGGTGGGGGAAACAAACGACTTCACCTGCAGACCAACAAAGAGTTAGCAAAAAAATTTTAAAAAACCAAGACACCACGGCTTAAAAAAGCTCCTGTCCAAATCGCCTGGGATCTGCCTGCCTGAAGTAATACCCTTCTGGCAAAAACCACACATATTCCCTTGGTTTTGGAAAAGGGAAAACACCAGAAGGCTGACAGTGATCTCAGAGCTCCTGATAGCAACATTTCTAGGTTTTATCTTCACATTACAAATAAAAATCAAATGGCAGGCTGAGGAAATCTTGCAGGACTATCCCGACATTCGGGAAGCTGAAAACACAGACTGTAGGGACAGATAATAGCAGCAAGCGAGTAAATAAAAGGGAACACAATCATCACAGGCAGGACTTCCTCCTGTCCCTGTGAGGAGATTCTGCAGGTTGCCCCCTGGACTCTTCTGCAGGAAGCTGGGAGTGGCTGGAGAAACAGGCACCATCAGCACCAGAACGGGTTGGTACGTACCATCAGATAGTATTTCATCTCATCCCATGCAAATATAAAGATTTTAAGTTGTTTTGCAATTCCTAAGAGGAAAAAAACCCAACCTGTTTTTGTCACTGTCTGTTTGCTAATTCAGTGCTAAGTACCTCCAGCTCAGGCTAACACAATGACACCTTTTTTCAGTCTCAAAAAAAAAAAGTGCGTGGAGGTGTTTGTATAATTGCAGTTTATTTCAGTGTATTTATCCTCATGGGAACCTCAAGATTTCACAGTCTGCTAGTCCGGAACTAGCTTGCTGTGAGATAAACTGCCTCATAGAGACATTCTTTATTAGGTATCTATCACTAAGCTGATCTAATAATTCTTTGTGGGAGCTGCAATGAAGTGAGAAACAATGTTTCATAAACCCATCAGCACCCAGGCAGCTTTAGTGTCTCTAAAGCTGTAATAGCCTGCCCATCCAAGCCAGCCCTCTAATCAAATTAGGGGAACCTGCACAGGCCTTTAAATCTTAACCCGAGCAGCACTACCTTCTAAAGAAAGTCTGCAAGGTAGCCGTCATCTGGAACTTACTGTTTTAATGGAGCCATTTGGGGTTCTTGGGACAGAAATGCTGCTCTCCAAAAGGTTTGTGCTGCCAAAAGGGTCCTGGGAAGAAGCCCGTTTTATTTGTTTATACCTCCAGTAAGATTCCATTTGCTGTACCTTGGGGGCCAATGGAGACTCTGCCCTAGCACCTTCCCTCAGACTCCCACTCTCTTCAGTATTTTTCTAGGGTGGCACATATTGAACCTGCTAAAATGCTTAAACTGTCACAGCTTTTGGCACATACTCTCCCTGGGAAACGTTCCCGTGGCCAAGAATCGCAGCACTGGCTTCCCTTAGGAGCATGCCTTGCAGTGATCTGCTGGTCCCCCAAGAAAGAGCTGAGCCTTTCCTTTCCTTCACACGTGCAGATTTTCCCACATGCTATCACGTCTCCCCTCTTGTTTATTTTGCTGTTTTTCACCCCATGGAGTAAGTAAAAAGGAGTTTTGGGAAAACCACAAAAGAAATGAAGTCGTGACAGTAGGAAGTGCTGAGGGTCCTAGCAGGAACATGGGATAGGGCCATGAGCAACGCCTATAAACTTACCTTGTCTTGGGCTGAAAGACTGTTCTACCTGCAGAGACTGGAACACAAAAAGGGCAGCGAGCTGTTAGAAACCCTTCCCTGAAAACCAAGGTGCAGGATGGTTGCTCTCAAGGCAGACTTGAAAGGAGAATGACAGCTTCATCCTGCCCTAAGCTCATTGCTGAGTTCCCCCAAACTGCAAGGGAAGGTAGTTCAGACAAGATGTACTGATAGGCTTGGTGATTTTAACATTTTATTCTCGTGGCCGTGTACCTCAGCAGTAAACACACAAACTGCCTCTGAGAACAGCTTTTTATGATGCTTTGACACGTGGCTGACGGCCAGCTGAGGGGGGAAGTGTCCCAGGCATGGTGGCTGGCTCCAGGGCCGCAGCTGCCAGACTGAGAGGAGAGCAAGGCCCCTGCCGAGGAGGGCTGCAGAGGGTCACTGTTCAGGCATGACAGCACAGCAGCCTCTGGCCAGGGGGACGGGAGTGCCCGCGAGTCCCACCCCAGCCCCTCTTCTGCACTACTCACCCACGGAGTAGCAGCCAGCTGCACTCAGAAGTTCCTCGCTGCGGAAAACCAGCGGTAGTTTGACAGTGAGGCAGTCGCTGCAGTAGATGATGCTCCAAGCACTAAGTCATCTGCAACAGTATCAACCTGCTGAATTTTTATTCACTTCATTACCAATGAACCCAAACTTCTAATCGCCGATTTGGGTATTGAGAAAAAAAGAAAACACACTGAAGTAAACACCTTTCCTCCTCCTTCCTTTGGCTAAATTTCACCCAAACACCTGTCCTCACAGCTCCTAATGCTGCATCCCCTTTGCTGCTTCTCCCCATTCAGTGAGGTGACGGGTGAAGCAGCAGCTCAGGGTCAGATCTGTAACTCTTTGTCTTCGCTCCTGGGTTTTTCACTTTTTCACTCCTCTGTCCTTCCCAGTGTGCCCTACCAACACAGACTGTCCATGGACACGACCCCTCAGGGGTGTCCTACCTTGGCACATCATCCACAGCCCCTCCAGACTGCACCCTTGGTGACAGAGCCTCCTTACACAAACATGTCTCCCTCACCTCTCCTACAGCTTTGTCCACATCTCCTGACATTTCTCCTCATGTGTCTCCTCCCCTCCTGGCTTCTGCTCTTTGTTAACTTTGACTAAGCTGAGGTGCTGCAGGGTCCTCCTGACAGGCTGGAGTTTTGGGGCACAATGGGGTTGTTCCCATCAGTTTGGCTGGGAGCAGTTATGACAGGCAGACACAGAGATGCCCACAGGCAGCTGTGTAGCCCAGCACAGTGCTCAGGCGTGAGCTCGTTGGCTACTTGTGTATGAACGCAGCAAACCTTGCAATTTATACCTGATGCAAAGGGCAGCTGAGAAGGATGTTTCCCAAGGGGCTGGAGGAGAGCAGCGTGTGACGTGGTGGGAAGCCTGTGCTGGGGAAACACCAGAGCAGGGTACCTGAGCTTATTCTCATAAGGAGAGAGAAGGGAAGTCAGTTGCTGGAGCAGGGACAGTCATTTCTGCGTACACAGTTTTCAGAAAACACATTAAAAATTTATTTTAAATATATTATAAAAGGAAGTCCATTCAACTTTAAAAACACTAGGCATTCTATGAATGATTCCCAATCTATGAAAGCTACTACATTAAAGTGCTACAAGTCCTTTACCACCCCCAGATATTAGGTTGTTGGTCCTAATATGCACAAAATAAATATACACTGATTCAAGAGGCACCATCCAGTTTTACAGATAAAATGCATGCAGTACAAGGAACAAACTCAGACCTTATCACCAAGATCCTGGAGAATGCATTTTGAAACCAATTCCCTTCTCCACCCTAGAGGCTAAAGCTATTTGTTATAGTTATCATAAAGGCTAACATTTTAGTCTATTACTTGATCAGTTTTTATCTTGTTTTGCGGTTGAAGTTCACATTTGCTTGCTCACTAATTGGGATTAGGACTTTTTTCCTAGAGTTGAACTAGTGGATTTAAGACCATATAGATCCAGTGACTACATAAAACTCCCAAATCCCTCACATCTGCTGGAATCGTTGAAGCCTTTTGGGTCATACAGAAGCATCAAGAAAGCTCAAATGCAGTGAATAAATGAGCATACTCAGCTAGCAGAGGCAGAGTCAAAAACCAGACAGGATTTTTATTAGGATTTCCATAATCTATCATTGCCTAGTTTCATACACAGATCTCCAAGTTAAAGCGTGACACTACAAAGGAGAAATCAGAGCAGGAGGTGAGTTTATTTCAGTTACACTTTAAATTTATAATGTGAATAAATCAGTCTGACAGGTTAATGAGGAACATGAAATGAATTGACAACTGTGTGTTGAATGCTGATGGAAATTTCAGATCTCAGCTTTCCCATTCTCCACCCATTGCATCTCTCCTCTCCACTCGAACCAGGTGAGTTTTAAAATATGGACTCAACAGTCATTAGGTCAGCAAATAAAGCACTTAAAGCTAAATCTTACACAGGTTGGGAAATTGCAGCCCACACTCTCCTTAAGATCAATAGGCCCGTGGTACACTGGGAGCAGGACCCAGTGCTCCTGACTCCCAGTCCAGCTCCCCTTTTGCTATATATCCTGTGAAAAACTCTTACATCCCACCCCCACAGCCTCTGACATGGATTTAAAGCAACTCATGACTTTGGCAAGTTTGCTAACTATTTAAGAAGCTTTTCATGCTAAAAGATTGTTAAAATGGAAACCTAGATTGCTGCTTGTCAGAGAAGGACGGACTTAGGCACCACCAGGCTCCTTTGCTGCGAGTGGTTAAATACAGTAGGCGAGTAGGAACATGAACCGCAGCGGTTGGGAGTGGGTGTGGGATGCAAGGTACTCCTCAACCCCTTGCACTAGCACAGCCAGACTGTTTCAGACATCACTTTACCAGGGCTCTTTTGCCTGAAAGTGTGATAGGCTGACTGCTAGAGGCAGTCTGTTCTCTCCAGTCAAAACCATTGAAGTGTCCCTATCTTGAAAGACAATTTAAAATAAAAGCTTCTTCCCTTTTTACCCCACAGTTACGTGATTGCCCAGTATGACTTTCAGGAGATCTCTCTCCTCTCCCCCCGGTGAGGTAAGCCAGCATAGCTACTATAACCATCCTACAGTAGCAATTTTGCAATATCAGTTGCTGTGGTGCCTGTTTGACTTTCAGTACATTGATGTCTCAGTGCGGCAGGGAAGAGGAAAAGTTGCTGACTGGAACTCTCCAGTAAAGAAAAGTGAAGCCCTGTGCACAGACTACTGTAAAACAAACCATGAAGAAAGTCAAGCTGACAAATTGCTTTCTTGCTACTTCTGTATTAGATTTGAACAAACACTTTAAAACTTTCCCAGTGATGGAAGGCATCAACTTTCTGAAAGACACTCCTGCTACAGATTTTATATGCCTTTGGGACTATTTGTGATTTCTGATTTGGATACTTAGAAAATAAAATGCAGGATCTTGCATGCTGGTGGAATGCATGAGCCTTCACCATGAGGTGAAGGAAGACATCCTCTGGGCTAGCTTTAGTTGTTACAGAGTACCAAGAGGAAGCTGCCATCCTTTCCAAGTCTTCCTATCAGGAGTGACAACCCCTGCCCCACCCGAGTCATTAACGACAGGGATTTAACAGAGGAAACCCAGGAGCTTCTGAACTACCTTCATTCACACAAATTTTGCACTTAAAGTCAGACATTTAAAAAGACACACATAAACACTACACGAGTCAAGCTTTCTCTTACATCCTTATCTCCCAGCCCCTTCCCCTCTTCTCTCTTGTCCAGCAAGGCACTAGGAAATGTTCAAGTTTCAGCATTTGCTGTACATTTACATTTAAAAAGGCACATCTTTATTTTAATGATGCTGTATTCCCCTTTCGGTAAGGCTCACATGTTCTTCTATTATGGTGTGGAAGAGAAAGTTAATTTCTCAGGCATGAAAAAAAGACACCTTGCACACATAAGAGCCCCAAACCTATTACTCTGTAGGCCTTAGAGATTAGCACCAGTATAAATCAACAGCTTCAAGAGCAAATCAAAGTATTATTATGCAACATAACACACATCCAGGGATCCCCCTGTTATCTGGGATTCTGATACTTAAAAGCAGCAGAATTTATGCAGCCATGGAGAGAGGGGTGTTTGAATACTTTTGGGGAAAAAATAGGAAAACATTTATTTTGCATTACTGATATTTAGTCTCCTGTCTTGACTTGTATGCAGATGTGAAGAATTGCTTATGTATTCATGCTTTAGCAATTTTGCTTACAAATAACCAAAAGTAATTGGAATAATTAACCAGATTGCCCAGCAAAGGCTCAATTAAAGATGTAGATGATGAAATACAGCTTCTCTTTCTCAATCAGTGTATGGTTGGCTACATTAAGTCTTCTCATTAGTCAGCAAAGCCTCTAGGGTATTGAAAAGTATAATTGACGTAAATAAATTAATAGCTCAATTGCCCAGTGAGCCAGTCAGAAGTGCACAGAATCTGTGAGGTGCTTATCACACTCGGATCCCAAACCTTCAGAAAACAGATCAGATCAACCATACCAAGAAGGACCCAGTAGGACCACTCACACTAAAGCTCCAGTTTCCATGTACTGGTGGTCGGCTGTCAAACAGGAATTGCCTCAGCTATTATCTAATCTTTTGGTGCAAACTGCTAAGAGCTGTCCTTTCTCTCCAAATTAAGATCACTAAGTGGTAAAAGACCTGTTCGTTACTGCAGTTCTCTCTGAAGCAAGCGTCCAGCAAGCCAAGCAGCCAGGACTCTCTTCACAAGGTGAGTCCAAGTACAAAGCAAGCCATGCATTTTAGAAACAGTTTTCTAATGAGAGGATTAGCTTCTAAGACACACAAAGTTGCAAGCTGCAAGCAGAATGACCTACAGTCCATTTATATAATTTGCTGATTGTGTTCCAATGATAAAAAAACCTAGCACTGTTCATAGACAAACAGCTTCTTGTTCCACAGGTATTAAAACATTCATAAAGACATCTAGTCAGGCCATCTAGTGATCCACAGTCAGCACTACTAGACTAATGAGAGCATTAATAACTTAAGGAAAGCAACAGTCAGACACAAAGCACTGGAAGGTGGCTCTGTCTCCCACAGAAATGAAAAGGGATCCTAGTGACAGACATATTGTAGTTACTGAGAACATAAGATGTCAACTCTCTGACGCTGGTCTCACTTCCATAGCAATACTGCTGCAAAACTGTCACAGGGAAAGCCTAGAGCTTTCTTCTTTCTTCACTGCCAGAAGGTTAGACACCAACACATTTGGCAAGCCTGGTCCCAGTGTAATGCAGTGCCCGTGGTCCCTTGCTTTGTGACTGACTGCACGCACAAGGTGAGTTGGCAGAAGAGGTCAGACACGGCCTCAGCTGTGAGGATGAGAGAGGTGGAAATTATTTTGAGCCTCACAGTCAACTCACCAGACTTGAGAGCCTGAGAAGCAAATAGTTGTGTCCTAGTTTGCTCCCAGTTGACAGACACAGCTCTACCTCGCCTCAAAGACATCTGAAACATGGACAATGACCCTACAGTTGGCAACATCAGAAAGGGATTCTTACTTCTGGAGCTCTGCAGAAGGAGCCAGCCTGCTTGTTTCGTGACTCTATGCAAAAATCTCCTTGCCTTCACATGAGAAAGACACCCCAGAGCAGCTTCCCTGCCCCTCCAAGGAGGGGAAGTCCACAAACCATGCTTATCAGGAGTGCCAAAAGGGCGCCCCTTATCCTTCCCCGAGTGTTTCAGCCTTTCACTCCCAGAGCTGGCTGCACACTGCCTACTCTTGCAACACTCCTGCATGGGCAATTGGACAAACTGCGGAGCTGGGCAATTACCAGGAAAGGGCTAGTTTTATTGATTTACACAGCATCTTTGCAAAAAGTTAACTGCATTGTCATTCACAGCTTTTACTAGAAAGTGCTGCTGCTGCCTTCAGTATAAGGCTAAGTCAACTGAACTAGTAAATCTGGTTTTGCAACAACTTCATTTTAAATCAGTGTGGGATTTTTTCTTTTTTAAACACTTGCTTCAGACAGACTTGAAACCAATGGTCCTCCATTCATCCTTTAGTGTCAGTACTTTTTTCCAGCTCCTGGGATGAGACAATTCCAGTTCAGTGTCCAAACACAGAAGGGTAATTAATACCTTGGACTGCTAACTGATTGCACAAGGGACAGGCTACCAGTGAAATGGGCCCACTAACCCCACATCTCTGCTTAAGCAAACAGATTTCCAGTTGGAGTAAACTACAGTGCTGTGGGTGTTTGGAAAAGAGGAGAGATTAACAGCACATTTCCACAAGCCTAGAACACTACTGACCACAGGACTCATGACTGCAACAAACTACAGACTGCTGAACGAACGGATAAAGACCAATGGCTAATCTCAGCCCTGATTTAATTATCCTGAATTAACCTGCTCACACCAACTGTGAATTAAGTTAGCCTTAGACCTCTACAGGAAAAATGGAAGTTGCCTTCATGTAGTAGATTTAACTCTGAGAAACCCTAGAGGTGTTCGTGCTAAAAGATTCTGAATAAGAGGCAAATTTGGAACCTGATATCCAAAACTCTTAGCAACATCTTCACCTGTAAGAACTGTGCTTACTTAAAAACCGTCTGCTAATCTTCCACCTTGAAGATTCAACAGTGAGTGACAAACTGACTGCAAAGTGAATGGACCAGAAACCCAGATTCCTCATGGCTAATAACTACAGTGATATTCCCAACACTTGGCTGCACTTCCACTAGAGCTCATTCCTTTATCAGAGCTATGATTTGGAAAGTAATAATACTCAACCTGTTTGAAATATATTTTGGTTTAGGGCAAAAAAAAATTAATTTCATTTTACATTTTGATAGCTTTTTTTTTTGATTGAAGGATTAAATCTTGTGTTCAAGATTTTACTTATATGGACTTTGGAAGATAAAGCACCTATGTGGGAATGCTTCAGTGGGCAGTAGAGCAGCTACAGAAAGTCCTGGAGGGTCCCAGATAACAAAATTATTTAACACCAGACCCAGGTGGGAAATAAAACAAAGCAAAAAAAAAAAAAAAAAAAGCAGTTTGAATCACATTCAGACTCCTCTAAAAACAGAGTTTCTCTTCAGTCTCAGCACAGAAGTGGCTCTGGCAAAGCCTTTAAAATTCCACCGTCCCCAGAAGAGAAGGATGCAGCATCTTCGCAATAAAGACTGGCCTGCTAGTTAACCTTCTCCTGAGATTCTCCCTTTTACCTTCATTAACTGTTTAAAAAAAAGTATTCTTAAAAAAATTTTTTGTAACCCTCCCCAGTAAAAACTATAGTTGTAAAATATATATATATTTTTTCTCAGTCTTTTAAAGATCAAGATTTCTGTTAAATTTTTCCAAGACGGTTGAGTTTGTATGTTCAAATATCCACTGCTGTGTTGGAGATGAAGGATTGCAGCTATTCATAAAGATCTTTCGGTCACTCTCACTGCAGTCCATACAGCTGCTGCTTACCGGATGGTAGAGGGTCTTGTCCTGGAGAAGAGAAATTTGATGTGAGGTTGCTAAGCGGAGAAACAAAGCTGTTTTAAAACCAACAGAGAGAAGCCTTAAAAACCAAGGCAAGCTGTTTTGTCACTTGGATGTATGGGAAGGAGTTGTTCCACACTTAACTGGCTGTCAAGTGTCAGGGTCCATCCCCACCCTTTGCAACAGTGTCCAGCCCAGCCCTCACAGCTGCACCGGGAAGCTCAAAAGCCTCGTCTGAAGCCAGGTTCTCCAGCCCACGGGCTCACGTCCTGCTGCAGTCACTCTGCGGTACACCCGGTGCATGCAGATTGCAAGGACCAGGACAGGGCATTTACTCAAGAATTTACTTACCTGTTGGCCACAAAAAACATTCCTTAGTAGGAGGATGACTAAATCTTTATCTACTTTGGCATGATCTAGTATTCAGAGCAAACCAACACACACAGCACACCTCTTTGCAAACACGTTTTGCAAGGGTGTCCCACAACCTCAGTGCCAGCTGTGGACTGCAAGGAGAGTGTCCTTGGGTTTAGCAAGCCCTGGAGAAGAGTTCTCACCATTCCTAACCACTGGAACAGGGGAGTCACCTCTTCCTAATCAAGAGTAATTAACAGCACAATGGCAACAGACTGTCTGCAGATTCTCTTATCACAGCTACATGAAGAGAAGGAATAAAACCTGGAGTGGTGACATTTTGAGGAGACTTAAGTCTCTACAGGCAATTTGACACCTTAACTGAGAACATGCACACACACAGACTCACTTTTCGGTATCTCCAGAGCTGGTTCCCCTTCATTCCATGACAGTCATAGAGGGTCACAGGGCTGCTGTGGGAAATGGCATCAAAACAAAACTTCTTGGTATGTTGTGGATCCCCGGGACGGATGTCTTCTCTCCAACTGAACGTGAACACCTGCCAGGGCAAACAAGACCCTCAGGATGGGTGGTGCTGGGCACGGTGCTTTCACCAGCAGAACAGTGTTCCCTTCTTTGCTCATGGGGTGGGGATGGCATCAGGGAAAGGACAATATCTTCTGGAGAAAAACTACTTCCACCTCTGGGGACAGGGACTGCTGACTAGGGGAGTCTGGAACAGCTACCCCACAGACTGCCACACAGCATGCTAAATGAGACTGTGCTGCTGCAAACAGCCATGCTAGTTAGCTTGGGTACTAATAGCAGCCTTGAATGTCTCTGCAATGCAGACATACATCATGGATTAAGTGAGCAGCTGACCAATTACAGCACTTCACAGCTAGCAAAAAAGGCAAAGAGCTACAGGAGCTCCGAGTTAAGGCTGGCAGTAAACACCTGAGGCTGCACAGGCAGCCTGCGGTCACCTTGAGAAAAGCCTGTCCCAGCCTTCTGGGACAAGACCAGGAGCCCACAGGTCCCCACCCCACTCCATAGGAGTGTCAGAAGAGCAAACACTAGGGCAGTGCTTCCTGGCATGTTGTTCTACTGACCCTGCAGTGATCTCTCAGCACTTTTGGGTGAAATGAACGGAGGGATACTACAGAAGAGAAGGGGTTTTAGCTGTAGTAACTAGACACAACCCCTGCCTGGCAAGGCTGTGGCCTTGAAGCAAGCTGCCGGATGGCAGCACATGTGGGTTGGAAATCCCTGAACCGCAGGGACTGGACCTGGACCATGGGTGAGGAGTCAGTGGAAGTACCACCACATACATGCTCTGCTCCTTGCCCTGCCCCGTTGGCACTTGCTTTTGGCTGTGGCTTGAGACAGTAGCGTGGTCAAACCACATCTTCAGTCTGATGATCATGGCTTGGCTTATGACATGTTTTAAGCACCGTAGGACTAAATCCCGCAAAAGACAAACTACTTTTAAGTCAGGCATTGCTGTCAAGCTTTTGCTTTCTGCTTTGACAAGCACAGCATCTCTGGTAAGGGTGAAAGTGTCCTCTGACCAGCAGAAGCCAACATGGTTCTGCAGAGCTACCAGCCAACACACCTCTCAGTCCCTGAGGGGAAGGGCTGTTCTGAGGGCTCCCTTTGGAGCCAGGTGGAGGAATGGTCCTCTCCTCAGGGAGCTCTCACAGGGCAATAAGAAAGACGAGTAATGAGCAGGGTGCTACTATTTCAAGCAGTGTGGCCAAAAACTTTTGCACAAAGAAGCTACTTTGTTTCTGTCTCTGGTTTAAACCTCTCTTGGGAGAGAGATTACCACATTTAGGCTCAATGCTACACAGAAGTTCAAAACACATTCTCCAATGCTAACTGTTCACGACCCTCCTCACACAACAGAAGCTTAGGTTCGGACCGTGCATGAGTAAATTGGTTTTGTTTCTAGTTTTCATGCATCAAAACCGATATGCAACAATGTTCTGTCTCCTACTACTGAAGCCATTCCCCTGAAGAGTTATGCATGGCTCTATAATAGAGGCATTGTTTTCTTGATCTTTTCTCAGCTCAGCTGCTGCAGTTTAGACAAACTAATATTTCCCTCCCTTCTGTTACAATAAAGCTGTCGTTTCTGGCACCTTATATGTTGAGAGGGTGAATCTATAGCCTGGCCGGTTTCATCTCTCTCCAGCAATGGTTGGGTGTTTATAATGCATTTGCCTCCTGTCAGAAGGGTGATAGTAAGCAGTTATTGAATGCTCCTGCAGGTTCATTAATATGCATGATGCTCCTCTATCACTTCTTTCAGTACAACCTTTGAAGTTAATATTCACTTTGTTACATATTACAGCTGCCTTGTTACTGGTTTATTATTCTGGCATATTGTTTTCTTGTGTTTTCTTTTGTTCATTCTGAGAACTTCAAAGCAGATGTAAAAGCTCTGCACGAAGTCTGCCAGGCTCCAGACCCTGCCACAAACACAAGTCACATCCCACTACAAGCCCACCATGTATAATTAGTGCATGAGTCTTGGGGTGCACAGCACCCTCTGTTCACCTGACAGGAGTTCTGCAATGGCCTTCCTTCTCAAACATCTGTTCTTAGAACTTCTCCCTCCCCAAATTTATTTAGAGGCCGATGATTTAATCAGAGGGACTGTTACCTGCACGTTGTTCCACGCTGCCTCTCCTCTGTCCTTCACACAGTTTTCCAGTCTCAGTGGGGATCCCAGTGCTCCATGTTTAGTATCCACACACAGTCCAGTTCCTACATTGCGTATCTGAAATAGTACATTAGTCACCAAATCTCCTACTCTTACCAAGTGACAGGAAAGAATGCTTAAATTGCCTCAAATAGTGGCAGTATTTGTATGAAGACAGTTTTAAGATACTTTACTGTGTATCTGAGCTGAAAGATAACAGCTAGAAGAAAGCACAAGAACTCAAAATGGGACCCATCGCCAGCTGTACAATAACCTCCGGGACACCACAAAACCCATTAGCTGCAGGACTGCAGAGCCCGCTGTGGTGCTGTGTGTAACAATCCACCACTTCACTCCTGGGGCGATTCTTTTCCCAGAACACAGACAACTTATAAAAAAGGGACGGTTTTCCTGTTTTTCAGATGGGGAAGCTACAAAACAGACTAGCTCAAGACGACTGGGTAGCCCTTTGGATATACAGGATTTCTACTGCTGCTCAGCTGCCGGCTCTCTCTAGTCCTCCCTGTTGGCATGTTCTGCCTTCTACTAAATACGCAACATGCAGAACAAGCCAAGTCTCTATTCTCTTTGTAGCTGTGCACTGATAGAAACGGCTGCCTAACTGCCTTCTTTGATCAGGCCAGTATAATGGTAGAGGAGTTCTGCTCTTTGAAACATATCAAGCAGGATCTTTAAACACTCGCTGGCTGCCTCACTCACAGCAAGCTGGTACTGGAGCACACGGGTAAGGCAACTTTAAAACACCAAACCGCAGCCTGTTTGCCCACTGCAGATTTCAGAGCACAAACTTGCCTCTCCCCAAGCAGCTGCTGGAGGCTCCACTGGTGGGTAAAACTTTGGCAAGTCCCACGCAACCTCGTTCATGAACCACTTGAAGCTTTTGCAGTTGAGATTGTTGCGAAGTTCCTTCTGAGCTGCAACGTCCCCTGCAGAAAGATGCCGGTACTCTGGTCTACGCTGGTATATGTACTCTGCATATTCATCCATCCACACCTCAGCCACCCGCTTCAAGTTCTGTGTGGGTAACAGACATGTGTGAAAATGAGAGGGAAAAACACCTGAGAACACTCTGCACAAACTACTGACATTAGCATTCAGAACAGCTCTCATGTTTTTGCTCAGAAAGGATTTTCATTCACATCCACCCTCTCTCTCCAGTTTCAGGATGAAGATTATTTTTATTATTCTCTAGTTCCAAGGGACTTTTAGAAAGGTATTTTTGGTTGAGGTCAAAACAGATTCCTGGCGCTTGGCCATTATATCTAGTTCCTTGTGGCTAAGAAAAACAACATTAATCAAAAGATGGGTTTTTTTCCCTTTTTTTCTGTAAAGAAACTAGTCAGAAAATGATGCTGGTAAATACCACTGGACATTCAAAGGTCCCTGACAAAAAGCTGCTTTCTTAAATCCTTCTTACTGCATCTTTTATATCCATCTAGGAATGGGATTTGCAGCACTCCCTTCTGGAAAGCTTCAGTTCACAATATTTTTTCTTACTGCTATTTTCCCATTTTCTTGGGTAAAAAGCTGTTTAAGAGAAACTCTCAGATACTGCAGGAACACTGCACTTTAGGGTGATGAGACTTCAGAAGAGAAGCAAAGGTTTTACCTCCCAGCAGCAGTATATTTCATGTATCACTGTAAAGCCTAATCCACTGTGCAATTCCAAGACAGCAAAGAATACCACCCACTCGAGATACCCGCCCTACTGCTTGTCACAACACACTCAAGGGACTGTTGGACTTTGGACCATTCTCTGGCAACACCGGGTACAGTCTTGGTGCCACACAGTAACATGCCATGTGCAGGCGTGACTTCAGTGACCCAGCAGCACTGCCCACCTCTCGCGAAGGTGGTCAGTCCAACAGTGGTCATTTACTACCAAAAAGATTAGGACATTAAGAATGAGCAGTGTGCTGACCCTGCCCCAAACGCAGCCTACACACAACAAGAGCAGGTGTTCATCTCAAGGTGACTGTATGATCATAGATGCCAAGAAACAGCCTTTCCTATACCTGTGTGCCATCTCCTTCCAGCACTGTGGGAGTATGCAAGAGCCAAATACTGAATCAGAAGAAATATAGCTCCTTCCTGAAGAGATGGCACAGACAGGAGAGCACTCTATCGCTCTGACAGGTCATTGCTGGGCTGAGTAATAAATCCAAATCTATAGGGTGACACTATTAAACTGGGAAACATTTTAACACTGTGCAAGCCATAAGACTGCAGAACAGCAGGGTACCTTGTGATTTTAGTTTTGCAGCCTTCCTGCTCCTATGATTTTTTTCTCCCACCAGAGGGCAATGCAATCCTTTCTCAATTTGGAAATTAACTGGAGATACCTAGTGCGAGAGGCAAAAGCTCTTTCTTCTCTGGGCTACACTAGATTAAAGAAATAAGACGGCACAGAACATTCCACTGTGGAAAACTACAGCTTGCTCATTCGGTGGTCTGTGATGCTTGAAGTTGAGAGGTCTTTCAATCACCAAAACACAATCACCATGCTGAAGCCTGCTGCTGTTGGAGAGCACATATATTAAGTGACTGAAGTATTACACAAATAAAGCCCTATCTTGTTTTTATTGGTGATTCCATAGCCAGCACCTGGTTGCAAAGTCCCTTCCCTACGCCTGGCAATGGCTGATGTCTGGAGCGGGGCAGCTGTGGGCACAGTTGCTCACAGCTCCCCTAGGCTTTCTTCCCTCTGTACTACACACCCACTGCTGCACAACTGCTCCATTTGACCACTATACGAGTATAATTTATGGACTACAAAGCCTACATTTGCCTCCCATTGTGGGGTGAGAAGAGACAACAGAATGGTCAGACTGCAGTCTGTGGTGGGGAACACCATTGCCACTTACTCTTGCCAGGCTGACTCCCGTTGGAACCTTGTATGGAACATATTTCCTGTAGATATGACCAACTCTAGAGCAAGGGATGTCCTCCATGCGACCTCCACACATCCATACCTGTGGAACAGCAGAGATACAAATTCACGCTTATATAGAGAAAAGTGAAGAAGAAAAACAAGAGACTTTCAAGTAATGAAAAAGCTTAACCCAGCTTTGACTCTCTCCCAAACACCCTCCCCTCCTTGCCTTAGTCTCAAATCCTGTAACTACCCACTTAGAGCCATGCAGCAAGCCTTGATTTAGCACAAGTGCTATCAAGCCCAATGGCTAAACAGTTCAATTTTGCATTCTTTAGAGAAAAGAACAGAAAAAAAATCCAAGCACCCAGAGAACAGCACACAGCACACTTTAAATTGATATGTTATTACAGCGATAGTAACCGCAACAGTTAAACCAGACTGCCATATAAAACTTGGGTGTCGGTTCTGTAACACTGCTGTAAAAGGGAGCCCATCTCTGTAGTACAGGTCATGTGTTATGCAGAGCACTCCAGGGAATCCATGTCTATTCAAGTGCCAGAAACCAGAAGAAACTGCTACTTTTTCCTGTGGTTATCATTTCTGTCACACAGTTTCATTGCTGACATGCACTCATTGCTTTTGCAGCCTTACAATTAAGTAGAAACCCCTGCCTGGTGAAAACACTACCTTTAAAAAACCCCTCAGAGTCACTGGAACACACTGCTAGTTGAAGATGACTACACCGATGCGTGGTGAATGTCTAGATTAGGCCCCGAAGTTTCTTTCCCCATATGGGAAGATTCCACTCTGTGCTAACACTCTAAAGCAACTTTCTTTTATTCCTTATTTATAGCATGGATGTAATTATTTTGGCCAAGTGAAACCAAAGGAGGTGTTTTCTGAACCAGCCAATCTATTTCACTAGGTTTAAGAAATACATTCATGTGTGCTTCCCAGAGATATCTAATCAATCCTTAAAGAAAAAGTATTCTCCAGTGTGCAAAACAAATGACGTTCTGAATTCCTGAAGTACGACACTGTCTTGCCCTTCATTTTGTCCCCAAATTTATGTTAATGCCCCGGAGGTAGCAGTATTTAAGGTCTGCTGGTGCTCCAGGCTCTGTGGTGTTTTTGATCTCTCCATTCACTGTGGCTAATTTGAGCCACCGCAGTTCACTGTACAATGAGCTTAGTCAACAGCTTCACACATAGCAGGCAATTCCATTAATATTCTACAGTGACAATATTAAATACTTAGCTCGGAAGAGAAATATTTGGCCAAGGCTGCTGCATAATTATTAGCTCTGACACTAAAGTCCTCTGGAGTTTCAGCTCTGTCTACTGGCCCTAATAATTACAGTCATTTGCTGACTGCGTATAACTTAATGGAGGTTGGTTACTCTCAGTTAGAGGAATATTTTTCACAGGCAACTTCTAAAGTTCAAGATACTTAATTACATGTCGTTATGGTGAGAGAGATAAGCAGCAAGTTGATAAATGCATTATAAACACCAGGACACACTCCTTCTACGGAATTTCATTCCTTTTGTCCCTGCTGTGTCTTGAGAGGCTGGTACAGAAAAGATGAAGATGAAAAAAAAACCCCTAGCACCCAGCTTCTGTGAAGTTTCTAGTAGAATTAGAAATGCTTCTTATTCTGTAGCTGCTGTGCCTTTTGCTGCAGAGAGCCCCAGTGTGATTCCTCTGTGAGGAAATTAACAGATAGACTGAGAAAACAAGACTTTGAGGATGTTGTGTGTTTCTGTGACAGAAATGGTCTGTGCAAGGCTGTAAGAACTGCAACAGATCCAGGAGCTATAAAAACCTGCAAGGACAGCTGAAGAAGGCTAGAGCTGAGTTGCACAGACACACACTCCTCAGTAATCCATGTTCCTACCCTGTGCTCTGCACCCTGCATCACCAAAGTCCTATTGGTTCACAGGCAGCTGCATTTCAGTGCAACACAAGCCTGAATGAAACCACCAGCTTATCCTTGCTGCCTGCCCGCAGGATCCTCACCTGCCCCCCATCTCTACGGAAAGGCTTTCAGTCAGGCTGAATACACATCTGAAAACACGGCTTCCCTAAGTAACAGGAGAAACAGAGCCCTGCAGTCAGTAGGCAGCTAGAGAGGAGAGCACTGTCTTTGCACTGCAGATCTTGTGAAGCAGTAACACAGGCAGCACTTATCTACTGAGCGGTACGCTGGAGAGGCAGAGCGTATCGGAAGCTAGACAGAACTGAGGATACGTTGGGCCAAGAGCTCCAAGCTGGTACAAGACTCCAGGCACAGAAGACAACGTTACATAAACACATGTAATGATATAAGAAAAGCTACTCAACTGAGTTACTGAGCAAGTAAAATCTAAGATCAGTTTTATGTGCTGTTTTCCTAACCATGCTTTAAAATATTTACCCCCAAATGATGCTGCAATTACCAGTGCTGCATGGAGGTAATGGAAAGCTTCCTAATTCCTGCTAGCAGAGCTCAGTGACCCTTTCAAGGTACTTTGCCAACTCAGTGCCTTTTTAACATTGTCTCATGCTGCAAGTGACAGCATGGCACTTGCAGTACAAATCTAATTTTAAAAGCATGCTTTCCATTCATTCATTGCTGCTTTGATTTATTTTATTAGTGAGCTGCTTTGTGTGGTGACAGAACTCATTACAACCTCCATAAAGACAATTACCAGTCCTTATCTATAAAACTGGAAGAAGGGGGAGAGGGAAAGAGCGTGACATGCATTGGTAAAATACAGCTTACAAAAGCATTAGAAAGCTAGAGTTAAAGGTCAGGGGAATCACATCCAAGGGTCTGTCAAGGAATAACTGCAAGTGAAGCAAACCCAAAATAGCTGTGTGCTAGCTGAGAGAATGCTTCCACTCAGTGATATCTGGTTGTTTTTAAACACAGGGAGAGTTCACAGGCATGACACTCCAGAACTTACACTGCTGCTGAAACAGCGCTGTTCTGTGGGGCAGCGCCTTGTGCCTTCACCGTAACACTGTCACTTACTGCGTTCTCCTTAGGCCAGGGGGGGCAGTTTCTTCTTCTTGTTTTACAGAAGGGGGAGATGGTGCCTCATCTCCCTGGCTGACATGACAATAAACATCAGAGCCTGAACTTGACACACTTAATTTCAATCAGCCATTTACTAGAATGCTGTAGGAACAAGAATTAAAGCTGGTCAGGCAGACAGTGCTTTATACAATGATCCAATCAGGTCTCATTAGGAGAGAACAGGAAATTTTTCTTCCTCCTCAGGCACAATTCTACCAATCCACATTTTGAGCTAGGAATCTAGCAGCTGACAGATGTGCCAGAATTAAGAGAAAAACTTGCTACACTGAGGTCAATGGGCATACTGCAACAGATTTTTCTAAGGTCACAATCTCACCCTAATAATAAAACCATATACAAGGGAAGTAAAATAACAACACCGGTGACATTATTTCCATCTTCTCAGTGGTCTGGAGAGCTGTAACTCCATATTCATAAAGCGACTCAAGAGCCTTTGACTCAGCTAGTGTGCTATGAAAGCACAAGGTAATATGCCACCTATTCTCTACATGGGAATGTTATGCTGATCCAATTCCCTTTCTGCTATTTCAGAAAACAATGTCACATAAGACAGCTGAACCTCTCCTCTCAAACACACAATACAATACCGCAGTTGGTGTGCGAACACAAATTATCTGGGTATACAAGGTTTATGGTTTCCAAAGACTGCACCATGATGAGCCAATGCTTCCCAAGAGAGGGAAAACACACAAAGGAAAGAGTCAAGCCTTGAAAAGAAAGCTGCTTCTGCAAGTCACAACAGAAATAAAGACCACAGGATAGGCCAGTGGAGAGAAGCTGGCTGGTTGTCTGAGCACACAGTGAAGGGTGGGAAGACAAGGACACAGTGGGTAAGTCAAGGGGGTTCTATGCATAACAAGGTAGGCGAGAGGATGAAAGCAAGGGCAACCAATAATTCAGGAAAATCATAATCCTCTGCATTGTAAGCATCAGCTGCTCTTGCAGCTGGGACTTACTGCTCTATAAAAGATTAAGGTAGCTCAAAAGGCACTGGGATCTGTGTGTTTGCACAACGCCTTCTCTCACACAACATGCACCAGCATGGCCCCTCCTTACCGTCTGGAGCATTTTAGAGTAATGATAGCACTTTTCAATAATCACATTTCAGAGAGTGGAGGGGTCCACTTCCCCGCTGCTGCTTGGTGGGAGGCTACTCTGGAACCTGAACCAAGTACATGGGTGAACAGAGGCCAAAAATTCAAGTCAATGGCCTGAAACTGATCTCTGCATCTCCAGATAGGAAGGGAGAAAGAAGCCACCCTGTACTGCAGCTGAGAGCCTTAGAATTAAGCAGCATGTGCTGGCTTAAAAAAAAAACCAACACAAAAAAAGCAGCAGAATGCCTGGCCTGTTTCAGTGTGGGCAAACGTGAGCTGCTGGAAAGTGGTGTGAGTATGTGCCTGGAATAAGCAGCGGAGGCTCACAATCAGCACTGACTTCAGCGACACAACTAGAAATGCTGTCAGAAGTGATCCCTTGGCAGCTGCACCCTAACTACGCACCTGCCAGGAGGCCAGTGGCAAAACATGAATCAGAAATGTGCTGCTGACTTGAGGCAAAGGAGATGCATGCATCAGATATGCGAACAGAAGCTATGGAGCACTTGGATTTGTTGGAAAACTTGCAACATTTTATGCTATGGAAATTTGGACAAGCAATCCATGTTGATGCTTTGGGAAAAGGTTCTGGGAAAATGCAATGATCTATGATCCTCAGAATAAGCGCAGTGGACATTTCCTATTGCTGAAGCAAGGAGTGAAGACCATGAGTACTGCCCATCTATTCTGCCTTCCCCTTAAATATTCTTTTCTGGGCAACTGTCCATGTGGCTTGTTTGCACCAAGCCCTTTGAATTCTATGAAGGCTTTACAATCTCTAAAGTACAAGACAAACATTTATAAAACTGAAATGTTCTACCACCTAGCGAGGGACATTCTGGATTCTCATTCTTTGCTCCTGAAGTACAATGTACAGTTAAAAGATTGAGAGAACCACCATACCACTCAAGATCTGAGGTACAAAGTACATCTATATTTATGCCTATCTATACAAGTCAGAGACATCACGTTTTCCTCTTCTTTTCCCCATACCCAAAAAATCAGAGACTATATATTTATGGAAAAGAAGCATGGAGCACTTTAGTGAAGATTACGTAAGACAAACAGAATAAAAGCCACAAGAACACTGGAAAAGAGGTAACATGGTCGCAAATAAAACTGAGTGTAGATAATTGCTGCACAAAGTAGCGTTTGCAGAAAGGAACGGTTACTTCATGTATACCAACCACTCTGAATTAAATACATTAATCTCAGAGAAAATGAAGTGGTTACTTAGGCAGCAGAATGTAGGTATTGTTGAGTATGCAGGAGCATTCAGAAAAATCAGAGCTATTAAGTTGTGTTTAGAAGAGAAAAGATACATTGTCACTTTGGGTAAAGTATTCAATTTTGTTCACATCATTGCAGAAAGATACAAAAGACCAGGAAAAACTGTAAGAGATGAGAGGTATGGAACTGACTCCCAAAAAGCAAAAAATAAAAATCTCAGTGAAGTCCACTGAACAGATTATGGCTGTAGAGTTAGGGGCAGCAAAAAAGAAAGGTAACAAGTGTCACACAGAAGCAGCTGTGCATGCTTGCTCACCCCTTCTCCAAAATACAAGAATGTACTCAAAGGTCAGCATCTGGTAACCCACACAGATGGAGGAGAATGGTTCTTACAGCACACAGACCCGCAGAGCCATTTGCCTGGAGCATTCTGCAAGCAGGGTTCACTAAAAACTGAGGCTCATTTGAACAAGTGTAAGGCCTGCAACTAAAATTCAAGACTGCAGTCTTTCTGTTGCATCTGATGATGACCTGAAGTAGGAAGACCCCTGACCTGCAGAAGTACTGGGTTATAGGCACTGAGCTATTCTGGATGTACACAGGTCAAGAGAAAGAAGCAGCACGTGTTTTCTGCTTGAATATGGAATTGATAGACTCCTTCATTTCTAATCTAGAAATTTCTGTTTTAAGAGATTAAGAAGACCCAGAAAACTACAAGCGAGCAGTTAGGGTTAGAAAGTCTGTTTCTAATTTAAAGTTCACCTAAATTTTTTTGTCCCTCCAGCACACTGTTTTCTAGTGATGCTTGGTGTACACATTTCATACAAGGAACAAGGCTTCTATTAATAGAGAGTTTGAACCATCCTCTGGCTAAATGCTTTCTGAGGTGCTAAACACTGATGGTTTCTCTGTTGGCTTGCCTTCAGCCTGAAAATTTCTTCTCAGAAGGAAGCAGAGCCAGCTGATGACAGAAATACATATGATCTCAAAACAGAAAGGCAAGAGGCTCCTAAATAAACTTGTTTATTTCCAGTCTCTCAGCAACAGAGCTCTGGATTTTAAAATAAAGACAAAAAAACCTTGTAAAGCACACTCCATACATGGCCAAAAAAAGAATATGCTTAAAGAAAAAAAAAAAAAAAAAATCTACTCCTGTTGAGGCTCGAGAAGGCCAGATCTGATGCAATGGATCAAAAACCAGCAGTACAAAAGAGTACCTGCACCCACAACTCCCAGGCACAGGAATGGATTCTTTATTAAAGCCAGGCTGTAAATTTGGCACACTTAGAATCTGAATTCCCATTAGATAATAAATAATGTGAAAGCAGGTACCCCACGTCTAAACCCAGAGCTTTAAATTATTTGTCAGTTCCCCCTTAACTACAAAATCTCAGTCTGCTTCTAAAGGTAAAAACGTAGCTCTAAGCTCGCCAGGAAATGTCATAGCTTCATAAATTCTATGAACAAACCTTCTATTCTTGCAATTCCAGCAGAATTATTAAATCTATCAGCCACAGATGAATGTATCAATTTATCTTAATTTCTGAAAATACACTGAGCCTCTTTCAGTTAAAACTTCATTTTTCTGTTGCATAATGAAAGAAAAAAGGGGGTCTTTGCAGAGATTAATTAAAGCAAATTTATCCTTCCATAAATTACCATCTCTGGACTGAAATAAAACACAGCGTGTTTCAGAGAGGATAAGCAAACAGATGAATGAAGTAGTCTTATTTCCTGCAGATCAAGCAGTGTGACTGTTTGCTGTGGCATTAGAGACAAAGGGCTTGCCCAGCCACTGTCATCACTCTTGGAAACCAGCATTTTCGAAAAGGGCCAAGGAGAAGAGGGTGAATACTGCCACTGCCCCTTCCTGCAGAGAATGATATTGTTACACAATTTCATTACACGCAACACAAAGAATAAATGGCTCTAACCGTAATATCATCTCCAAACAGGGTGCGCCCCGTCCCTCCCTTCCCGCTACCATTACAGAAGACATGGGACCTCCAATGTGACTTCATCACTCAGGGTTTTTTGTGAGCAAACTTTGGAAGGAAATACGTTGTCTTAAAAACAATATAGTCTGAATATAGTTTGATCTGCCTTTGAATTACACAGAGGCACTGAGATTTAGGAATCTGTTTTGTAAGAGATCAGCCACGGCTTGTTTGGCAGTGGAGACACAAGGATTTTTTGCTGCTGAAGCTAAACTGTGTACTGCCTTAGCATCGCTACCATCTTCTAGCCCTGCACTGAGGTCAACCAGCTTAGTTCAGTGGCATCCAGACACCTATTATACATTCAACCCCTGAAAGAGAAACCACAGTGGCCCAAACAGAGTTTAATGTAGAAATCTTTACTCAATTCGCTCCAGGCTATGGAAATGATTCCCACCACTGAAGTGAAGGCTCACCACCTGCCTTCAGCAGTCCAGGACACTCCAGTGGGTTTCCTAGAATGGTTTCAGATTGCCATATTCCAAGGCTACACAGGTACCAGCGGTCTTTGTGGGTCACAGTGACTCGTTACTATTGGTATGCATTTCTGGTCAGCTGGCTAACTCTTATTTTAAAACCCTCAACTGAACAGTTTGGTCAATCAGTAAGTAACAGAACTGTCCCCAAGCCAGGCAGATAATGATCTGAAGTCATTGCCAGAAACAGCGTTATTATTCCAATTGTTGAGGATTTCTTACAGGGTAATTAATAGCCTCAGTTCTTTGCAGCCAGGAGTCAGATGGATTGACTATAGACAGTAAGTTACTCCCCTCTCTGGGAACTGAAGCTCACGACTGAAGTACTCAACTGGGCAAACACTGAGCTGCCTGAATCCTTCTTCCCACAAGGAGATTATTTCCTCATCTTGCCAGAGTGAGTACTAAGAAGCCCAACAGTCAGAGAGAGCTCCACACAAGCTGACTTACCCTTGCTGGGAAGCGCGCATGCATCTGAAGCTGTGACCACAGAACAGGGGACAGCCCAGCTAATCATGCTCCAAAACTGACCCTCACAAATGACTGGTCACATCATCGCTGTTTCTTCTGTGTACTATCTTACTACTCCCAGCTCTTTCACCTTTAGTCATACGCAAAAGCAAGGACAAGATACATCATTCACATTCTGTGCCTCAGCACAATTCTTACTTTTCAAAACAAAAGTAATTTCCAGAGAACATAGCTCACCTTAAAGGATATTTCATACTGCTCTCCTCCCCATATCTCCAGACCTGCATCATACCCTCCCAGCTCCCAGAACCACTTTCTATCGACTGCAAAGAGTCCTCCAGCCATTACAGGAGACCTTAAGGAAAAACCAGACTCCATATTACAAACATATTCAAAGATACAGATCTCTATCTAAACATTTAAAAAACAAAGCAAGATTTGACAAATATTCTTTTCATCACCCAGTATTCCCAGTGCCTCCGCAGCCCTGTCAGAGCATCAAACAATTATTTCTGCATTATCTACTAATTTCCCACATTCAAATGAGGAGGACAAGACTAGGCTCCCTTCAGAACTAGTTGGTGTCTCTCCTCCAAACAGGCAAAAGCATTCACCACTAAGTGACAGGACATAACTTCTCCCAGAGGGACCCATGTGCTGTACATGTGATATTCTGTCTCAGCAGTACGATCAAGTCCTTGAGCTTGACCTCAAAAAGTGTTTTGTTGGTGTTTCCTCTGAACGTTGCAGAAGTATAAAGGACAGCAGAACTGTCTCAATGTTGGCAAGCACAGTAACAGCAGAACATAACTTGATCACAGATTTACTTCTGCAATGCACTGCAATCATCAAAATTGCTGTAATTATTCTGCTAGGTTTTCTTCTTCCCCCACCTGGGAATGATATATAAGCTGCCATTGGTTTGTTGTTTTTGGCAGAGCATTAGGGATACTAAGTTATGTTTGAAAGATCTCAGTAATAAATGACCACATTAAATGCTACACATTACAGTTTTAAATGAAATGTTAACTTCTGCGGGAATTAAGGTGGCAAAAAATAGCAATGAAAAAGAAAGTGTTCACAGCTACTAAACAATGCATTTCTTTTAAACCAACAAAGCAAACAGCTGCCAAAAACCAAGTAGCTTAACACCAGCTTCTGACTTTTACTACACTGAGGTGTAAAGCAACCCTGTAACAGGGTGTTACTTTGTTAGCCAGCTCTTAGCATTTCAGTAACTTACTCAAAGGGATCACTGGGATCAAGTTTCTGTAACTCAGGAGGAATAGGGATCCTCTTGTAATACATCTCCCAGTCAAATGCACCTCGCATTGCGTCTCCAGCCTGAGTCTCATATCCAAAGTGGTCATGATCAATAACATCAATCATGGGGCAAACGATAGTCTTGCGGTTTCGGGCAATGCGATCTGAAGATTGGAGAAACATGTTAGAAAACCTGCACCAGTTGGTTCCTTCGACCATGAAATTATAGCAAAGAGCATCAAAATATGAAGTTGTCCGAGAACGAACGACACAGCTTTCTTCCCATTCGTTCTCTTTTGGGTGGATGCTCCAATTTATATCAATTTATCTGGTATTTCTGCAATAACTGAGATATTCAAGCTAGAACCCTTGAGATAAAAACACGAGGCACTCATGCTATAGTGACCATCACCCAGAAGCAGAATAGAAAGACAGAGCCACACCACCACAGATACCTAAACCAACAGACAATCTTGTACTTAGTGAACAGTCCTCAATTTAACGAGTGACCGGGATGTGAACCCTTTCTGCTCTGATTCAAAGCCAGGGCAATAACCCATTGTACCACCTCGCTTTAATTACTATGCCAGAATCTGGCAGGAAGCAATTCAGACTAATGGCATAACTACTCTCAGCAGGCTCAAGAAATGCAAGCGTACCTCCTCCCCTCAACCTTTTCTTCCAACCAAATAATACAAGACAGGATTAATTCCTGCATAAACATCTGGAACTTCTTAAATACTTTATTAGTGAGACGGTCTCTTGTTGAAGTTAACTTCCAGAGCAGAGGCGACAAACGATGTCTCAACTTCCAGTGCACATCTAACAGAAATCCTTTCTATGCTTTAAAATTAAAGCATACTCTACATGTTCTCATTTAAATGGCATGTGAACTAATTCTGTCCTCCCTCCCTCAGCTCATAAAGCTGAAAACGTTTTACACTATTACCAGATACAAACTGTAGTGAAAGCAACAGTATTACCATCCAACAATCCTGCTGACAAACCTGACTAATTTTTCTTAAGTCCCCACTTGACTACGATTGCCACAGTTTATTTGACAAAATTGCATCTCAGAGAGTGCTTTGACAGGTCACTTGCAATAGGGTTGCAAAGGAGTTTGGTACTGACCAGAGGCATACAGGTACCAGAAACTGAAGGCACTGTCCTTTCAGTTAGTCACCCCTGAAAAGAACTGACTCTGTAAAACTGGCGCCTCCTTAAAGATGAAGCACTGCCTTGGAAAGGACTGCACGTGCTCTACAAATACATACCAGCAGCTGTCATTCACAAGAAGTATTTTCCACAGGCTTGCAGACTATGAAGTTAAATACAGTTATATAGGATAAAAGAAGCCCTAAAAGCTACTTAAAACCAGTATGTAAATAGCTTTTCTGTAACATAAAGCCATTCCTCTCTGCAAGCTGCTGAATGACCATGCAATAGTTTACTCTTCTAGCAAGCTGTAAATTATTTAAGATTTCATTTAGTAGGAAACAGAAGAATATGATCTCTGTTCTTTAATTAAGCAAAGCATATGATAGGGTTATTGTACAGTGCAGGACTAGAACAGAAAAAAAATATCTTGTATTACAGGCTACAAGTTGCCAGCAATTTACCCGAGTCTTGTGGTTGGATGTTGATGGGGGTTTTTGTGTTTTGTTTGCTTGTTTTTCTTTTTAGACATTTCAACTTCCTTTTGTCCCCTTACAGCATGAGGGTAAAGCAGCAGGTGGAAACAAAACAAATTCAACGCCAACACCTGTTGCCAGCCCTTCAGCCGTGCGCAGCACCACACACTTACCTAACAGAGGTGGCAGCCAGTTCACGTTGGCCTCGCAATGGGAATCCAAGAAGGTGATGACATCCCCTATTGCCACGGAGGCCCCCAGCATTCGAGTTCTTATCAGCCCTTCCCTCTTTTTGGTTCGGAGGATTCTTACATTTGGGAACTGGGCCATATAATCTTCCAGGCGTTTCTTCAGGTGTTCTGTATGAAAATGAGAATTTAAACACTGTAGCAACTAATTTCTTAAAAACGCAATTCCTTCTTTACAAGAAGGAGATGTCTTTGGAAGTGTGTCCTGAACAGTTCACAAATGCAATAACAGGAAAAAGGAAGTAAGAATAATTTCTTTTAAAGCCAGGGTTTAAACATAACTGCTTAATCAAGACTTCTGAAGATATTTCAAAACCTTAGAAGCAAAAAAAAGAGGAACTAGGAGGAAATGAAGGAAGACAGAATGAGAAACAAAGCAGCAGAGGAAGAGGAAAAGGAATAAAAAGCTAGCTGGCAGACCTTTGGGAGAACTTTATCTGAGCAGGGATTCTTGGACACTTGTGGAAAACCAATGTACCTTAGAAGAGACACAGGACAATTTACTTTCAGAAGTAAACTGCACTAAATGCATTTATGTTGCGTTTGGTTTCTTCAAAACACATAACATGACCATTCTCTCATGCATAAATAAAAAACAGCAAAAAGCCTAGTCAGACATCCCTTCAAGCCAGCAAGGCAGCAGAGCTGCTGTATATATTTGGATTGGCTACCTTAAACATCTATCAGAGGAGATATTTGCATTTAAATATGGAAATATTTACGCTACTGAATATAGACTAGAGCCACATCTGAATTAGCACAGATGCTTGTAGTCACCACGATTAATAAGAATTCAAACAGGAGAGCTGCAGAAAAAGATTACTGAGTGATCAAACAATGGAGAGCTTGTTTAGATGTGGAAATAAAAAGCTTGGTCTACATAAAGAGTGAGGGGCACACAGCTGTCTTTACATTGAAGAGCGAAGTACAAAAGAACAACCTAAAAATAGGCTAAGAGCTGATGCTGGCCTAATCACTAATGGGTTGATCTTTAGGCATCTGAAGTTTTGACTGTTTGACAGCAAACTCCATTCACAGTGTGCCAGGGACTGTTCATTAATGCACCATACTATCCACTGCCATCAGCAACCGATCAAGGAAACAAGCCTCACTAGGCAATGGCTAGTTTGTAAAATCTAAACAATTAACTAACCTTAAAATCTCACACAATAAAACTTGAGTAGAGGCAATCATTCAAACACAAATAACCTTGCAGGGTTATTTGCCTTGACTATAGGGAACACATCCAGTCCATTCCCTATAGCAGAGTCTTCCTTGGCTTCCAAAGCAGGCATGAAAGGCTGGGGCTGAAAAGGCAGACAGTGCGCAAGAGCCCCTGAACAGAGCACCAGGGAAGCTGGGTACTGGAATAGCAAAGAGGCTATTCTTTGCTCTCTAAAAAGAGCAAAGAGGCAAATAAACTCAACTAAGTTATGAGCTGTCCCCCATGGTGTTGACCCAGCAATTGCGTTTCAGGGTTTTAGCTACCAGAGGAAAAAAATGGGCAAAATCCGTATGACTAACACACATTCTGCACCTTCTCTTTGAACCAGCCACCACCTGCCTTCCTTCAAAGACCACCCAAAATCAATTTCTTTGCTTTTGAGGTATTCCTAGAAAGCTCTTTGCCCTTTTCACAGCTTTATTTAACATTCCCTAGGATTTTTTACTCACAAATGCTTTTTAGTGTTTTGCCTGACCAGTCTAATTGTCCCACAATATCCACATAGGTTTTCCTGCTCAATAGAATCCTTAGTGCTACTTGCTGTCTAGCATGTTTTTCCCTCACCCTTTTCAAGTCTCTTCTGAAGCAACCAGAAATGTCCACTCAAGTACAGATTTTTCAAATAAGGGCCTTCCATAGAGATTAGATAAATTATTAGCGAACCTGCCTTCCTCCTGAAGTAGTGGGTAGTCTTAAATAGAAAAAAAAAGCCACCACCACTGTTTAACATCATAGCTCATCCCTTGCCATTGTTAGTTTATCACAAAAGGTTAGTTCATCAGAAAAGAGAACAAACAATCCTCACTTCAAGCATAAATCAGCTAACCCCAAGACAGGAGGTATACCTTAATCTACCCAAGACAAGCTAAACATGAGAGAGGCTGGTGCTGCTCATTACAACGAAGGAAGTAACCATCACACAGAAGCTCTGGGTCCCATTCCCTTAAAAGCAGCCACAGATACTGTAGCATTTGCAAGATCAGACCCCACAATATTTATGTTATCTAAACCACACCTACAAAGCACTGGGAAGTCTTAAAATCCAAAACTCCAGAACTACAGAAAAATAAATACAGACCTTCTGCAAGTCTTTATTTTGACAGAAACAAGAAAACAAGACTGAAAGATCCCAGAAGTTTGTCTTCCACCTGTGTGCTGGTCATTCTACATTTTGACATCATATAGGTTTCTGAACTGCCCTGGTTTGCTGTGCAGTTTCATCTGTGGTGAGCCCTGAAGGCAGCTTAACTGATTCCTCCAGGAGTATGAGCATGGCACAGCCGAGCCTGCCACCAAGAAACACTAGCATGGTTTTGGATCTGGTCTCACACAGTAACAGAGTCACTGGACTCAGCCATATTTATAGTGATGATGATGATGGCTGCTCTGCTACAGAGTAACTGAAGCCAGGTTGATTTATATCTATCAGTGATCAAGCAGTTAAAACCCAAGAGATTTCCTCATTTTTATAGTGTAACAGGAGAAAAGAAGGCATAGGAGCCATAGTTTTCTCAGGTGAGTACTCTGCAAAACGACAGCAGAAACTCTAATCCACTGACTCCCTATTTCAATCCCAAATGCTGCGTTTGGTTCTTTAGTACTTCTTTACTATGTTTCCATAGTAAAAAAATACCAAAGCATTTCATACGTGCAGCGAGTATCTTGCCACACTGGTAAAAAATATCTCATATAGGAATCTTCTATGTGTCTGATGGCTGGAAGGAGCAGGGAAAAGCTATAGGTACTCCATCAGCACCCAGGGGACACACATACCAAGTGCTGTCCTTGTAGCCAGGAGGGATGACACTCTGATAAGCTGCTCTCAATTGCTACAGAAAAATCAACTCTTGGTCACTGCATTTTATAAGGTTAAGACTTATGTTTCATGAACTGCAAGTGAGCAGACTTTACTGTATCTACTTTCCCTTACTAAACAGGCACAGACTTTCAAGCTAGGTCACAAACAACATACAAAGCACAATAAACCATACTTTTCAAAGACAAGGTTGTCTTATTTCCTTATCCCTGTGTTATTCCTGATGCCCAGCCTGGCCTCTATATGCCCAGATGGAAAATAGTTATTCCATTCTTATAACAAATATTGTCACAATTAAGTCAATTTTTGCTTTTAAAAGAAATCCTCAAAAAAACCCAAACAAGTTGCATTAACTGCTACAAAATTTTACGAGGCTTTAAAAAATTATATTATGGAATCTTGTCACACTGAGTAATTTTTATTACAAGGGTAATTTTCTTTAATGAAACTTGTTAGGTGAACTGGATGGATTCCAACGGCTGTGCCTACGCTGGGCAAAGTAATACAGCCCAAACATATAAATGAGAGTAAGATTATCTGCAGATTAAAAACTAGGCTAGGAGCTTACTAACAGACTTTGCAATAAACTTGATATACAGTATATACATTAACAGTACCAGTCAAGAACTACCACTTGCTTTATTTTGAGCAGTAAATAAAACTGTGTGAAGATATCAGAGAAGCTTCAACACCAGGCCTGTTTAACATAAGCAGTCCCAAAGCTTTCCAAAATAAGATTTTTTTTTTTTTTTTTAACTAGGTCAAATTCCTGTGGTGGTCTTACTGCTTTCTTCCTTCTGGCCTCACCATCCAAGCAGAGCTGCCCTCAGATGCTGTTAGTCTGGTGACCACTTGCAGTATGGCAAAGACTTTCCACGGTAGGAATTTCTTACGTGCAGCTGAGTTTTCATTCCAGCTACTGCATGCCTGCCAAATGAACAGGCACCTAAGAAGTGTTACCACTTCAAAAACAAATATATGCAGAAGACAGAGGAGGACAGAGGAGCCCAAGGATTTTTTTTTTTTTCCTCACAGCTTGAAGAGGCAAATACATGAGAAACAAAGCAACTTAGACATGAATCTACAGGATCAGAACAGCACTGCAGTCACAGTCCATGGGACTCAACTGTCTGAGTCAAAGCAGAAGTTAACTCAATACATCCCCTCACAGCAAACCACGCTGCCTGTCTCCACTCTGCAGTGTCTGGATCCTCCCTGTCTGTCACATCTCATTAGCTCAGCCACATTTTCACAGAAGCTTATATAAAATCACCTTTGTACCTGTTTTGAATTGATTTGGCTCTGACCAAAGTAATTTTCCCACAGAAATCAGTGGAAGAGACCTAGAAATTCTCAGGTTTCTAACATCTTGCCTGCATGCTTTAAGTTCAACAGCTATTTGCCTCAAGATCTGCTCTGCAGTACAAAGGAACCTCATTCCCTTGAGCTCACACAGCTCAGTTTTGCAGACAGCAGAAGGCCACTGTAGTCTCAGCTCACAGATGAGGCCTCGCCCGTTTTGTGCCCTTTTCCCTCCCCCAAATCACACACCAAGACCTGAAGCACCTGCTTAGAAGTAACTGTGATTACCCTCCCCATAGACACCTACAAAACCTGTGTGCAGCTAGTGCCTACCTCCCTCACCAGGCAGACGTGGTAGGCTGCTTCCCAGTTGGCTGGCAGAGTTAAAGAGAAGTACTTGCATGGGGCCTGCTGAGTTGAGAGTTTGATTTGTTTTTAAGCAGGAAATGCTGCCTGGAAGACATGGAGCTGATGACTCAGGTCATTCCTGAGATGTAAAGATGGGTGTTGCTTTGAGGAAATCACTGGGCTCTCAGAGCAGACTCATGGTCTGGTGGCACTCTGGGACTCTCCAGAGCTCAGATGACTAAGACTACCTCCACCTCTGACTGCAGTGAATCTTGGGCAGCTGCAACTGGGAGGTGCTCGACACACATTTGCTTTCTGTACTTTGAAAGATTCAAGTTGAACATTTTGAATAATGTGGCCATTGCTCAGGATTTTGAGCTGTCAAAGCCATTAATTGACCCCAGGCCCGAAAGAAGCAGATTTTTTTGGTCCCATTCCATGAAAACTTTATTTTCACAGATGTTGAATTCAAAGCAGCTGCAAGCAGACACTTTCTTTCACTCGGGTAAACTGTCCTCTGCAGGGGAAGATGGGGTAAAAGGCTTTTAGGACCCAAAGCAGTTTGTCTGGCAATAACACAGTTGGCATTATGTCTTTTTATATACATCCCTGTACCAACTCTGCAGTATTTGGCAGAGAAGGGAGTACCAACATTTGTCACAGAAAAAAAATTAACTCATTTTAAGCACCAGTCAGGACTTGAAACTATGATACAGATTTATGTCCAGAGAAAGAATTGAGGGAAACATTTTCCCTGTGCTACTAGTGCAACAATTCACGGTTTCCATGTTACTTTGGACCCTATCAGCTTTGGTTTCCAAATTTTACACTGTACAGCACATCTGCAACTGTAGTGCTCTTGCTCACATGAGCACCATCAACCCAATCCAGAATGAGCAGCACTGCAGAAATCAGAAACATTCCCAGACACCTTCCTGCATTACTCAGATGCCACTGGTGAAACCCAAGTTCCCTCCGCCCAACAGTATCCTGCCTCCTGCCGAGGTGCTTTGCTTCAGTTTACCCACAGAAGGTTGAAGATATTATGAAGACAGGACAGTCACTGCACTCCGGAAATTCAGGAAACCTTCCCCCTCTTGCTGAAGGGCACATGGCACAGGAGAGGACTGCAGGACCTGCAGAATTCCTTTTCAGCAGACAGGGCTGCCTTCTCTTCCCTGCAGGTTATTTTAGTTACTTCCCAACCACCAAAACCTGAAGTGCAACTGTTCATTTGGCATTTGTTTACAGGTTATCCCAGACACCAGTCCCCTACCCTCCCACACACAGACACGCTTGTTTAAGATTACAAATGAATCCATTCATCTTTACTTAGATACTTGGCCCTAACGTGCTGTTTAACAATTTAAGAATGAATTACACTTCTTCCTGAATCCATCACAATGTGCAAGCCGGGCCTCCCTGAAACAGAAAGCTCTACATCATTGAAATTAACTTCTCTCCCTGTTTTGGTGCAGATGAGTAATCCTTTTAAATAGCAAAATGTGCTGTTATCCAAACAGGGAGCACTTACACTAGTTTTAATTTTCTTTCAATGTTTTCACAGTCTGATCACTGAAGTTGGTTGGGAGGATAATAAACTGATTTAATAAACTGTACTATGAACACCAGTCCCAATAATAGCAAACTGATGAAGCTGATCACAGCTTTCCAAGCTGAATCTTCTTACAAACAAAGAAGAAAAGGCCTGGGAAGGGAGAAAACTAATATCCGTTGTTCCACTGATTACAGTTCTGTGGCAGACCCTTAAAGGGAAGGGGGGACAGTTTCCACTGCCCATTCTGCATCAGTGTTAGGTCTCAGCATATCTTTACAAACAAAAATTAAAGGGAAAAAAGTGTTTCTGTGCATGGGACAATAGCTGAAAGCGTACCACCCCACTTGCTAATATAGCAGTCATCACTGTTTAGACTGTAACAAAGATTAAGAGAGTTGAGTTTCTGGAAATCTTATTGACTTTGTTCTCTTTCTAAATGTTTTAAAACCAAGTTTCCATTTTAGGTACAATGAAGTGCGCAAAAGTGGAAGCGTGGGGCCCAAGAAATAAGCCAGACTGCAAGCTGCTGAGGCAAAATCCACTTGTGTGAGCCTGTGCTGTGTGCTTCGATAAACATAAGTGCATAAACTTCTGCTGTCTCACCTGCATCATCAATTGCTTCCTGAATTTGCAAAGGGAACTTTCTCATAGCTTCCTCCACCCTACAGCAGACATCTAAACCCTGCTCAGTTATGGCTTCAGGAGATACTAGTACTGAACGCAGAGACAAAGGTGTAATCTTAAAATGAGAAAATTCACATTTACTGGCATTAGCATATAAATACACCCAGACCCTAGGGAAAGTTTAGCAGGCTGAATTTCCAAGCAGGGAAATACACAGGGAACAATCGTCTCAGATACAGCTTTACCTCTTAATCTCTCAGGAAAATTTCATTTGTGAAGAAAGTCTATTTCAGCTGTTTCTTCCTGAGGGAATCCAGAAAAATCCATTTAATCACCCTTCCTTCATGCTGTAAGGTTTAAGCACTTTTTGTTCGTTAGGAGAACCAGTGAAACCAACCTGTGGCATATGCATCAGTCCTCAAGTCCTGCATACTGACTCCCTGGTCAACCTGCAATATCAGTGTTTCCTCCTGTGCCATAACCCATTTTTCACAGGGGAAACAGTTGTTCTCATTAGTTTACTCTTCTCCTTTCCCATTTCATTAAATACGTATCAAGATTAAAGCCCCCACTTAGGGTTTTTTCCCTCTTCTGTTGACTACATTTGATCTAAGGAGGTGATTTTGTGACTCAGTCACTTGTTGATTGCTTTTAACATCAGACTGCTTTGCTGACATACAAACCAGATAGCTGCAGTTTTTGGCCTATGTAGCCTTTGTAGTCGCTGAAACAGGAGTGAACTCCTTGCAGCTCACTTAATATTCAGCTCAAGTTTGATGTAGCCATGGTGACTAGCAGGAAGGGCATTACTGTCCCAAATACCGCCTTCAACCTGGGGAATCTGTGCCCTCATCTTAAGGCCAAATGAATGTTTTTGACTATCCAGTTGTTTGACAAGGGGAATGTCTGCACTGCTGCTCAATGCTACTAAACTGATACACACAGCATGGGCAGGTGAAAACACTGAGAAACATTAAGACAAGCCACCACACCGATGGCATCACCACTGCCAGCAGTCCGAGGCTAATATATGCACCACATACCAGTTCAGGATCCTGTGAATTTCTACTCTACTGCCTTACTAGAGTTAAAAATCGTGAGAGACCAGATTAGTCTTTAATTGCCTTTAATCTACACTGACTGCTTTCCAAGCACTGGAGAGACAAGCAGGGGTGCAAAGGCGTTTCAGAAGTTTGCTCACAGGACAGAACAAACCCACTTGAATGTGACTTCTCTGCAACCTACGGGCTTCAGGACAGAGTGGGTGCACAGGGACTGAGTCAGAACAAGCTGCTGTGCTAGAAGGGTTTGCTGTGTCTGCTTCTGGTGAGCATGTCAGCATACATTCACTGTTGATAGCGATGTACTGGATAGTATATCATGACATGAACCTAAAGGCTATGACCAACAGCAAGACACCTTGCCATCATTTGGAGAGATGCTGGCAGATGAAGTGTTAAGACATTTCATGCTGAAACATTTTGGAACATATCAAAGCTGTGGGATTAGAGCCTTAAAAGTCACTGAGTTTTGCTGGGGAAAAAAGCAAAAAAATAAACAACCCACAACAAACCAGTCCTCAGAGATTCAGCTTTCCCTTTATCAGCAGTATTCATGTACAAAGAAATTCTTGGCCTGAAAGTATTTGCTCTGTGCAAACCAACAAAAAAAGGAAAGATTCTAGAAAAAGCACAAGAATTAATGGAAAATTCTACTCCAGACTAACAAGACTTTTGTCTTGTTAGAGAATACGCCATTAGGTCCAAGATGTAACCCACTTGAAAGTTGCTTTGATTTGGTAGGAACACAACCCTTTGAGATCAAAGCCTTTGGACTCCCAAGTGTCTGAGGAAGAACAACTATGAAGCCTAAAATCAATAGCACAGACCTACAAAATTTTTGCTTTGGGGTTGCACTCAGATGGAATATTGGAAAGATGATAATCCTTCATTCCTACAATAATGCTCATACATTAATAACCACGAATAATAAAGCAAAAACATGTTTGCCTTGTGGTCTGTATGTTAGGGAACAGAAAACAAAGAATCTGGCAAATGAAAAAACTGCTAATACAGCTGCAGGAAAAATATAGACACATTTGACTTGTAGTAACAAACTTCACGTGTCAGAAGTGTATTTTGCAAACCCACACTTTAATGTTCTAGACCTCTTCGTCATCATTTCCCAATGCTCTCGTTTACTTTATCGGCAAGAAATGCAACTATCACAGTAAGTCAGTGACATCTGCCAGAAAGGTCAATAACTCTATTAAATCCTGAAGCACAAATCCAGGACTGTTCACAGCTGTACCGATACCAAAACTAAACCATCTCATTGGCAATAGTCTTCTCAACTGGCACACTCATTTTAGCTGGATGACAAAGGGGAGAGGGCAGTACAGATAGCTGAAGGTACTCTGCTTTTAAATCTTGAGCCTTGGCTTCCACCGATCGGCATGGTAAACTACTGTGTTCCACTGGAGACATGAGTGCAAGCTCAGCTCGTGGGTAACAGGCAGCAGTGGTCCTCATGACATTTATGCATAGATGCTATAGTGAGAGAACGTGTGGCATTTCTCCACTGCAATTAAAGCTATCTAGAAAAGGAATGTAGTTTAGATTATCCACTTTTATGTTTAAATTGCAGCAGCATTACCTTCCAATTTTCTCAAAGTGAAGAAGTTTCTACCTTTATCAAAGTCCGTATGCAGGGACAGCTGCTTTGTCAATACCACCCAAAATGCATGCTTAAATAGCAGAACTATGATTACCAATCATAGACATCATATATGAGTACTGGCAGAGGGTGTTTGAATCACATTTCTAATTAACTTCTATAGAGAAGCAGCTGTAAAGCATTAAAATGCTGATTTGCACTGCAGCTGGCAGGTATCTAGATTTTTGACTCCTAGCAGATGAGGATATGTACTTCAAGGTGAGGAGAATAAAATTAAAGCCGTTTTCCTTCAAAATTCCACTAATAGAAGCTACAATGCATGGGTTTTTTTAGTAGCAAGCAATGCAGTTAGATTTATTTAATGAGCTGTAATGGAAACTCTGCTCCTCAATTATTTATTTATTTTAAACTTTAGTTTGCCAGACATCCTTCACAACACAATAATTAGCTGAGAAAGAGGTCATACTAAACTGGACCTTTTAAAGCCATCTCATCTGCTTTCTAGAAGAATCCTTCAGCCATAGCAACTGATCTTAAAGTAATAAATACAAGATGATGAAAAGTAAACTGGGTTAGTTAATTTAGGCTGACACAAAAAAAGCTGAAGTAAACAACTACAATGGGCCCTCAGGTCACTTAAAACGCTAGAGAATATATTTTTAATACTCTCCAGGCATTGCCTAATGAACAATGCAGGTTTTAGATATTCCTTTATGAAGGGTATACACAAGTACAGAAATGGTGTTTAAAGACACATTAAAAATGAATACTCAAAAAAGGAAAACAAAATCAAATCCCACCCATGGTTCACTATGGATCCAAAGCAAGCTCTGTCACTAACAGTTGTCTAAAGTATCCCACACCTACAAGACACTGGCAGAAACTGAGAATAACAAATTTTTCTCTTTTCATCAACCAAAATCGGACATCTGCATCAGGTTTCATTGCTCCGTGCCATTTGGTGCTCACCACTGACCACAGTGTTGGTGACTTCACAAATTCACTCCTACACCAGTGTAAACGTTCTGCTGGGCTACCTGTAAGGCACACCAGAGTTTGGGTAACAAACATCACATCTAGACCATGGGTCACAACCATTTAAATAATTTTAAAGCCCGTTTCACTTTGTAATATCTGTACCACCACCAGAATCAGTGATATTCACCAAAGCCAAATCACTTTCTACATGGAAAAATTATATCAGGATTGGCTTCCATAAGAAGAATTTTAATAGTGAAATTCATAGAATTTGTCTGAGCTGTGACTCTATGCACCTGGTAGCGTTAAACCACCAAACAAATGACCAGGCCCACAAACTGAGCATCATCAAGAGTCTGAGATTTAATACAATTCAGAGATCAAAATGAGTATGTTTCATGACAGAGAATTTAATTCTAATGGAAGAGTACATTTGTCTTCTCAGACTGCCAAGTCTCTCTACCTAAAAGAATCAGCCTTCTCCCACTTACCCAATGGGAGATCTCACTGACAGTTACTTCAAAACTGTTATTTATGAGTCTAAACAGACCTGAGATGGTCTGCAAAAAAACTCTTAACAGCAAGGAAAAACACTCTTTATTCTGTGACTTAATTTACAAAAATAATCTTTTTATCACTTGAGACAGTTAACACAACGTCTATGAGAGACCTTGAAAGCAACATTTAAGAAAAGGGTGTGGAAAAGCATAGTTGCCTAAAAAAGTTTGGCTTTTTCTTTTTTAAAATATGTTAAAGTAAAAACCTTTAAAAGAATTATATTCAAAATTCAGTAAGGAAGACTGTCAAGCACTTTGTCCTAAGCACAGTCACTCCATATTCAGAGATGTACTAACCAGACGCACTTTAGTGCATTTAAGAGGAAAAAAATGACTTTTACAATGCATGTGCCTGAAGATGAAAAGATAATCTCTTTAGCTGCATAAATCCTTTACTGTTCCATTTAAAGACCACAAAGAATTCAAGTATTAAACCCTTCTCTATTTCACAGATACTAAGAACATGATTTCTTTCAATTAAGGCCTGGCAGATGTGGTTAATGGAACAGAGTTGTATTTGCTACATACCTGCTGCTGCACCAAATGACACATTAATCACCCCTTGCCTTCCCCCCTCAGTACACTACTTAGTGACTTCTGCCCTTCAGACCAAATTATGCTGCATGTGGTTCAGCCAAGTAGCCTTACCCACATTTGTTTTTCCATTCAGATTATCCCATATGGCTACGTCCAGAATTACTTGTACTGCAATAAAGAGAGAGATTTAGAAAGTCACGGGGATTTACCTTTGAAGGGGAAAAGGGGGATTTGGCTGTGGCTCCCTCTGACACTCGGTGATCGGATGGGCTCCGAGACTCTGCTGCCAGTGAACGTTCAAGTAAGCCACAGGATGGTGTGGAGACAGCACAACGGTGCAAAGCAAAGGAAGCTGACCAGCCCTACATGAGGGGACAGGGCAAACGAAGGGGAAAATGTTGGTCAAAACCAAGGGCTCAGATGACACTACTTGGGGAAAACACTCCTTGCACTCCCTTTATTGAAAGGCCTAGAAGCTTCTTGCTGCCTTTCAAAGATGAGCAGTGGCCACATGCCAGAGTCTGGGTTCATAATGCTTCACTGTCTCCCAAACACTAAAGAGCAGCTCTGATTCTTATTGCACTGAGCTGAAAACACACAACTAAGGCAAAAAGTGAGTAAAAGTGGGGAAAGAATAAGAAAAAATTCAAAATGGCTGAACAAATAAATATTTTTCAGGACTCCTAAATAGATGTAATATTCACAAATTAAAATACAAAAAAGAAACAGGATAGTCTTGGAACAAAGACAAAGCTGAAAGCCAGAACCTCCCTAACAACCCCACCAAGGAAAAATGAGATCCCATACACCTTGCTTATAACAAAGTTTTCTCCTCAAAAATCAACTACAGCCAAGTACACATGGCTTTTGGATAACCTCATCTTAAAATAGACCATGTCTAATCTAAAAACCAGAAGGCTGACTTTGCAAATGTCATTGTCATATTGGGTTAAATACATTCAAGAACTTCAGCTGAAACTGTTACTGCCTCCCAGTCACAGATGCAGATTTTGACTGGTTACTGCAAGAAGGATGTTAAGTCTTCATGTATTGCCACGGCACAGGCACACAGTGCTGTAAGGCAGACAGCCCAGCTGGGCTCACACTTCCAGAACAATCCTGATGTTTGTAGACTGCAGTATCCACATTCAGCTTTATTACTGTATCACAGTGCTCTGCGTATAACGCATGCTATAGAGATGACTGATGCTGTGGTTCTCATTCCTCAACAAGGGACAACACTTGTTCTAAAACACTGTCATTTATACAAAAGTAGCCTTAAAATGAGCTGTCAGTCAATATGCAGATAACAGAATGCTGAGACATGACTTTTAGGTGAAATTTAAGCACTTAGCCACAATCACTGATTTCTTACAAGCTAAGCCATAAAATAAGATACACCCAAAGTTCTTCTGAATCACCTGTGTGGCGTGTAGATTTTCCTCTCTGCACACTGTTAGCCCCAACTATGAGGCAAGATGTTTCTTTTAAATACCCTTCAGCAGTTAAGTCACAGCCTTCTAGTGCACATGGTATGTTTACAATGTCTTGAATACTTTAAAATTTTTGATTGCTGCAGAGAGTGAGAAGGTAAAAACCCTACCATGTTATACATTAAAAGAAGGGCTGAAAAACACATGATGCCAGCTTGTTTCAAATAGGCACACAAATGCAAAAAATTAGTTTCAGTTTTAGAGGTGTTAGTGTTCCCTAGATATACCTTTTGGTGACTGGACAAGGGAACTAGGGTGTTGGGGCATACAGGATGCCTGTGCAGCCCATTTTATTAGGTCTACTCTTCTGACACATTTGGATTCCCTCATTCTCAAGTTTTTCTTACCTATAAAAGGCATCTTGATTTTCAACACTGCGTCCCCATAAAACATCCTCAGGGACAAACTGATGAAATGACGGCTAGATAAGCAGACAGTGAGGTAGACAGAAAACTAGCTGAACATTAAGGACTGTAATCAGCAGCACAAAGCCGAGCTGGGGCCTGGACCATCTCTAGCTGTGCACACCTGGGGCCAATATCAGGACTAATACAATCGCACATCTTCATTCAAGGCCTGGATGACGGGACAGAGTGCACCCTCAGAAGGTCTGCAGATGACACAAACCCAGGATGCACAGCTGACGTGCCACTCAGAGGGGCTTGGACAGGCCAAAAAAATGGGCCAAGAGGAACCTTGTGAAGTTCAACAAAGGGAAATGTAAATTCCTGCACCTGGGGAGGAGTAACCCCATGCACCAGTACTGTCTGGGAACCCAGCAGCTGGAAAGGAGCTTTGCAGAAAAAAACCTGGGAGTCCTTGGGCACAAATTACTGCTTAAACGTAAGATCTATTTATTTATTTATTGAACTGGGTCACTCTAAGAGTGACTGAACAGCAGAACGGGTTCCCCAAAGACATCGTGGAATCTCCATCCTTAAGAGATTTTTCAAAACCTAAGTAAGATCTTGAGAAACCTGCTGTAGCTGAGCACAAGGGTTGGGTTAGATGATCTCCAGACATCTTTTCCAACCTCAACTATTTGTTATTCTGTACATGTTCCAGTCCAGCCTCCACCTGAAAAAGATCTCTCTCTTCTAAACAGACAGAAGAGAAGAGAGTTTGACTTCTGCCTTTCACCCAGTAGCAGTATATACTTGATGTTCCACTGCTGTACAGAGCTACCAAATGTGTGTCAGGTGAAAAGCAAAGAACATTTAGACAAGTATCCTGCAAAGAGAAAATGTGCCATCCTCTGCCCTCTGTTCCTTCAGCTTAAGGCTGTTCATTTATCTAGCCAGAGACAGAGGACAGCTTTACATTTGTTCATGCAAACTTAGTGATAGCTTATATAGAAGAGGTGTCCACAAGCTCCAAGAATTAGATGGAGACCAATCCCTTTTGTACACAGCAGACGCTAGAAAAGAATGGCTCTATTTCTCACTACTACAGCCAGATTCAGACTGTAGGTCTAGGGACTGAAGCAGTCCCTGAAGAATTATGAACTGCCTGTCTATTATTCGTTGCCTGCTATCAATAAAAAAATGCCATCTGAACTGATACACAAACCTGCAGTGTTACAAACTGACCTGCATTTCAACTTCTCTTCCCCTCCTCCCACTTCTATGATATAATGGAACCCACTTATCACTCAGCAGCATTGTAATTAAATAATCAAAAAGCAAACAAATTTCACATCTGACAGTCCCCAGGAGAAAACTGATATACATGAAAAAAGCGTTTTAGTTTACTTAGGGCCATTCTGGTAACAACAAGCTCAGAGGGATATAATTAGTACCCTGCAAGCCAGCATATGAAAAGGCTTAATTTAGCTGAGATCAGAACTAAAGAACAGCTATAGAAATTAAAAGTGAAGCCACAAATCCACACAGGACTGCCACAGCTAAGCGTTTTTATGATCAGGAATTCTAAAGTCGTAATTCACGTGTATTGCATTCTGATTTCTGCTTATCCAGAAGAGTAGGGCGTTATTCTGGACCACCCTGAAATAGCTGAGGCTAAGCTGAGGAGGTCAGCCTGTGCGTCTGCAGTTCTCAGTAGCATGCAGGAAGAGGCACACAACAGCCGGCAGGTTAATTCTCATTCTCCAAGTCTGCTGAACGGGTGCCTCCCTCTTTAATATAGCCTATATTCTGCACATTAAATCCTTATGCTTATGGTCAGAAGAAAGTCCTTATATGACAGACATCCTAGCTAAGTTCGTGGGGAAAAAAGCATAAGCTATCATACTGAGAATGCTGCGTTGATACTAGAGACTACTATTGGAGAAAGCAGAAAATAGCCCCACAATATTTACTCTGTTGTGACCAACGGCATGTGATGGAAAGCAGCTTCTTTTAAGCTAACTCAACTAACAAAGGAAACCCCACCAATAAAGATTCAAGTGTCAGCAAAGACAGCTGCAGGAGGTGACAACATAGACCCAAGCTCAAGGTAAACTGTCTGCATTAGACTGATCCCACCAACACGTAGCCTTTCCTAGAGCACCGTGGCTGATGGGAATCCAGCACTAAATTTATCTGAAGTAAGGCTAGATTTTGATCATTTGCATTATACTACAGACATGCAAAAAATTTCTAGACAGCAAGTTGTTCCAGCACATTTTGATTTTTCAAATACAAAGCAAAGGAAACATTTCAAAAGCACCACTCGTAAAGCTTTTGCTGCTCGCTGTTAAGATTTGCTGTCAGCCTTTTTTGGTTGAAAAATGTTTATTGCTAAAGGTCACAGAATTGTCTCTTTCAAACAAATTAAGAAATAAATGGCTGTTGACACTTCCAGATGATGATTCATCTGTGCAAGAGCTCCAATAATGCAAAGCAACCCAGCTGCCTCTCAGGTATGCTGCAGACCACAGCTGCCACCAACTAACCCAGAAATCTGTCTTCACTCTCCTATCACTTTGTCAGCCAACTTCTCAACCCTTTTCCTAGTCACACAAAAATTCCTTACTCTCGAGCTTAAAAATAGAGGAAAAACATATGAAAGTAACATCTGTCAGAAAAAACACCGATGCGTGCAGTAGCCAGGATTCCATACTTATGGTTTCTATTATTAGCAAAGCCCTCTACTTCACGTAAAGCAAAGATTCTCCATGAACGAGATACACGGTGAAAGAGGCTGATGGATTGGCACTAACATCACCACCTACAGAAACCAGTGCAGTAGCAGAAAGAGAGGAATACTAACAGAACCTCAGGGGCAGCTTGGCAAAGCCCAGTATGTTTAACCCCAACACAGGTCAGTACACAAGAAATGCTAGCAAGAGGGATATCGCCTTCTTGCCAGGGAAAGACAAGTTCTTGAAAGTTAGTCTTTTTAAAGAGTTTTTAAAGAGCTAGAGGTCTGTTTAGACAACCCTTAAGTAAAAGGCCATGATAAGGTACAGCAGAATATATCTGATATTTTATCTTGTAAGGCTAACCTCTCGATAAAAAAAAATTAATAATAGATTTTTATTGAGCAATTATCCTTTTCATCTTCTGCTTTCACTGGAGTTTATGACTGTTTACTGATCTCTTTGCTGACATTTACTGTTCATACTATGCCTCTCTGATCTCAAATGTGGTCTCTCCTATCACTAAGTCCAACAGTGATTCTATAATTTCAGAAGAAAGATGCTGCTACAAATTTGTGGGACCAGCATTTGTAACAGAAGCACAGCATTCCACCTTGTAGACAATGCAGAGGACTAATCATTTATGATTTTCAAAGAAAATCAAGAAATGTCTCCTCATTCTTTTTACTGCTCACTGGTTCTGTGACACAGTGATGTTGATCATCAGCTTGGACCCAGGGTTTGCATCACCTGCTCAATTTAATCATAAGAAACAGACAACCAGAGCAGTGGCCTAACAGTAAAAATCCAAGAATGTGCCTTTTTCAAATGTACAACATGTAAAGTAACAGTTTTGCTGGAGCCTCCATTCCTTCATGAAGTTCAGTTTGATACATTAAATTATCAGTTCTCAAGTAGTGGGTTGAAGTGTTTGTTGCTTGTTTGGTTTGTTTTTTTAAAAAAAATACATACAATGGATAAAGCCAGAAATGTGTAACTAGCAGCCTTTCAAGTCAAGATCACATGTTTAGGACTTAACAGCCTCCTGAAGACTAAGGATCTTTTTAAACCCGGGAGGGATGTGGAAACCAACCCCAGTGTGGTTAAGGAAGAACACTGACTGCTGGAAAACTGAGCAGCAGCCAGCAGGAAATGCTACAGTGCAGATACAGAACTGACAGCAGTGAAGGAAAAGTGTTTCATCCTAACCAGTAATTGTCCCAACATGCATAGATCAACTGAGCTAGCGGGAAAACACTGGTTATAAGAAAAAAAGAGGATAAAAAAAAAAAAGAGAAGGGTTTTATTAGCACTCTCTTTGCCTGCATGTCATTCTCCTCCCTTGACAATTTATCTCACTGTCCAACACCAGTAGTCTTTTATATCCATCTATAAATAGATGCTGCACACAAATTAATCTCAGCTACTTCTTGCAACCTTTGTATGAAAGATGGATGACTGACGGAGAAGAGCTTGCATCTTATCAGAGGCAGGTGGAACAGAGCAAGAGTGAGCTGGATGAACAGCACGTGTACAGACTGACGAGGAGCAGGGGTGAGAGAGCCAGGAGCGCTCTTTCGCCTGGTCAGAAGGGCACATCTAGAGAACAAGGAAAATAGATCCACAGGAAACCAGATTTCATTACTTCCACTTCTCTCAAAAGAAACTTGTTTGTACAATTCAGCTGTGGTTACAGCATGAGCTTGTCTAATTTGCTTCTAGACTGAGTAGCAATAAAGAGACATTGTTAGAAGGGTGTGTTGTTTTTTTTTCTCCCAAGCTTAGTCTGAAAATCCTCTAAAGAAATACTTATTTCATATAACATTGACTTGTTCAAACCAGCATGCCTTGCTTGGCAACTAATTAGAGACGTGCTTTAGAACAAATACTATAGCTGTTGGGTAGTGCTTATTTGAAAGTCAGTATAGGTCATAACGCTAAATACGCACAAGCTTGTTTCCAAGCCCATTTTAGGAGCTTGCTACATGTCAGATTTTTGGAGGTGTATCCTTCAGTATCTCTTTTCCCTCAGTTGAGTAATTTCAGTGGCAGGACTCTTGAACTCTGCAGGTCATAAAGCTAAATAGTCTTAGTAATTTTAAAGGAGAAGATAGAGTTGCTAGATCTGATCATAACCGTTTAATATCACTGTTCAACACAGGAGAACACCAGCTACTTCAGAGGACTTTCCATGTGATCCTTCTAGGTATGCAATGTCTACATGATAGAAGCATTCCTCCTTCCCTTGATTGCCTCTTCCACTGTGGCAAGGGTGCAAACTACAAGATGAAGTCTAGCTTATTGTATATCACATAGCATTTAAATGGTTCAGAAAAAAAGATCCCTTGCCTTTCTGCTGCAGAACAAGTAAATTCAGCAATTTCATCTACTCATTGCTGCTGCAATTACAAGTGGCTGTTCCATTTGTGGTGATGCATTATGCCAGCAACTACACGTTTTTGTGTGTGACACTTAAACCCATTCCAAAATGGCTACTCCCAGCAATGCAGTGCAAAATAAGGAATGCACTCGCAAGCGACTCAGCAATCAAGAGCAGTCAAAGTTTTGGATGCGGCAAATTTACTTTTCAGGAGCACAAAATTCAGGAGAAAAGCAAGCCAAATCATAGGCAGTCTGAGGTAGAAACCTTTTATCAAGGCTTCTTTTACCATTTTCTGTGTCTAGAATGAAAAAGCAGAATATAAGGAGTGAGCTATTACCCTGTCTTTTTTTTTTTTTTTTGTATTCCAAGCATCAAACATTTAACCTTGGGGTCAAATGTTAAGGGCTACACAGGCCCTTAGGAGAAAATTAAAAACAGCTTCCCTGTTTATTCACATTGTCCAAAATGCAGGACAGCCATGCCATCAGCAGCTAAACCAGCACAAACTGAATACAGAACATGAGTTTTTTGCTAGACTTTCGACCTTTCAAATGTACTGAAGCAAGGTTCACTAGAGCTCTGCTGCGGGCAAGCAAAAAACCTCAAGTCATTATACACCTATTTGCAAGCTAACCGATCCCTTAGGCAGGTAAACACCGGTGGAGTTGTTCCATACAAATTATCATACCTCTGTCACTGAAGTCATCGACCAGCACGATCTCTGCTATCAGCTCAGGAGGGGAGCGGTTTAGGACACTGTGCACTGTCCGGAGGAGAGAGGACCATCCTTCGTTGTGGAACGGTATTATCACACTAGTGTTTGGAAGCTTCTCCAGGTACAGCTTATTCTTGCAGCTGGACATAGACAGAGTAAGGTTAAAAGATGGTGCCAAAAACCACCAGCACTTCCATATTAATTACCATTAAGTAACTTAGTTCATAGTTTACTCCTCAAATTGATGCAAAATGCCTGAAAAAAACCCCAACCACTTATCAAGCCAGTGTTGACCTGATCTAGACTACCAGGCCAAAACAGCACCATTCTGTATGAAGTGGGGACTGTTAATGGCCAGTAAGTGACACTTAATGGACACAAAGTCAGTGAGATCTATTAGGTGCTGAAATGGCTTTTAAAGAAAACTGCAAGTATAACTTAGGATACAGAATTCTCAAAAAAAAATATTGTTTTCCCTGTCCTTACACCTCAAAGATCATGATGAAGAGGGATTTCTACAAAGTTGTTTCAGAAGTTGAATGTGTCTGTTCTAGGCACTATGAATACATTGGCTTAAGCTAGTTTGTTCCCATTTTCAGAGAAGAAAATCACTCTAGTCACGTATATAACTGTCATCCAAAATTTTTAAATGAAGTGTGCAGGAAATAAGGATTTTGTATGATAACACTTTCCCTAAACAGTCCCAGAAGTTCAAGCTTTTCTGAACGATAGATAGAAGAGACAGGATAATTGCATGACAAGAGCTGCTCCATAAACAAACCCACCTTCCTAATTAATAGATCAACCTTTACCAAAGGCTTCCTTTGCCATGCTGGACAAATTACTCAAATCATACTTTTCCTAACCAATCAATCTTGTCTTCCCTATTTTTCAGCAGGTCTAGTCTGACACCTGGGATCAGTTCTGCAGACAGAAGTGAAGAAAGCTGGGCTTTGAACACAAAGCACTGCAGAACCTGGATAAGGCTGGAGAGTCAGCTCTGCAGAGTCCCCATATGGACCCCTTGAATCTGGGGGTGCATCCCCACAGCATTAATCTTCATTCTGAAACAGGGGTAACATTACCTCGCCTTGTGTTAGTGTTTTCAAGGCAATTTCACAAAGAAAATTCGAACTGCAGCAGTAAGTGCAGTGCTTATTTTCCTGCAGGTGTGACTATCAGTGGAGTTTGAACGTTGTTAAAGAGGTAAGATCTAAAGCCATACAATGAACAATTGTAGTTAAAAAATACCCAGCAGCTATTCACTAGGGGACAAAAATCTATTTCATTCTCAGTACCTCACGTGTCCAGTGCAAAACAGGCAGAGGTGGCTACATGAATAGAGATTTTTAGAATATATTGCTGACACCGCCAGCAGGGCAGGCTGCCCTCTTTCCTCTAGCAGAGGAGGGAGGCTGTACCCCGCTCCCTGCCCTGCCTCACTGGATCTTGCAGAGCCTGCACCAGAGCTGATTACAGACACCCTCCTCCCAGACACCTGGCCAGGCTTCTACCTGCACCACACAGTGCAAACACGCAGGTAATTCCCTCCCTTCTCCCTGGAAGGGCAGATGGAAACAAAAGTGTCTCTGGCAGGAGCAGCTTTTTCCTGGTACCTTTCCCAGGGAATGGAGAAGGATGCACCTATGTTACACAAGCTCAATAAATCTGTGATTACAGGAAGTGACTGTGGTGCCTGCGTGAAAGGACAGTAGCTTATTCTGGGTCTAATGAATTGTCTTGGGGTGCTGCCAAGAGCTTGCAGGCTATAGCTGCAATGCACAGATGCAAGATGCAGAATAAAGCTGCATGGACTGCTTTCATCCAGCCCTTGGCATTGCAATCTTAACCTTCTTCTGAGATAGCCACTAGCTATAATTCTCTTCTAATCTGAAGCAAGAGCCACCAAATCTCTTCTAACTCTTCTTAAACTGGAATTCTCATTTTCTGACTAACTTTAACAAATGGGAAACTTTAGCTGTTAAGTTTAACCATTAAGGACAGAGAAAAATTATTTCCCTTCAGCTACCACATCTACAGTTGCTTTATAAGACCTACAAAATTAGCATTTAATATTAAAAAACCCAGAAGCACTTAAAGGAAATGTTAGCAGGGAAAGATATGACTGTTGAAACAAACAACTGTACGTGTACACCAGGCAGATCCAGTACATGCCTTTCCCCAGCCCCTCGATTCCCACGATTAACAGAAAGCAGAGGTGACACACTGTTTGGTGTATCAAGGTCCACACACAACATCTCAGAAGTGAGCAAACACATTGGCTGCTGCTTTGTCCTTCCCCACCTAGGCCAGCTGTTGGGGAGAAACACAGCTGTGGCCCCAACGCTCAGGACAGGACAGGTGCTGCATTTTTCCTCAGTTCTCCTTATACTCCTGCTGCCTGTGGGCACATCTCCAAAGGACAAAGTCTATTATTGTATGTAAAAGGCTAGGTAAAGTAAGTGCTCTAAAACACAGCTCCCTTCTTTCTAGAATGCTCTTTACGGACTTTGTCTCAGCCTAACTTCATTATAAATTGCCCTCATCAACCTCCTAACTAACCCAAACCACACCATTTCAAATATATCTTTTTTAATGGGCACAGGGAATGCACAACAGGCCTTTTCAGTTCAGAATTCCTTTACTGCAAATCTCCATTATATGTAACCCCACTCCCCACCCAGATAAACCTAGCATCCATTATACACCTGCTGTTTATCCTCTCCTTGAGACCTCCACAATTATAACTCGCTACACTGGGGGAAAGGGTGTGCAGGCAAATCAGCTGCAGAGACATCATTAATCACAGTTTAAGTTGCTGGTGACCCAGACACTTCACTTACTAATTTTAACTGGGGACTGGAGTTAGAAGTTTCACGTTTTAAAGAAGTTTAAATAGCAGAATTAGTAACAAGGGGTCAGCAGCTCTGGGAAACAATGGGGAATGTGAGGTAACATTAAATCCTCAGATGAGGAAATACTGGCATTGTTTGATGATTAAATTCTCAGAGCCCATGGCAGCCCCTGTAAATGGAAGCCAGGTATAATTTAGGGTAGCAAACTCAAACTGTATTTCCTAGAGCTTGAGTATGGGCTGATCAACGAGCATCTTCAGTTACCTGATTTATCTCTACATTTAAACATTTGAGCTGCATGCCTAAAATATTTATGGAGCTAGACTCACTACTGCAGTTTATGAGTATATATTGAAAGAGGATGTCAAGCCAGTGTATTTGATTCGTTTGCCGTGACAGTTGAAGAGGTAATCTTTCAAATGTGCAGCTAACAAATTATAAAGCCTGACTTTTGAAAATTATATCTCATGAATAAAGTAGACGTTGAATTCAGATTCACTAAATTGTGATAAAAACAATTTTACACAAAACAAGTTTCCATTCAAATGTCTAACAATGCCTTCAGATTGAGAACCACACAAACAGCATTTAAAAACCTCTCAGCTTCAGACTTAACCCTTGTTTATACAAACTGAAGCACTTTCGCAAACAAAAAACTCCTCCTGGCTTGCACAAAATCCAGTTTGACACCATCCTAAGGAATAATGTCCAAAAACAGATTAAGTCAAAAACCAGCATTCAGTTTGAACTAGCTTCTACTTGTAAACCCTGATGAGGTTTTTATGAGGAAGATGTCTAAAAAAACCTAATCAATAAATCAGAAGGATTTCTGATAAAACTCTTCACACATAGTTGAGTGGAGCTACTCAAATCTTGTTCTGCTTCTGAGTATTTCATGGTCATTTCCAGCTAGTGGCCAACATAAAAACTGGACAGAGTGTTTAGTGACAAAGTCATCACCTGATTACACTTAGGGCACTTGTCAACCAAGATGGACATTTACATCAGCTTCCACTACAGAAAGAAATAGCTCCACCTTAGTAGTTGCTAAAAGCTGCTGGCTACGTCAGTGGGCTCAGGGACTGAACTGTCGTGTTGTGAGAGGTGAAGGAAGCAGCCACCTCTGGGTTAAGTTCAAGATCTCTTCTGCACAGAGCTGCAAGTTTTTGGTAATTTTAAGTCTTCTGGAATCAAAAGGGGACTTTTTCGCCCCCCACACCCCAGATTTGGTCTCCTCTATTTCCTGCTGCAATTACTATACACTGTTCTTTATTAAGCAGACAGCAGGATCCAGCTGTGAAAGGATTGTATTTGATGAACAAAAGTATGAGAATCCATAACAAAAACACACACTCCTGCTGATGTGGTAATTTAGGGCTTGCAAACTTTCACTCATAGAAATGCAAACTATATACTCACTTTGGATGTCTGATGTCTGGAAGGGAACGATTCAGAGAAATTTTATCACTCACAAAGATATTAAAGCCGTTTTCCCTGTATGCCTGGTCCACTCGCTCTGCATCAGTCATTGGGTAAGGTTTTCCCTGTTCTCCATTTCCTATAGATACACAGAAAGTAAATATGAGTCACTACTACTAATTGGTGCTTAACTGGCCAGAAACTAATCCATATATCAAAAGAATAGTCATCTTATAGCCCTTTGAAAATTCCTTCATTAGTTTTGTGCTCTATGTCATATTTAGCACTGGGTCAACCATGTCAGCCTAACAATTTTATTTGATAAGTAGTTTTGCTACAAACCACTCAGCTGTGCAAACTGTAGAAGTTAAAAGTCTTCCTTCTAACATCAGAAACAGATGAAGGGGCTATGGCAACGCTGTGGAGGATCTACAGAATTTTTGTTTCACTGCAGGAAGATTACATATGGTTTGAATACCTCATCACTGTTGCTTTTTTCAGCACAGATGGATATGTATATTTAACAACCTGAGCTCTTGCACGGAGGAGGTAGACCCCTTGCAGACACGCTAGTATAAAGCTGTGATGTTCAAAATGGGCCCTTTTATGCAATGCAAGACAAAACCCAGAACTATGGTCTAAAACTTGCATGAACGCTGTAATCTAGAACACTTTTTTTATCCCTCTTCCTTTCTGGATCTCCCATTTTTGGGAGAGGTACAGGCATGCATTTTTTGGTAAGTTTTTTAAAAATGAATACTGCACCTATCCTAAAAATACCGAGATGTTACCAATATATTTTCATCTCAAAATGGCTATTGTAGAGTTGGGGAAAAAGGATTTCACTGGAATTAACACACAAGAACTCTTGCATCATATCAAGGACATCATCTTGACCCTGAAGTTGAGCATGCTGTTCTGCACTCAGCCTAGCAAATAAAATCAAACTAAATTACAATCTGAATTAAAACATTTTTATAGTAATCTTACATACCTACACGCTCAGAGTCCCTCCTTATAGCTTCTTTGTTATGCCAATCCTTCTTCCTTTGTCCATCACCGAAGTAAGGGTCTTTCTTTTGTCTCAGGTATGATGCCTTTTAAACAAAAGAATGGATATATTAAATACACAACATGTGAAACCTTTCCTTAACAGCCGCCTCTTCCTGTAAGAGGAAATTAAACACCTTTCTTAAGGTAAAGCCATCACAAGCAAGTAGTTTTTAGCCTGAAAGGGGCGACGGAGGAAGCAAGTTTTGCTTGCCTAAGAAGAGTACTTTATCTGTAGCTGTTAAGTGATATTTTTTTCAGGGCACCATCATGCATGCAAGACCAGTATTGTTAATCAGGGAATCTATTAAAAACTCCCACTTTCATTTTGAAAACATCCAATACATCTTACGTCCCATTTAATTAACAAAAAAGCTGTAATGGGGGACCTATTGCAGGATCATTATTAATGAGCACACTACTACACCTGAATAAAATCAAAATAAGATTTAAAAGGTCATTTATTAAGACTCTTGCTGCTCAACTTAGCAAATCTTACACAAGGCGTGAGCCTGCACTGAACACAATTAGAGCTCCCCTTTTCACAGTGTTGTTCCTGAAATTCAAATGCAACAGGTGCTTTGGAAACAAGTTAGAAAATGAATGATGGGGCAAATTCAGGATCAAAGAGACTATGGTGTGTGGAAAGAAAACCATGATACACCTCAAGCACTTGACATCCTCAAAATCCAAGGGAGAGATATATATATAAAATATTGAAGTAGGTTTTATGGTCAAGTGTGAGAGACGAGAAACTAGGCCTGTCAGAAACTAAGACAAACAACCTGGGAAAGCAAAAGCTGAGGCTGATTGAAGAAATGCCTCAAACACTTGCAAGACAAAACTCTGAGTCCCAGGGTGCATTCTGTGGAGGCCAAAGCTGATAACGCTGCCTGATGTAGCTGGGGAAGAGAGCCCTGTGGAGACAGGACGGCTCTCCTCTGGGGCACCTGGGCAAACTTCAAGGGCCATGTGTCCAGTGAATGAACTTTGCTTCATTATCCATGAAATGCATATTAAAGTTGACACCCCTCAATATGCTAACGAGGGCTGTCATGATCATGCTAATTACGTCATCCCATGAAACACCTTACTGCTCCCCGTACATGGGATACGTAGCTATGTGGGTCGACCTAGGGGATGGACCCAAGGAAAGTGGGTATAAATCAAAGGGGGGAAAAAAGGTCTCTCTCTCTCTCTCTAGCCCTCTCCCTGCCCCACCTCTGCCCCCCCCCCCCCCCCCCCCCCCCCCCCCAAGCTGTCTGGAGAGAGCAGTGAAGGGAAGAAGACAGATGCCAGCGAAAAAGACAGCCATCTCCTGGAACCCTCGCCTGTGGGATCAGCACAGGAACCCAGACCGGTGATCTGTATTCCCCCATTCCCTCTATCTCCCTTTTCCTTTTTCCATTAAGAAATGCAAGGCATATTATGTTGCTCGCCACAACTTTCTATGTACTTAGCCAATTATCGTGTGTTCAATTAGTACATTGTAGGTAGTTAATAAATGCTTGAACTTGGAGACTTGTTGTCTGCTCCAATTGGGGATTTGTGAATCTGAGTCACTTGTCCCCCTCATCTGAGCAAGATGTGACATCAAGAAGGGAACATCTTCTCTGAGAACGAATTTTCAGTTATGTTGTAATATGCTGGTATAAACGCAAGTAGCATCATTACTGCAGAAGTAGTTACACAAAGTACTTAAAGGTTTTTCTCTTTTAATTCCTCATGACCTACAGAGAGAACTCCACAGGCTAGACTTCCTAGATAGAAAAAAAGCTTCCCTCCTTGGAGGCTAAGAGGTTTAAAGTCTCACTAATGGGTCAATCAAACCAAACAACCACCAAAAAAGCAATGGTTGGCATAGTAACATTGCAGGTTATCAGGCATCTTTGGCATGTGGGACACAGTTAAATTACAAACTCCTAATTTTCATGCCTAGATTTGTCTTGGGAAAATAGGACATTTGGGCATTTTACTTGTTATTCCGAGGCATAGACTTCAGCCTGTTGCAGTTCACCTCACTGCAGTCTGACAGATGAGCTCTGGTGAACCTTGCTGTGAGGTTCTGCAGATTATCCCCATTGTATCATCCCTCCTTCTACGAGTCAGCAGGAAGGGTGCCCCGTGTATTAGCTTACAAAACCATCAGTGAAGGCAGGTTTCAGCTGAGATGTCAGAGCGAACTGGAGTGGCTGAAGGCAGGTACATGCTGTGCTCTGCCTGCTCTGTTATGGGTGGTAACCCTTAGCAAAGGAACTGCATGAAAACCTTTGAGTTGTGCTGGTTGTAATACCATGCCAAAGGGTAATAAACCAGTGGTCTAAAAATAATAGAGCTCAATCTGATTAAAAGCTGGCCTGTGAACTATTAGGACATTTTTTTTTTCCACATAAGAGATTTTAAATCAATCTAGATCCTCTGAATCACAGATCATAAAATGATTTACACTCAGCCTCTTGACATTTTGCAGATGGTAACATACCTGGCAGAAGTCAAGTTTCATCCATGAAACCAGACACTCAGTTACACATTTCAATTAACTAACATCAATACTCAGAGCATTCCTGTTCCTGCTCCCTGCCATTTAATTTTATTTTTGCTGAAGGAGAGCTGATGGGCACTCGGGATGGACAAGCAGTCAGTCACACAGTTAGTTCATGGTGTGAACAAGTATTAAGGAACTTCCACTTGTGCCACCTGGAACTAACAAGGCCATTCCTTGAAAAATACTTATGATGCGGGAAGATGGAGGGAAAGGAACTCAGAGCAGCACAGGAAGAGCAGGACCACACTATGGGATGCGATTAACAGTGCTGAAAACCAGACAACTACCAGAAAAGGTTGGTTAGCAGGAAAGGGCTGTTATAGCCATAAGAAAAGCAATCACTTTAAAAAAAAAAATCTTATTGGAGCTATATTTAGATGGCATATTTGATTTCTTACATTTAAGCCATGATTCCTTAATTTTCTTCATCTTCATCATCTGTTCTTTCATTTTCCACTCTGATTAAGTTATATGAATCAAAAGCAATAGCTCATTTTTATGTTATTAATTACCGTCCCTGTAGCACATGAAGTCTAGTTTTCTAAATCCTTACTTCTGCTCAAATACAGAAACTGGTAGTGTACCTTCCTGAATTCTACTCTGCACCTATCAGGACATAAAATGAAGATCACTACCAGCAATCCAATGTCTTCACCTCTGACTGCACATGGTAAAGACTTGCATTTGCTGAGGGAAAGAGGTTTGTTTTATGAGAAGCACTGCAAAAGCCTCGCTGATTCCCATCACGCAGAAGGTAAGTGCAGCTCCAGAGCAGCAGAGCTGTGGTGAAAACCCATGCTCTCCCTTTCTGGAAGGGTTCCCCTGAACTCACCAGAATCAGATATCAAACTAAATTGCTTAACTTGCCTTGTGGTTTCCTAGCCATCCCATTAAACACCACTGTTCCTATGTGAATTTCTACCTGCTGATATTGAAAAAGTACTTTTAAGTGACAAGAAGAACGAGCAAGAAAGCACTTGGGAGGGCTAACGAACACAGAGGATAGTCCTTGGGTCAATCTGAGGCTGGTGTCAGCAATGCAATCAGAGCACCCTGAAAAACACGCAGGGTATAATGCCAACACCAGCCAGAAACCTCTTGTTTTCTCCACCACAGGGGCTTGCTGCTGCTTGTGCTTTGTGGGTGTAGCAGAGGTGGTCTGAGATGCTCACCTGGGGTGTGGTGAGCCAGGGCACAGCACGGGCGAGGGGCAGGCAAACCCAACTCCAGCATCTACCCATGGCTCTGTCTGGCCTAATGTTCACACAATTTATGCAAACTTTACCTGAGTATTGCTACCTCATGCTAACTTTTGTGAGAGGGTTTGGATGACAGCTGTGTGACAGACAGTCAGGAGAAGTCGCAGCTTGGTTATTTTTGGTGTAAACCAGATCAAATTTTCAGCACCATGAAGCAGCCACCCTGCGCTACTGCAACAGTCCAGCACATCTACTGGTCTGACCACCACAGTGATTTCTAATTTTTCAGACAACATGCCACCCTCCCGATCATCCCCACTAAATAACCCACAGAGCACACTACCATTCTGTGACATTTCTGCCTCTGTTTTGCAAGATCCCTGCTTTGCCAGGCCTGTTTACCAGCCAGTTTCCTCTCCAGGATACTCCCCTGCCAGAAAAAGTCCTGGAAATCTCTCACAGACCAGAGCACCTCCTCGCCAGGAGAGTTTTGCCAACTTTCTGAGAACTAGACTTGTGCACAAGTGTCATACTGGGCACAGGAACAACTGGCAAGTCTGAAACCTCGATATTTTAAGTCTCTTTTGTCTCTTGTTTGTAGCACTCCAGACTGAACGAGCACACCAGAATTGTTTACAACGCCACTATCCCTTTTGCCATTTGTGGCAATTCAACACGTGTAAACCCCTTGCCAGCAGTTACTCTAGAAATCCCACCCATCACCAAAGAGGAGAGCATTGTAAGAGGTGTCTAGGGACAACATCTAAAAGGAGCCACACAGGGAGACTCGGAGAGAGACTCTGAGCCTCATGATACCCACTCTGCACGTGGTGACCCAGCACCCTATGCCAAGTCCCTGTGAAGTGACCAGGGGAAGTCACGCACACCGAAGCAAGAGAGGAAAGAGAGAGACCCACCAGCAAAGAGACATCCCAGCTGCCTAACAGGACACTGGTAAGAGTGTTCTAAATCCCCGGACTCTTTGGGACTCAGGCAACTTAAACTAGGATTGCAGAGGCACCCCCATTCCCTCTGAACTCTAGCCTGAAAACATCTCTTAGAAGACACCTGTCCACTGTTGAGGGTACCTGTGTGGATTGCTCTCCTTTCAAAATACACTAACAGGATGGATCTTGAGCTGCCCTCCACAGGAGGCTCTCAGGAGATGGGAGACAAGTTTGAAGGACACCTCAAACGATTCACACCAACATCTCCAGCATCCTCCAGAGGGAAGCCACATCACTGGGCTACCAGCTGTTTCAGGAGGGGTATCTCACACCATTACACAGCTGTACCACCCAAGCAGCCAGCGCTCATCAGGCCAAGCAGCAACCTAAAGCCATTAAAAAGCAGTTCCAGCTATCCCTGCTCAGGGTGAGCACCCCCAGGCTCTGGGCTGGAGTCCCTCTTGTGTTTGTGTGTTCAACACAGGATACTGTGAACAGGGAAGTGAATTTTCTGCACAGCTTCAAGACATTCTTCAGAAAGGTCAGCAATGCGCATTTAAATACCCTCAGAGCAAGCAAGAGCCCGACACAGTGATTTAAACACTGCAATACCAAGTGAAAGCAGGCAGTAGCCCGCCCTCCTCCAGTGCTGTTAAAAAAAGGGAAAAAGAAGAAATCAGAGACTGCTGCTGTATTATGTACAGAGCCCAAATCAGGCAGGTGGACAGCGGAAAGTCTAGTAGATAAATATGTTACTTCTCTCAGACCCAAGATAATTTACACATGAAAATATCTTTGAGTTGGGCTAGGCTAAACCCCATCAAAGCCACACATGTCATGTGAAAAGCTTCAGTAATTTGTAAACTTTAAATTAGGCAAGAGGGGAAACCATGGAGTACACGCATCAATTATCCAGACCTTTCCAAACTGCAGTGTTGGACTTTGGAGGCACACGGAATAAGTTACTGATCCTTAAGTCCTGAGGAACAGGCTCTGTACAGCTCTCAGTTGTGGAGACTTAAAAGGCCCAACTTTTTTTATGTTGGCACCAGCAAAGTAAAATGAAGACTCTGCAGGGTAACTCATCCGTTCCTCCGCATGCAGTGCTCATTGAACAACTACAGCCAAATGTGATTCACACAAGATAAACACAACGTTAATCTCTGTTGGATCGACATGCCTCTCAAGTGGCTTTTAAAACCTTGAAGGGTAGACATAGCTGCAGATGATCAGGACAGACATGCTGCATTCTGGAGCTTTTTTGGTCTTGGGCAGAAGAGTTTCATTAGTCAAATTAATTCAGAAATGCTCCATTAAATTTAATTCAACTTGGGTAAATGTTAAGAGGTTAGAATATTTCTAACTGCATCCCTTACAAGCAAACATATAATGCTTACATTGGTTTTGCACGTTGCTATTGAAACACCGTATCTGAAAAGTCTGCTGTGAGTCACTGACAAGTTCTGTCAACAATGTCTGAACATTAATTTTGAAGTGACTTTCAGTGCTAGAAAGTGAATATCAGTGTCTTTGCTTCAGTGACCTTGCCAACACCCATGATCCACAGAGCCCTGAAGGGAAGGTGTAGTTCCAGCAGGATGATTAGCATCCTATTTCTTGTTAAGAATCACACTTTCAAGACCAGCAATTTCAGCAGACTACCAAAACCAGCGTGAACAATAAAACACTGCCTTCCCCCCCCTCAGCTACAATTTTTATGCTCATGTCATCACTATTAGCTGAGCAGCATGTAAAGTTGTGGGCAGCGTGCCATCATGGGCAGAGGGAAGATACACATACATGTGTTCAGAGTCTCTCACTGAAAATGGGCAGGTTGCTGACATTGATGTTATTTTGGAAGACACCCCCCCCCCCCCTTTTTTTTTTTCTCCTCTTTCTAAAAGATGTCTGAGCTCTTGAAATCCAGACACAGCATACAGGGACCAGAATGTTGCTATTTTTAGTGGTTTCCTTCAGGGATGCTGCATGGGATTTGACTCAATTATGCAAATTACATAACTTGATGATACCCCTTCAACAGACGCTCTAGACTGCGATATCTAAGCAATCTGCAAAACACAGCAAGTTTCCTAGGACTGACTTTTGCTTTAACTGTTAAACAAGCATCTCATTTGTGGGGCGCTATGTCTTATCTGTAATGCTCTATTTCATGTCAATTTTCACTTTTATGCTAATTTCTCAATAATTCTAATTGCCTAGCAGGAGATAAAACATTTTTGTCCAAACCTCACCAGCACATCCCCCCCTTATCTGTATTTTAACTGTGGAACACAGGAATCCTTGTTTGAACACTGCAGTTATCGATGCTACCTGGCTAGGGTAAATTTGCATTACAGATCTGGATTTCTGTCCCTATAAAACAGGTCAGCAAGGCTACAGCCTTTTCAATTTTCTGTTTTGTTCTACCTTAGCTTCTCATTTTGCAAAAATCTCTTATGTTTTTAAATGATCAGTTGTAAACAGCAATGCAAAAACAAGATTTCAAAACATGAAGAGTTCATTATGATTATCTAGTCAAGCTATGTGCACAAGCCATTGAGTTTTATCTATTAACTCCTACAGAAAGCCCGTAAGTTCTATTTCAGCTCAAGCACACTTTCTTTTCTTTTAGAATTGGAAGTTGTTTACCACTAAGGAGTGATTACTTCTCCAGCAATATCTTAAACTAATCTCTTGCATGTTTACATACTTCATTTTTAAAAAACTGAAAATGAATTAAAGTGGAAAGGCATATTAAGCAATACATTGAAAATGGATTTAGACAGATTGCTGTAAATAAGCCCCTTCTGTTGTCTACCATGCTGTTACTTAACATGCCACCAAAGCAATTGATCAGTGTTCAAATGCCAAATGCACAAAAATGGAATTTTATTTTTTTTGTTTAATCACTATTTAGTGTGCCTGGCTCCAGCCAGAATAAAAGGGTGGATGGAGATGTAAGCCAAGAGTTTTCTACACGAGGGAAAAAAAAAAAAATTGCTGAAGTGCCTATGCTAATCATAACGCTATACAGATCTCAAACCCTGTTCAAACATTTGTTTTGCTGATTTATTATTTTCTTTTAAATCAAGGAGCTATGATCAGACCCAAGAAGTTACGATCTTCGGAGATAGTGTTGAAAGGGGCATCTGTTCCATCTCAGGTCTCTTCATTTATCCTAGCACCTCAGCAAATGTATCTTGAATTTACTTACTACAACTAGATGTCAAAGATGACAAAACAATCCAGGAAAAAAACAAACCCAAACAAAAAACCCACAAAACAAACAGGGAAAGGGAGACCAAATAGAAACCATTCCTGTATTTATTAAAGGAAGTTGCAACATGAGGTAGACTCAGTGGAACACACGCACACTTCATGTACAACCCAGTTGTCACGATCTGTGCAACAGCAAAAGCAGAAATAAGAAATGTTTATAGGCAGCTTCTCTCCAGTATTCCAAAACCTAGAGGACCCAAGGAGGTAGGAAGGCAGGAGATATGAGAGAAGCCAGGTCTGGCAGAAACCAGGAAGAATCCTCCCTCTCACTGCAGAGAAGCCTAGGTTTTAATGACTGTGGGACCATCCACACTAAATGCAGGTAACCTTTTCATAAACAAACAGTTAACAAGTCTTACTGCACCATGAAGAATTTTTTTTTTTTTTTTTTTTGGTTTGTCAGAGATCTATTAGCATATGTTGAACAACAAATTGGTATAACACCCGTGCAGCACAAACAGCCTCCATCCTTCGTACTGGCGTGAAAACAGCTGAGCATTTCAGATGATCTAATGAAAAATAAAAATATCTCCAACATCAGCTGGAGGCATTTGTTCTAGTTCAGGAAGCTGAACGTAACCTTGATCAGTCAAAGCTCTTCATTTACTGGAACAGGAGATAGCATACTACTAGAAAAAGAAAGCTGCTAAAAGCCTGTCTACCCAAGTGTTTTCAAAAGGTTAATTTTTGAAGCTATTTCAGTCCATCAAAAATTTAAAAGCTACATTAACATAATCCATACCTTCAACATTTCAGGAACTATTAAAAGGTAACAGGACTAAATGGCAGCACATCATGTGGAGTGATTAAATGCTTTCAAAGACAAAAAAGCCAAGTACATCTTCACAGCTGTGTTGTGACTCAAGATCCAAGTGACAGGTTCAAACCAGACCTAACAGTTTCCTGCACAACGCTACCACTTGGCCATCGTGTTGTTCCTTCCCACCTGAAGGAGCAGTAATATTGAAACCCACACGTTCAGATTTGTGCTTTTCTTCGAGAAAGCCACACTTCAGGGTACGAAAACTACCTGCTTCCTTCAGAAAGAAGAGCCACAAATACTGCTGGCACTCCTGGGTCAGTCCTTACACCATTTCAGATAACTAAACCACAGCTAGACCAGAACCAGCTGAACAGATCAGCACACACAGACACAAAGCAGAGCCTTTTCTGCACAACACCCAGGGACACTTGGTAACTGCTTGCAGAGCTATTAAGGATACACACTCCTTGCAGAAAGCCAGGCATGCAGCTCCTTGGTGGACAGGACAGCCTACTGCTTAAGCATTACCCAATTTTAGATGACTCTGTACTTTTTATTGAAGAGAGCTTTTTGTATCAGGTGTTAGAACAGTACTTGAACTAAATTTTTTTCCCCCACTTTAAATTCCTTCAGCTAGTAAGTTTTATTCAGCCTCAACTACTGAAAATCCCTTAGCCCAAACAAAATTTTATCTAGCAAAAAGTTCTGGTTCATCAGCCGATTAAAGTCTAAAGACATCAGCTGAGGACAGCGATGCGACATGCAGCTTGGTCATCTATTTCTACCAAACACACTTTGTTCTTCACTTACCTTTAGAAATAATATTAGTCTTACAGCGCTTGCTGTTCCAAGCTTACTGTTTGACTAATTCAATCCAGTCCTCCAAAGGCACAGTGCCTTTCCAAAGTCAGCACAGAGCACCAAGCAGCAAGTTCTTCCCCAGGATTTAGCACACCTTGTGACAGCACAGCAGTTTCAGTCTCAGACTTCCTTCAGCTGTTAAAAACCCAGCTGGCCTAGTTTTAGACTTCAGAACAGGGCTCGCTGCTTTCATTTGCCCACAACAGCTTTCTCATGTTTTCTGTTCACTAAAACGTTTACAACCCTTCCCATCTACAGAAATGCTCCATTTCCCACATAGTAGCACGTCTCAGGGATCTGCTAAAAACCGCAGAATAAGCTCCTGCAGGCATTTTGTTGCATCAGAAACCTCCTCATTTCCTCCCTCCAGCAATAAGCACATTTCTTTGACCTTGCTTTAAGATCCAGCAACACATTTTAAAATTCCCAAACAAGGCGTCACTCCCTGGGCAACCCTCCGGCCGAGATGGGAGACAACCCGTTACTCACCCTGCCCGAGGTACAACAGCCAGGAGGGGCTTTGATAGCAAACACATGAAATATGAAGATGTAGACAAAAGTAATCTCTGAACTGCCATTGCAAATGAGATTAAAGACTTTCCACCCCTCCCACTTTCCCTTTCTGCTTTACATGCTTTCTGGAAACTTAAAACTAGGTGAGCTCTCCCAAGGAGCCAACATACGTGCAGTATTTTATCATGCGTTCAAGAGCTGGTTTTTGACTGCAACTCCTGGCAGAAGCTACCGAGGATGAAATCCATAGAGATGTACTTTGTTTTCCACAGCATTTAGTGCTACCTGAAGCTGTCTTAAATACAACAAGCCTTATAATCACAGAAAGACTGAGCAAGCTGGTTTCGAGATCAATTTGAGAAACGGACATTTGAAGCGGAACCCTCCAGATGTCTGCATATAACCACGCTCCATTTAACAGGAGCAAACGGCACACAGGCTGTAGTGGTTTCTGTAAGGACACACTTTGGAGCAGCATTTCTGAAATCTGATTTGCGAGTTAGACTTACAGATTATGCTGCATATGCAGAAACATTTGAATAATCTGCATTAAGAATTAATAAAAATGCAGGATACAACACCTATTAATTCCATCATTTCCATTAATTCCCTGTACTCGAGCTTTAAAGTCCTGATCAGATTATAGGAACGTTAAACCAATCAAAGACTGCTAAAATGAACAGAGCTTCCAAATATTTTTAGTACTAGTAGAGAATCAAGCCATATACCATACTAGCAGAAATGGCATTAAAGATACACAACAAACATCCCGTACATCTTTAACACAGAAATACTACACAAGTGAAATTCATAGCACTCAGACAACCAGTACAAGATTACAACTAGACTTGGTGCTGCACATAGGTGGACCTGGCAAACGTGATGGCAAGTTTGACTTTGTTCAGTATACAAAAAAAACCCCCAGCATTTCTAACTATTTGAGTAATGAAAGAACTATGACAATTTGTGCCTTCCATAAAATGGAATCTACCTGTATAGGCACCGGGTCCTTGGGAAACTCTGGTTTAACTGGTATTAAAAAAAAAAAAAAAAAACAACAAACACCCCCCACACACAAAAAAAAAAAGAGATGGCTGCTAATGGTCCAACAATCTTTGAAGACAGGACAGGCCAAAACCTACCTGCTAGACACCCAAAGGAAGAAGTCTAAGTATTTTCTGTAGAGACAGACAAATCAAGAGAAAAACACTCAATTCTGGGATTTAGCAATGTGCAAACCATACTACCAAGACATCTTGCACTTTATGACAGAGAAAGGCAAAAGTAAGATAGTCTAAATTATAATAGGCTTTCTGAGGTAGGATGAGCAAGGCTGTCTGAAAGCTTGCCAACAGTTATAGTGCATAATAGTAAACAGCAGCAGTCTGGTTTCTGCCTGGAAAAGCAGGCAGAGCACTATAAGGTATCCATAAGCCTCACAGAGCTGCAGCAGTGTCTGCAACAGCTGACAGCATAGATCAGATATTTACCTTTCTGCATGGAAATCGGGCTGATGCCAAACTTATTCAAGCAATATTCAAGAGCACATCACAGAAGTTTGATGCTCTGGTGAGGGGCAAAGATTTGCCAGCATGTGAAGTACACTGGCTTCAGAAAGGTTAATACCACTGCTCTGAAATACTCCAAAAAAAGATCTAAAAAACCCCAACAAACCAACATTTACTGCTGCTGAAAACTACATTCAATCCATACAAAAGCTATGTGACAGATATGACTCAAAAACTGGAATAAGAACCATAATTCTCATTTAGTCGTGTGCCAGGTACTGAGATTTTGTGGGTTATATCAGCAGACAGTGCCTCCCGTAGCAAAATGCATATCAAGCTGAGAAATTTTTTCCCCTAACAAATTTTGAAAGATAATGGAAAAGTCTGTATTTTAGCTTTTTTCTTGGGCTCTTATGCATCATTAGGAGTTACACACAAAATTACAGAAATATCTCCTATCAGAAATTCAAAAGGAGGTACAGTCTGACTGAGAATGCCAATGTCATCTGCCAAGAAGTCACACCTAAAATCAGAGATGTCACATCATCTACCAGTGGCATTCACCTGCTAGTACAGGAAATAAACCCCAGACACGCTGTGCCAGCTCATCTGCTCAGCAGATCACAGTTGCAATTCAACAATAAACTGTCTCTGGAAATGTGGCCAGGTGACATAGGATACCCCCGCACCCCCCTTGCCAAATAAAGACCCAGGCCAAAAGTACTCTAGGGAGAACTTAAGACATGAAGAGGTTTATAGGTATTTTCAGAGAGTACTTTTCCCCCAGTTATCTCCTGCTACCAGGGACGATAGCTTGCTCATGTAATACTTAAACATCACTTGAACAAAACAGTTCCTGCTAACTCCAATAAAGCAAGGAGAATCACAAGCAGTTTTCTATTTTATTTTCCACTCTCTTCATAAAGCACCTTCAGTGCTGACACTACTTGCTTACCTTCCAGTCACTGGGCAACCCACAGTACCCGTAACAACCACTGTGACAGCTTTGGTTAAGGAAAAAAAATAAATCATTGTTTCCAATTAAACATTTACCTCAAGTGATGCTCCGAAGGAGCCCACCTTTTGCTTTGCATCCTGATTCGCACTGTTAGCATCGGTCTCAGAACAGCTTCTTGTTAACAGCAATGCAGCAAAACCACATTTTTCTGCTTCTCAGCTACAGAATACCACTATTTTCCTTCTAGCTATTTTAAGGATTTTGAAGTAAATTCTCTACCAACTTCCTGGCAGACTTGATGCTTCTTGACAGTGTTATGTTAAACTGAAAACATCAGCACTAAAAAGCAACATTTAACACGCCTCTTCTTCCCAAGAAGTTATTTAACTGCTGCTCAGACAACTCGTACATTGCACCCAGCAATAGCAAGCACACAGATCTATGCCAGGATTAATCACACACTCCTCTCAGAATCAGACTTACTGCTATTACCCCAGTTACTCAAAAAAAATCCGAGCCATGCTACCTCCAATTTCCCCATGTTTACGCTGTCAGTTCATTTGATGTATTTGTGCTTTGTTTGCATCTCCAGCTTCCCCTTGCACGGAAGGCAGCACACAGAATTAGTGCCCTTGGTGGTGGTGAGGAGTCCTGCTGCACGCTGCAGTGCAGAGCAGCTGGGCAACGGTTGTAGGAGACTTGTACCCTTACGGTGGTCCTGTAAGCAGTTGTTCTCATCAGGAAGCATAAGCCGCTTCTTGAGATCAGGCACAAGCTGCATTATTCCACTGGGAACAAAAAGGCAAGCACAAAAATCCTAACTTCAGACTTTGACCCCTTCTAGGAAACCAAGTCCCCACTGATGGGTTGCAAAGATGACTTGCACAACATGGACATCACACGATTAAGGACTAAAACCCCACCATGAACCATATGGGGAAGATTATTCCATGGAAGGTTCTGGGCACTTTAAATTGTGTTTACAATAATGGTTAGACACTTCTCACCAGTTTAAAGCTGAAGTGTCAAGTATGCACAGGCAGCAAGAGAGTGTCTGCCACCCTTTTGCCACACCTCCCTCCACGAGGAAAGCACTGGCAGAACTCCCTGCAGTCCTCGTGTGTACTGTATGTGCCATCTGATCACACTTCCCAGGTTTAATACGTCTCTCCTAAGCAAGCTGCTCAAAGAGGTCTGATTCTACACCTTCCAAATAAAGCATGAAATTGTGAACATCACACACCTTTATGCCATCCCAGGGCTATTTTACTTGTCTATGCCTCTACCCTGGGCTGAGATGAGGCTGACCCAAGGCCAGGAAAGAATTAAGTAATCTACACTGAAATGCTGAACCTAGAGGCTAGATCCTGTGTAGGTACATTGGTCCCTCCTAGAGATGCTCTCTAGTACTGATCACCCCTTGACATGGGTGGCTACAAGTTGCAGTATGACAAGTAACTACCTGATTGCTCATAGTGCCAGCGTAGCAAGAGGGTACACTAAGCCTGGTACAACAGGGAAAAATTAGAAACTGGTAAAACAAATTGGTTGGGCCTGGGAAGAAGCTGGTTGAGAGTCTCAGTGTGCCTGTGGAAGATGGATAAGATTTCCAATAACTGAAAGATAACAAACACACCTGGGGAATTAAAGAAGTACAGGGCTGGGGATGCAGATACCAAAACACTGTACATGCCTAAAAGGTGGCAAATCACTTTTGAGTGTCACCATAAAAGTGACAAACAGCTCCTAACTACAGCAGTGTCATGACTGAAAACTACAAAGCAATCAGCTTCTTTCTGGGACGGGTAACAACTGGGCAGACAGGAGAGAGAAGAGATGCATCACTCAATGTCACACACCTAAGTATACCAAGTCTTGTTATTCTTAATATCCAAATTGGAATTCACTCAGATCTAATCAAAACTTATACATTTTGATGCAAGCATTCAGTTCATGTCAAAACGATCTTTGCCAGAATCTTTCTAGACCCTGTAAAATTACCTATTGATTTCAATACTGGAAGGAAAAGCATGCTTGTTAAATCTGCTGATGTTGCCAGCTAAGTGGAGAACAGGATTAAAATTCAAAAGTGGTCCTGACAACAGAACAACGCATCAAAAAATTTGGGATACAATTCAAAGGGTGAGTAAAGAAGGCATTAACTGTACCAATGCAAGGCTTGAATGACTTATGCACCTGTTCAGCAGCTGTTTTATCATTTCTAGGAGATGACAGATCACAGACTATGAATCTGTGTCCTACTGTTTAAAAAAAAAAATCATTTCATCCTGAGATATTTACAGGAACATCATACACAGAAAAATGCAAAATAATGGGTGTTGACTAGGGCAGAAAAGAAGGACAAATATTACAAACAGTCCTCACACTTCTCCACACTGCTGCAAAGAAAAAAAATAGAAAAGACATGAAATTAAAATCACAACACATGAAATTATGGAAGAGGCTTGTCAGCTACATGAGAAATTAATATGTTCCACCTTGGGCCAAGAGGCAATTAGAATTTGAGGAGTCTTATTTTACCAGAAGGGTCTTCAGGAGGTCTCTCCCTTGAGAATACACTGAAAACACTGAATTCAAGAAATCTTCACTGTCCACTTTATGGAAGCTTAAAGTGAAGGCTATGGCAACTGAACAGTCTTACAAGCATCCAGGAGGTTTTACATTAAAAATATACCACAATATTTTCTGTTTTTCTAGATCTACTCTAGCTCCTATAGCACAGTAGAACTATATTCCAAATAAAGTGAATTATTTGGAGCTTTTACTGTCCTTCAGGGTCATTACAACAGCACAGCAGTTAGCCCTACGATAAAATAAAAATTCTCTTCTCCATGGTGCATAGTCTGACCTCACTACAATGAAGCTCCATGGAACTGAGAAAAATTGCTGTATAGCAGCACATTCTCCGAAATAGAGATTTTGAAGCTCGTTGTACCAGAATAAAGTAGTACACAGTTTGACTCAAACATGTTATATCTAGTATTTTTATGAGTCTCACTTCATATTGAAAGAATACTGTTTAAGCATTGACAAAAAAAGAAAAATCAATAAAGGAATAAAATGCCTGGTTGTACGTAAGATACAGCAGACAATGACCGATACAAATTCCTCACATTTGGTTAGGTGTTTGTCTACCGAGTCTTATTAAACAGGAAGAAAGAAGTTCACACTGCTAGGACTATTTCAAAGGGGGGAGGCTATTAACAGGTCTTGTTACATCTGAGTAATTCATTGTATGCATGATCTCGTTCGTGTCCTCTGAAAATTTATGGTGTACCACCTCATGGCAAAAACAGTGCTAGCAAAACAGTGCTATTGCACAGCCTACGTGAAGTGTGCAGAAACACTGGGTACCATTTCACCTGTCTGGAGGAATTCTGAAGGTGAATCTCTGTTCAGTCTTGTATAGCAGTAGCTTAAACTACTTGAAAGCCTTCTTGTAATGGGAGCAGGGAGTGAGACGTATCCTGTATCCTAGATTCTGAGTGTTCCTAGAACACAAGGACAGTTGTTCTGGGGTGTATTCAGGCGATGCTTGGATGTTCCTTTAAAAGCCACATGCACTGACTTTCAGTACACACAAGGGTAACTACTGCAAGGTGTTACGGTTAGGGCTGTTCAGCACCAGATGAACAAAAGAGGAACTCCCACTGCCTCTGAAGAATGTCCTACAGAAAATGAATGGGAAAATCATGGGTGTAACATGGGCAATTTGAAAAAGGTTTTCAGAACAGCTTTTGTGATGTTGGTTATTTTTTAATTTGTCCCTCCCTGAAGAAGCACAGACGCTTTGAAAATAGAGCACTGCAAGCATTAAGCACCATTTAAACTGCAGTGTGCAGAGAGGAAGCACTACCTCCACTTTGACCGGACACTTACATTTAACATTAGTCCAATTTAGACTAAATTCTGTGACGTGGTTAATTGCAACAAAACAGATTTTCTTCTACAAGAAGTTCACCTACTTCAAGCTCGGTGGTTTTGAAATGTTCTGTCAGACATGCACATCTGTTGAGTGGGGAAGTCACCTTGAGGGAATAAGCAGGCTGAGGAAACCAGAAATGAAGAGATGCAATTAGTGATGATGAACTGGTCTTATTACCATAGAAGACTGAAGTTCAAGACTTGATCTGTGTCATAAGTGAAGAATCAATCCGGTTAATTTTGCCAATATCCATTCTTCGGAAACAGTTTTTCATCATTGCTCAAGAAAAAGCCCTGACCTGACGAGTGAGAGCATTAACCAGAGCAGCTCAGGACAGCCAGCACTACCCGAGACCTACCGGCCCTTCAGACCCATCTCCTGACCACAGAAAGCTTTCACAGACATCCCTTTCAGTGGTGACAAATGCCTGTTTCACAGACACTTCTGCAGTCTCTTAAAAACCCTGCCATTGCTGGAGTATCACTAGATAATAGTTCAAGACTAAGATAATGGCAATGGGGTTTTCCCCCTCCTTCTGCACGTCAAAAAATAATTTTCCATTCAAGAATGATTTTGAAGGAACCATACCACACTACAGATATAGCAACACAGCCTATTACAAGTTTTTATCAAAAGTGACAAGCTCAAGGTGTGAACTTTACAACATCTTAAAACCTTTCAGCATAAATGAACAGCTAAAAAGTTCTGAATGACTTTGCTCAGGCGGTGGACATCACTCCGTGCTCCATCTGACCTTACTAATAATCATTCAAGCTTCAAATCTGCTACTAAAGTCTCCGTTGTAAGCAATTATTTGCCTCTGTACAAAAATGTTAATTTCATGCTCCGTAAACACATCTCCTTGTGAAAGACCAGCCTGCCCATAAAGATTGCTTTCAACAGCCTGGTGACCATCTCCTGTGGCAAGTGCCTGAAGTATCTTTTGGTTGGTAGAAACATCTGTTCTCCCCATCATAAAGGAGAGGACACACGGGGATGACACGTTTACAGGTGAGACACATACAGTGACCTCTATACAAAGGGAAACGGAGAGTTTTGGCGCTTAGAGTAACTTGACACTGTAAAATTAAGCAGAACAGCAACTGCTTTCAAGTAGCTGTAACAATTTGTCGTAGCATTTAGTCAGGAAACCTGTTGTGGGTTACATCATCTCTGCAGTGCTACTCGTAAGGGAGGGCTGCATGGAAGATAAAGGCTGTGGTAAGAAATACAGCTTTTTAAGTAGAAGCAGAACCACAAGAAGGCGGCTGGTTGTCAAGCTTCAGGAAAAAAAGCACCACACTGTTTACCAAAACTAGCAGTATTAAGTAGGCAGATTATTTAGCCCAAACCAAAGTCAGCCACACCCAAACCTGTGAACAATCTCTCCCCATGAGATCATGGAACATGACGGTACATGGCAAACTTTCTTTCAAGCATGTTAGCCTGAATCCCAAACTAAACCCATTAAATACATACAGTTCTAGTTTCGGCTGTCAGCACATGTAAGACCACTCAGAGACAAGCTACCTATTTTAAGGCAATATAAAAAAACAACTGCCTTCTGAAAATGCAAGTAAAATGCTACATGTGAAAGTTATCACCTTTGCTAGAAAAGCAAGAGAATCATAAATGCTAGGAAGCAACTCAACTTTGAATAATTTTATGCTATTAAGAGATGCACACTGAATATGGACTCAGATCACTTCATAATTCATATCTAACACATACTAAAAGTCAGCCTCGGTTTTGCACAGCAAGTTGCCAGAGTGGTCTTTCAGATGCATCTAAATTCACTTCAACATGCACACAGAGCAATGAAATACTTTCACCCCTCCTCAAGCTTTTACTTCTCAGTATCGCTTCACAGATGCCTTCAACTAGACATATTTTCCCATGCCTGATGTTATGAAATACTCTCGGGGCCACACATTAACTGAAATAGGGTTTTTTTATTTCTAAGAGCATCTCTTGAAACTTGAAGTAACAAGCAAAGAGACTTCAAGATTTAAGTGTCCATATAATGCTCCCAGATTAGGAAATATTTATGTTTTTCCATAAATTTACCACCATGCAAAGGGGCAAGGCAAGTTCACCATCCCAAAAAGCATAAACCAGAGCAGTTGTCTATTATGAATTATAAAAGTAAAAAGCTCAGATAAATGTCAACATTTCAGTAATCCCATTTAGAACAGCTACTCAGGAGCAGCCTACGTAGGACTGGATTTTCACAAATTGCATTAGGAGGAGGAAGGACCATAACACTTAGTAATGATAAGATGTCAATCTTGCCAAAAGTAAAAAATAAGACTCTTAATACATGCAATTTAGTGGAATTACCTTCCAATTCACATAAAACAAACAAAATCAAGGCTGCTATGTACTTTCAAGTAAAACTAATCCTATATTGATAAATCCTGACACTTTTGTCCGTGGTCTGAAGTAAATCTTTGCAAATTCTTTGAACAGGTGAGACCAACAGTCTTTTCTCTCTACACAGCTCAGCAAAAACAGTTCACTAAATTACACTGCTATTGTATACTCATCATCTTTGGGAGCAAAGCTTGGTTAAAAAGCTTTTCTCCTGTTTCAAATCCAGCTCATCTCATCAATCTAGTTTACAGTACATCCCCATCCAGAGCTGTACTAGCACAATGGAGGGGGAGGTAACCCACAAAACGTGGGCAAGATCATCAAATCACCTCTGTTAGTGATGCAACTTGTGTCACAGTCCCCCTTAACACATGGTGTTTGGTTACTGGATCATTATTTGTCAGGCAGGAGAGCACATTGAGGCAATTAATTTACTATTCTTTCTGCTACCTCTACCACTCAAACTCAAATTCACACTTTCATACTCCCTCATACAGGGACATGTGCCAAACTCCACTGTCCCCCAACTTTCAGGCTTATTGAGCCAAAGAAGTTAAAAACCTTCTAAAGCGGAAGGTTGCTTCTGTAAAAACAGAAGGAAAACCTCAGTGCCAGCCTTAAAGGAATCAATAAATGCTTACTAGTAGGTGGGAAATTCAACACATTTTTGGCTGCTTAGGACACCTATTTTTAACATCTCCAAACAGTTGAATCTAATTGGTTGCTGCAATTTAAACCACCTTTCCTATATAGAACTTTAAATAGGCACTTGGCTTTAGTTTTCAGAACTGCATTCAGCCCATGATAACATTTCAGTCTCAGTGACAGCCAAAGAAGTTCCCGATTAAACAACAACGACTCCACAGCAACACCATTCTATTTAAGTAATCTTCTTTGCAAGCCTCAGAAAGATCACTGGATGCAAAAAAACCCCATGCTCATGTAGTTAAAAGCCTTAATCCTCCATCCTCACTAAGAACTATCCTGACTAGAACAACTGACATAGCAGTTCTCAGTACAGTAAGCTAAACGTTTCATCCAAGAAGGGAAAGTATGAAGCAACTATAGTACATGGTGTTAAAGTGGGAAAAATCAAATACTTTAATCTCCAAAATTCCTTTAAATGCATTTTCAAAAAGCAGCAGTTGTTTTGGACAAGCCAAATATTCCATTTAGACCACAGGGACAAAGGAATTTGGGGTGGTTTCTTAAGTTAAATAGAAGCCAACTTTCCGCTAGTTTCCATTAAAGGTTGGATCATTTTCTTTCCCTTACAAGAAGATGCAAGCCAAAGTTCATAGCTACTACAGATTTCAAAGTATTCAGATCAATCTTCCAAGTGCTGCATAAAAATACTGCGTGGTTTTGATTGATGTTTCAGAAAATGAACTGTGGCTTGTCTTTTAATCAGAAAGTGTGAGGACTTTGGGCTCCATACACCGTACAGACAAGGGACTTCTGGAGAGTGTACGGTAAGATAGTTGCAGCTGAGGGACACATACAATCTTTGAGATTTTTTTCTGATGAAGTCATGGCAAGAAACCAGAGCAAACTAGACATAGTGGAAACATTCTGGGTGAGTGGGGAAAAAACCTCCCTTTGTTGCTCAAGTGAGCAACCACTAAGAAAAGATTCATATTATCTACAGCAACCTTCAGTATAAACTTTCTTAATAATTTGTGAGATATGAAAACATGTCCAACTAAACACTTGCAACCAGTAGCTTTACAGCAACTTAGCAGAGTTACCTCCTGCTGCCAAGTATTTGATACATACATTTTCCAGAGTCACTACACAACTGGCAAGTATCAAAACCAAACCTTTGGCTGAATGTTTCATTTGCACATTGATACAAAGAACCATTTTATGCTCCTGTACAAATAGAATCAAACACGAAAACTTCTCCTCTTTGCCAGGCATCAGTGAGAGCCTTTGTTCAGCTGCACAAGAATTCAGTATAACCAGTTCATACTTTTAAAAAAAAAAAAAAAAAAATCAGTGTGCAGCAGCAAATGTTTGCCATCGCAAAGCATGGAAAGATTTGCTAGGAGGATTATATCTAAGCAGTTTTAAACACTAATGTGAAGTAGCAAAATCCAAATCATTAGACTTGCATTTGCTTGATTCGACTCCCCGCTGCAGGGCACTGTGCCATGTCCCTTCAAGTAAAGCATGCAGGTCCCTGCTCAAGTCGTTACCCATTGATGCTTGCCATCTCTAATCTTCTCTTGGAATTGCTCCCCAGTGCCAGGCAGACTCGAGGGATTTCAACGAGCACAAGCTGGCTTATGCTTAAACTGGTCCAAAGCTGGAAGAAGGCTCTTTAGGGGTAATGCAGACAGGCAAGGAGATTCCCTTTAGTTACAAATGAGATGCATCACTAACCTTATATATATATATATATAAAGGTACATGGCTTTTTTTAAATATCTTTTTACCAAAAAAGTCTTTGCACAAAAAGCTACTGATAAGCAATACCCATTTCCTTTTAAAACTCTCTATAAAGATTTTTGACAAAGCCTCCAACAATTTCTAACAATTAGGACCACCATTACTTGATGAACTGCTAACATATAAACAATCCTTATCAGATGTATTACCTGTTTGGCACATACCTGTCTAAGGTGTATTTCCACTACCTACTTTTGAGCATTGAGCCTTCAGACACTCAGCTGGTCCTCTCAGGATGCCTCCTTCCTCTCCTGCCTTGACCAGACTGAGAACTCAGGGTGCTGCACACTGAATCCCATTTTAATGAGGTGTCTGCAGCAAAGCACAGATATTTTCCCAACCTCTCTCAGGGTGTGGGGAGAAGAAGAAAGAAGAAAAAAAAAAAAAAAAAGAGTGAACCGTTTATGTAGTGATGAATCAAGCTGTCTGAATTTTGGAAGTCAAGGACTTGTGATGTAATGCCCATGTCAATAACCATATAGTCCCTCTCCACCCCAAAGCCATACATTTGACCATGCAAGCAACTTTTTGTACCATATATATACACACACACACAAAGATGTCCTTCTGGGCAAGTGTTCAATTCAAAGCTATGCAGAAAAAAAAAAAGGCACAAAAAGAGTAATTGAAATATCACAAAAGTTTCTGTAGTAGAGGGCCATGCTGTTGTCACTGACACACAAAACACAACGTTTCCATATATTCAAATACATGTCTTTTTTTTTTTTTGCCTCAGTGCTGAAAGGTTGCATACCTGTTACAAATTCCAGTTTAGCAGATGTGTTTAAGTACCCTTTCAAGCAAGTGCCCACCTTCCAGTATCAGCAATAGAGGGCCAATAAATAACATACCATGCAAGATCATCCATGTCAATATTTCTTCTGTTCTCTACATGTGTCCTAACTAACATCTGTGCATGTCTTGCAAAAGGATGTTTTCAGCTAGCAAATCCCCTGACAAAGGCAGAAAGTAAATTTTCTTGATTCAAACACTGAACATTTAATTCCTAAAACTTTATTTTCAACATTTCCTCAGAATATACTGCACGTAATATTTAGAGCTGCTGGCTTCCAGGAGACATTTGTCAAAACCCATTTAGAAGCGATAATGTCTAAAACATCTGCAGCTGGTTATAATGTATCAGGAAAATAAAGTTGTCTGGCCTCAGTACCCTGCCAGAGTTTAAAGGGAAAAAAAAAAATCAAAACCATATGTCTGCTCTTAGTTTAGTCTCAAGTGATCTATATTTTATAAGGTAACTTACCATTAATTTTTAAACTCCTATGAATTGAATTCTACTAATTGGACTTCTTGGGCTTTTTAAAAAATGCTTAAAAACCCCCCCTTATAATTCCCATAATCCAGCTGGCTTTGATTGTACCAGTCAAACATCCAAAATCCTTCTGGTAAGAGGCGTAAACTCCAGAAGTTATCAGAAAAGTGGCACACCCCGAGTACCTCCCTTCACTTCTCCCCCAGAAATGTATTTCCTGCAATTGTTTTATCCAGGTTATCACCATTAGGGGTGCTCAAAATTACATCCCTTCCTGAGTATTTTGTGGTTTTAAAATTTAAACTCTATCTCAAATAAATAGTGGCTTACTGCTTCAAACAAAGTGAGTGAGAGCAGGGATTTTAATCCGGAAAGAAACTCAAGTTTCCCTTTCCCTCTAATGAAAGCCATTTCAACAAGGTGATACAGTCTTCCTGCTCCAAAGGTTCTTGAGTAATATAAATCAGCACAGATATAACGTACACAAACACTGATGCTGGAAAACCACTGCTATCACAGGTATAGCTAAGATTTACAGGGCTGTGACTCACTACCAGCAATATAACAGGGGCAAAGTCTCGCTGCTGTGCATGCAACCAGCACTCGGGAAAGACTCTCCCTTCCTTCAGGGAGTGCTTCTATACAAGCCTTCAGCTGCCACCAGCTCAACACGCTTTGCCTAACTTGGCATTTGCTCATGCCAAATTTCTGTATTAAAAAGCCTTCCATGGCTTTGGCTTTAGAGACAGCTCAAGCAAAACATTCTGGAAAACCAGCTAATTCAGCTGTTCCTGTGGCCCAAACAGGCATTCCTGTATGGAAAGGTCGAAGCCAACTGAAAGAGCTTGCCCAACAAGCAGGCAAGCGTGTCCAACTCAAATAGAAAGTGTTCAGCACAACTTCCTGGCCTGTGAGCAGAGTCCCACATCCCTAAAGACAGTCCATCATCCAGATCCAGAGAGAGACTGGGAGAACGATACACTGCAAGTGAAAATCGTCCCAGTAAACACGTAACTTGGGTTTCAGATTGCAGTGAAGTGGTCCAAAAACTACATAAACCTTCCCCAACTGCACCTCCCCAATATACGTTGTTTGGTGGGTCAGGGAAAAGCAACTGTCACACTGTCACACAATGTTATTACTTTGTCTTTTTAATGCAAGCAGCTCTTTCTATCCATGCTGCTCTGGAAGGGGCACCTCTCACAGACAAGGCAAATTTGCAAAACGCTTTCAAGAACAGAGCAGGAACAGAGGAGCAAGGCTTGTGCTAGAAAGCTGATCTCTCTGGGTAAGTTGTTTTACAAAGAAATTATCTAGTACAGTGATAGAAGAGGCTGAGCACAACGTATTTTGGGTTCATATCTCCTGGGAAACTTAAGGGAGATAAACAGCCCTGTCATACTTTGTTCTCTCAGGAAATAAATGTTTTTCTCAGCCCCATGGATTAATGCACTCAGTTATTGCCTTCACTGCTTAGTCTCTGATCTCAGTGCAAAGTTGGTAAGAACTGCTTCCCATCCTTCTTTCAGAACACAAAAGACAGTTGAAAATTTGTCTTCAGCTTTTAAGTGCTCAATAGCCACGTAGTTTCCCAGTAATGCTTTTACCGACTGACCACTTAGCAGGCTTTCCTGCTACTGAACAGTAATTGCACAGCAAATATGGACACAGCCACCCATTGTCACTGCAGAACCTTTAATAAGAATAGATAACTACACGGCTTTTGACACATCAGAAGATTGCAAAGCAAACAGAAAACAATTAACATTCCACTTATTGTAAAAAGTTTTGCAGTGATGTACACGACAATAGTGCACTCTATCACCACACATTTGTTTTTAAGCTGAGTTCTAGCCTGACATGCTCTTGCAATTTCCAATCAGAATCTGAACATCAACTTGATAAGCAGTTTCACAGCTGCTCATGGGCCCCAGCAGAAACAACATAAATGGACAAGGCCGAATTTTTTTTTTTTTTTTTGAAACCTTTTGCAATTTTATAGAACTGAGCAGCAAAATGTCAAAGGCCAACTCCAAGCTCAGACAGACACCTCTACACTGACTTAATCTTCGAAAGAGCAGCGAAGTTTTCTGAACACTGGTTGAGTAAAGGGAGACTGATTATCATCATATGAGGAAGTTAACTGCACTCACCAGGAAAAGGTGGCAACTCTAGTGAAGCCACTAGCTCCTCCAAACTACCTGCAAAATGCAAGGAAGAACATGATGTCTGCAGAACACGTATTTGGAAAGAGAGCAGACTCAGAGCTCTCTTACAAACACACCGTTTAAGGTAAGAATTCTGCTTTACTGTTATAGAAATTCACCTCCCTCCAATACACAGCCTTTTCAGTTAGATACACAGAATACAGCTATTTGCAGTGTGCCTTTAAAATCCTAAAATTCTAATTAAAAACCCAAACCAGCAGCACTCAATACATGTCTAAAAAAGTCAGGACATGGTTTGGGTTTGGGGCTCTAATCACTATTGTAATGGCAGAGAACTACCTCTTCTCATAGATCTTGGCAGGAGCAGACCCAGGACAGCCCAACTTGTCTTTAAAGGCACATCTCTCAAGCACCTGTTATCTTCAGATCACCTAAGCACTGTATTAAATGCTTGCAGCACCACAGCTGTGTGAGCTGCCAACAACTCCACACAACACAGTTTTTCTGTGAAGTACAAAATCTATCATGTATGATCATCCACTATTTTAGAAGCAGCCACAGGTTCTGCAAAAAAAAAAAAAAAAAAAAAAAGACATTTTAGATGGCTGTTAGTCTCATCTTATGCAGCACTATCTAGTCTGATATACCCAAGGATTTTGGAAATGCCCTCCCAGAAACACTAGAGACTTTTTCTTCTATTACTGCTAAAAGACCACAACTACACAATTGCAAAATCCTAGAGTGGCTCAATGGCAGTATCAGTTCACAACAAGGCAAACTGCTGCAAGAAAAAGTAAAAATCATACATTTATTTGAATCTGTAACCCACAAATAGCACAGTATTACTTTGTAACCTGTAACAGGCAGTAGATCAACTTTGAAAGGAATGTACAGTCAGCTTTCAAAGACTTCTAGAAAATGCCTGGAACATTTTAATAACTTAATTCTGACTTAAAGAAATCTTTAATTAAGACAGCATTTAGAAAGTATTTTCAGAACAATCTGGAATCCTGTGGAATGTGTTAAGGCCTCCAAAGAAGCCTGCTCTGGCTAAGAGCTGAGATCAGTCGTGACTTAGAGACGGAAAAAGCAGCAGTCAAAAGTAGCCAGCGCCATCCAAGTCTTGCCTGTCATGTCAGTTTTTGGCACCCGGATCACCCCTGCTTATCCTTTATCACATCCATTTGAGGAGTTTGTCCTGTTTTTTCCAAAAAGATGGCATTACCCAAATTCACAGTCATACAGGACTTGACTTACAAGAATTAACTGACGGTTACTTTTACACTAGCAAGCCACTGCTAATCCATGTTCCAGTAAAAAAGTAAAGGAATTAGGTCAGGGGAGTATAAGTACGACTAAAATGTTGCAGCGCACCTTACATCCACAGCTCAGACAGCACTTCCTCACTTCCTTGTTGTCAGCAAAGAGCAGACAACATCTGGAATCAAGTCCAGGTGGCCAAAGGTCTTTGTGTGGATACCAATGAACTTCCCTTTATTTTTAGAGAAGGCTTACGCCTTGAAGTGTCTATCAAGTATGTGCAGTTCCCAAGAGATTGAGGAGATTATACCCTCCTGGGGTGCTGTATTTTGTAACTTCTTTCAATTATAACCTTTCCAAAGCAGGTCTCCTTCTAGCAATAGAAACTCAAAGATGGATAGCAAAAGCTACAGCAGAGACCCCTTTCTCTTTCTGAAAGCTGCCCATCCAACCAATACCCCTCTGTTTCTAAATGGTACATTACACTGCAAGATAACAAAACATGTTAACATTTACAGTTTCTATTATATATATACACAAAAGAAAAGTGTTTACATGATAGACATTTTCTCTCAATCTCAGGCTCCAGAGAAACCAGAACTATTTGAGACATGAAAGCAAGAGAGGACACACAATCCATCAACTCCAAAACTGCTGCTTTAGTACAAGCACTTCCCACATCAGCTGCGCACCAACCTGCTGCGCCAGAACGTGGTTCCCACCTTTGAGCCGGGTGGGTGCCTTGGCAGCGCATATTCAGTCCCACAGACTTGAAGCATCCACCTTGCTGATTCCACAATGAAAAATTAAGGTGATTCAGGCAATCCATTAACATAGATTAATAGTTATGTCAAGCACTGTGTCAGATTCATGGGATGCCAGCTGTCTCGTACTACGAAACCGCCAGCCTTGCTAGAGTTAGTGCCAAGTGTTTTGCCCAGTGCAGCCCATTCTGGCAGCTGGGTGTGGGATAGGATGTTGTTGGAGGACAGATGAAGAAATGGACATTTACCTCCTCTTCTCCTTGAAGTCCACTGCCCCAGGGAAGCGCATTCAGTCTCATCCCCACATCAGCCTGTGCAGTTGGAAGGGGGCGCAGTTAGTGACTCTCCTGTGGGCAGTGAACATGCGACTGGCCAGACCTACACCAGTTACTGTCCTATATTGGGCTTGACATAAACCACCATGAAGAGCAAGAATCACTGGAGTAGCATCCCATTTCAGCCTGTGCACACAGCCATACACCAAAGGTGTAAAAGAAAAAAACTGTTGACAGTTTGACTATCCAAGATATAACACAGCCTTCCCTGCCTACCCTTTCAACCCCAAACAGATGAATTATGAAGATCTCGTGTGCTGCAGTCAGAGGATAAAAGGTTCAGCAGCATTCTTGTGTTCTCTTATTGTCACCTCTCAGCAAAGGCAGAGTTGGTAAGCAGAAGCCAACAGCAAAGCAGCAAAAACCTGTAATATCTCATGACTGACTGAAGAGATGGTACAGCATTATGTGGCAAGGATGTACCTAAACTAACTCTTGACTAACTCCTGCTGCAAACTGTGTTTCTCAAACATTCAGCCTTCCAGGGACACAAGCCAGCATTTGTGGCTACTGGTTGAGGTACAGTAAGTCGCTTTGGAAAGCTGTTCTGCAGTGCTTTTGCTAAAAAGCCATGTTTAATGCTTCCATCATTTTGGCTGCAGATCACAGTTCTCTCTTACATATTCACTGTAGGTTGTCCAAGCCATTCTGCAGACTAGTAAGGAGGAAATTTTCATAACATAAGCTAAAGCAAAGATGGCTTTGAACCACAAAAGACACTTGAAACTTGAAGAGCATCAAGAAACCAGGTGATATCTTTGCAACTGCTGCCTCTCCCTCCCTGCTTTTTCAAGTATTAGTATTCCTTAAGATTAAGATCTTTCGGAGGAGATTCATTGTTACACAAAGAGTTTAGCCCCATTAGATACTAAGCAGAATTGCTAAAGTCAACATTAAATTCATAAACCCAGACATGCAATTAAAATGTTGGATTACATTTCATTAAATTTTAAGAGTACTCCATAACCAAGCAGCTTTCAGGGTCTTTTCTGCCAACCAGCCTTCTCCTTTGAGGAGCTGCTGAGTTTCTAGCAGCTTTAGAAGCTTTGTATCCTGTGATTTCAAACAAGATCCAGGTACATGCACTGATGTCCTCTTTATTTAATTCCTGACCCTTCTTGCCAACTGCACACAGCACAGAACCAAGAACAGATTACACACACACACTGAATGGTGATATGTTACACACTGTTCTCATTTAGGCAGCCAGAACAGAATCCTAACTGCATAATCCAGCAGCACTGAACACATGCCCAAACTCATTCATTTCAAGATGACAAAGTTTATAAATAGGATGGAAGAAAATTTTCTTTGTTATTCTCTTCCACCTCCTGAACAGAGGAGACTGCTGGGGTCAGTGAACAAGTCTACCTTAACAGTGCGTCACAACAGTTCATGAGCAAGAGACAGATAATTATCAATAGCCTTCCAGAAGAGAAGGGATGAACACCATGCCTCACTGCCAATCATAGCCATTGCCTTTCCTTTGCTACTCAGGAACAGCAGCCTTCCAAAGAGCCACTTGTACACGAATTTCTGCTAAAAAAAACCCCACTTTATCTGCAGGTATAGCCAAAAACCCACATGAAACCATTACTAATGAATCCAACTCCAATGAGCTTGAAAACATTTTGCCAAAGACATCCTGTTATTGTGAAGGTGTGACTCACAAATGAGGTAAGCCGGTGCTCCTCTTAAATGTTTAGACCTTTAACAGTTACAAGGAATTGAAAATAGATTAAAAATAACCAAGGTTTCAAAGTTGGGTCTTTTTGCAGCTCTGACAAGTTAAGGTAGAAGAAACTGGATCCAGAAATCTCAAGCCTGAGCCAGCAGATTCAAGTATGAAACAATTACAAAATCTAGAGAGATACAACACATCAGAAGACTGAAAACACCCAAGATCTTTAAACACTGGATTCAGTCAGCAGTGAAAATCCAGCTGTCTCAGAGCTGTGCAGTACTTACGACACAGTATAAAAATCAAATTATTGCACTGCTGAGAAGCTGCCTCTTTTGGTACAAGTACAAGCAAACAATCTAATTTTTAAGGCATTTTCCATAGAGCAACTTTAGGGAAAGAAAATAAATATACTTTCAGCTGATGTTACTTTATGGGAAGCAGTCTTCCTTTGGGTGTTTTACCTTCTTCTTGCAGATTTCTGACTAGGCCTCCTGCATGCTATAGGAATATACATCAATCCTTATGAAGTCATCACTTTTCCCTAAAGGGCCCAAGGAATCTAATTCTGTTTTTCTAATTATCTCAAGAGTTATTCAAAAGCAAGAACTTTACAGGCTAGCAAAAAACAGACCTAAAATAGCCTTAAAAACCTCTTAAATGTGAGGAAAAATTCGACACAAAGAAAGCGTAAGACAGGTAAGTCATAGCTGCAGTAAGCTCTACACAACTATTTTATAACTTGGATTTAATTAGAAATAACTCAGCTTCTTGCATTATTTATTTAAATATTAATAGCCAAATGTCTACTCTACAAGAACTAGCAGTCTAATTTTGATACTAGCAGGGTAATGCTACACAGCAATCTAATACATTCTTTTTCTATTTTCAGGGATTCTCTAACGTATTGCAACTTCCTTTAATCCAAGTTGTATTGAGCTGCTCTGACAAAAAAAATTCAGAGGGGAAAACAAGCAGTTTTCATAAACAAATACTGGCAAAGTTCAAATACAGACATAAATTGTGATAAAGGGAGCAGGACATTTTCATTTTGCTCCCATTTATATTGAATAGAAAAATTTTGGCATACTCCAACATAACTGACAAGATAGGAAGAATAGGGTAAGGCAGGAGAAGATCTTTTACAGCACTTGAGTGATGGCTGCATCTATGATGTCAAGGGCTAAATCTACAAGAAACTTTAATATTGCAATGCTGTGCATCTCGCAGCTCAACTTCCAGCTTTGCAATCCCCACAGTGTGGTCTATGTCCCTGAGTAAAGTCTGTAGGCACCTTTAGAATCAAATTCAAAGCAACTGGATAAGATGGGCTTTTGATCTCTGATTTCTCCAGGTCTTAGGTACGTGGCCCTTACGTACAGGGTAGCCTCTATATCGCATGAGAATCACTCATGCCTGTTTGCACACTTTGATGTCTGAGCTGATCCTCTCAAACACAGAGCGGGGTTTATTTCTTATTTTGCATGGTCAAAGCCATGAGGCAAATTCTACTGAGTGCTGTAGCTCAATCAAACTCTCGAGTAAAAACCGTTAATGATCTTTGTGGAAGGGTAGCAGGGCACAGTCCTCCTCCTCCCTCCACCCCAGGGCTGCGAACACAAGTACCCAGAGTCCCACATGGCTCATGGAGAACTCGGGTCAGAGCCGTGCCCTGAACTCAGCATCCTCGACAAGGGATGGTCAGTGCTAAGGACAGCTGCTGGGCTTCAGGGAGAAGGAGTTGGGAAGAGCTACTCAGAAGGAAAACATGAGCACAAACCCCAGGGGCTTGACTGGCAAGAACTTTGGACCCAAGATGTCAGGTCTGGAGAGTATCAGCTGGTTTCTGAGGATCACTCTCTGCCTGAGCCCTTAAACCCACTTAGGTCTAAATCCACAAAAGGAGTCGGGCACAAAATGTCTCTCACTTCCTAGGGCTTTCAGTTCACTCTGGCATAAACAAGGCATGCAAATACCTACATTATATAAACAGTGATAGATTGAAGAGGGCAAACAGTTTTCTAAATGAAGAAGAAATTAAGGAAAACATACAAAGGCATGAGTTGTCCTCTCAGTTAAACCTCAACCGATCTGGAAGACGGCATGAGAGTTACATACAGATAACCATAAAAACAACTATTTCCCATTCCCAGTCTGTAAACCACTACATTTCTCATGTTTTGTCCATTCAGCTTTTGCTACACACAGCCATATTTCTCCCACTTCATACTGCAGCACTGGTCCCACTAATCACTGACATATGCTCCGGCACAGAGCATTTCCTCTGGCATGCTTTAAAAAGAAGCACTGTCACCATACCAATATAAGTGCTGGCAAATATGGTCTGTCAGGTTTTGTTTTCAAGGACTATAAAAATAGACTTCACTGCAATAGGCTTGAAAACACATACCCTCTAGAAATAATTTTTAAAAACAAGTTTTCAGATGACTTGTTATTGTTTTCAGAGATCCAGAGAGAAAATCTGTAGTCTATTTCATTTAACATTTTCAGGTTAAGCCAATATTTGAGTTCTTTTACACGACTGACAATTCCCAGCTAATTTATTGCAATGCCTGTGCTCTCTGCTTACGTGCATCAATTCACAGCATCTCAGATGCATTTCTACTATGAGCACCCTCTTATTATAAAAATATCAGCACTTGGAAAGACAACAAGACATCACTTGCTTCCAGAACTTAGGCCTTTCACCCTTGGTAACCAGTATTAGCTTATGCTGACAACAGCTTTGGCCAAAATACAAGGAAAAGGGTCTTGGCACAGACTGAGGTTCGAGACACTTTCTTGTTAGTTTGTAATTGCTTTGCCAAGGACTCTCTTTCTGTAATCAGCTGGCCCAAGTTCCTATTTGCAGAAAATAAACAACTACAGGAAAGAAAACCTATTATCTTTTATACACAGATACTCTGCAGCAATCAAAATCAAGGATGACACAAGTAAGGCCCTCACACATTGCAGATAAGGCTTTTCCAGTCTTCCACATCCCCATTCACAGGGCACACAACCCACATCTGAAGATCAGAAACAATCTGGGGCAGAACAGGGAAAGACCCACACTTCAAAGAATCAGCAGCAACAGGAGGAAAATAGCAACAATCATAACATGGACAGTCCTCAGGTCTCCATATGTATAACCAAATACACTTCTGCCAGTTTCTATATCAAAATCTCAGGTCTTCCAATATTTTGCAGATGTTGTTGCAGCTCACTCCCATGCCCTCAGAATCAGGCAAGCAAAATAATTTTGAGAAGTCTCATTCCAAACACTTTAATTGTACCAATACAGCTCTTTTGCTGCTGTGAACAAGACCTGCGAACAGATGTTGGTTTTCTGAAGGAAGACTTTTTTCCGCCCCAGACTAAATTAGTACCTTGAATCTGATTCAAAAACAGCCACAAAAAAAGAATTAGGCAGCATGCAACAGCAAAATATCACTAGGAGTTTCAGATTTTTCCAACACAGTAAGCTGCAGCCTGAGAATCAAAGAGAAGTGGCAGTCCAGGGTGTATTTGGTTGATCAGCAAAACTAACATACACAGGAGTGGGAAAAAAGGGTTATTTCTTATTACTTGGCTATCACACACTAAACCCTGGCAACAGGCCACCTGGAAGATAAATGAGAAGACAGAAGATAATCACAGGGTTCACTTCTTTTTGAGATCCAGAATAAGCCTGTTATGTAGTGGCTAACATGAACTGACAGTTGGGCTAAATTTAAGTGACCTTCTGTAATGTTACATAAAATAACTTACTTGTCTAACTGAAACCCTTTACAACATAGTTATGTCTGTATTTATCTAGCTTTCGGGGTTCTGATTTTCTTTAGTGAGGGAATATATTTTGCTTTTACTTATCTGAGTTGAAAGTAATCTCTAAAGAGAGCCACTTCCAAAGAAGCAGAGTTAAGATTAAAGTCAGTCTGAGCAGAAGTGAAGTAGCTGCTCACTCTTAAAAATAATAATTTTTTAAAAGATAAAACAACAACAACAAAAAAAAGCATATGAGAGCCAGACCTGGTTATGTGCTTATTTTTGTATCATACCCTAGATCAAAGTCACTAAGACTTATTTTTCAAAGGAACATCACATTCTAAGACATCTTTGAAAACTTTGGTCTAAACATTAAGAACACTCAAACTCTGTTTCACCTGTTTTATTTATTAAGCAACAGCTCTTGCTTACTAGACCGTGTGAAAATTTCTTCTTTGGACTTCATCTGAAGGCTGAGAAATGTTAGGTAAGCTCAAGAAAGAAAAAAACACTCTTTTCCATCATGGAGAAAAATTGTTTGCTTGCTAGTATCATGAACTAGGTAAAAGTAACTTCCCAAATGAAACTAAACACAAGTAATTTACACAAAGGCAAGCCTACACAATCTTCCACTGAGAAAAACTAAGACTGACTGTGAGAGGTTTTAAATGTTAGATTTCTGAATAATCACAAGCAAAGATGGAGAAGAGAATGACTATCCTTTGAAAAGCCACCTTAGCTTGCACATGTAACTGCAAGCAAAGGGTTTCAGGCTTTAGAGATCAAGCAGAGCAGAACTTTTCATAACAATTTAATCCTGTAAAAACAGTTGTTCAAGAGGGCAGAAGCAAAGCAGCTCTGCATGTAGGAGGGACAGCTGACAGTGTTTCCAGATAAGATCTGATAAAGCTCTAAAACATCACAAGACTTTGACTAACAAAGACAAAATGTCATTCTAATCAGATTTTTGCAAAGGGAGAATAGTCAAAAAAGAAGGAAGATTTCATGCATCCAGAAAATTCTTGCAGGAGACAGACTGATTTACTGTTATTCTGCAAATCCTTTAATTATCAAATAGCTCTACTGCAGGAAGACAGAGTTCATTTACAGGCTTGCAGTTTTAAGATATAAATTCAAATATGCGTTCCTGTAAAAACAGGTATTTGAAATTTAACCCCTTAGTCGTTATGTCAGTAAACAGCTGCAGTTTCTGTGCATTTAAAAAAAGACTCTGACATGCCTTTTGGAAGTTCGACTTCAGCAGTCACCTTGTGAACTGCAACCACCAGAACAGGCCAGGTTCTCTATTTGAAAGCTACATCAGGGAGACATGTCAGGTCACTGCTACATCAGCTACACGACATACAAGCAAGAAATACATATTAGTGTTGAGGAGAGACACTGAACAGAAATTAGTTACCTCGCTGCAAAGGCAATGCTCAGCTTAACAGGGAAGGATGACAGCATTCACTATTCAGAAAGTTTTTGGAAGTTGCTTTCTGCTATTTGTTGTGCTAATTGGGAAGAAAAAGGTATTACAACTGAAAAATTAATAAGGAGTCAAGACTGGAAGACACAATCACCAAATAAACATTAAGAGTGAACTTCTCCACCAGGTTGGGCAGCACTATGCAGTCAAGCCTTTGCTGACTCCATCCTCCTCCTCCTCCTCCTCCCCTTCCTTTGCTTTCTATTTCTGACCAAGGAAAGAATCACAATACCCACAGGAGTTACATCAACTCACTTAAAACAGGGTTTCCATATTAAACCCTTAATATGTCTAAACTGCTTATCATTCAGTCTGACTCAGTAGTATCAAAAAGCAATAGATATAGTTATATAAACTGGGTTTTGTGGGTGTGAATTTGAAGCCATCAGCTACAGTTTAGTAATTGCCTCTGTGTGCTCTTGTCCACTGTAGTCGTACAACCTCCACAAGCACCTATACTGAGGAATTTCACCCCAGACTCACACCGGTGGCAACATGTTTATGTCATGACCTCCAAAAGAGGAAAGTTTGCTGAATGCTGCCAACCATGGGTGCAGTTAATGAAAGCTGTGTTTTAGGTGCCCAGACAGAGTTGCAGTAAGACCGAAATAAGTCAGACCTTGGAAATGAGCTGGATGACATTTCCTCAAGCTTTTTGAATATACTCATGAGGGACACTGCTCACAATAGCTGGCAGCCAGTGTTTCCAAGAAAATGACAGGCAGAATAAATATTTTAATTCTTGTGAGCTACAGAAGATACGCCATTAATGGTCATCAACCTTAGAAAGATAACTTATCAAAGTGGGAAGGCATGAAGCAGTATCAGAGGGGACTGCATGACTGGGATAGCAGAGAGATCAGTTATAATAAAATCAACAGCTTTTCTACTGAAGCAAGTTTCCTCCCTGAGTGTCGGCAACACCAGAGCACTGCTTGTACTCCACTGTAACTGTGGTTAAAAAGCCTTAATTATGGATATATGCTCTAGAGAGCTCTCTCTTAACCCTGGAGCTAAGATCAGAGAAAATGGAAGAACTGCAAAAGGGCAGGAAAAGAGAGCTAATAATTTAGAAAGAAAGGCAAACTTAAGGACTAAGAAACAGTAGACCTCCCTTCTTTGAAGCTGCAATTTAAAGCTTTATCAAGTTTATGAACAATAAGGAGACATGTGAAGTGACACATTTCTTATATTTTAGGGGGTGCACAGGACTTTGGATGCAGAGCTGCCAGCAGATCTCAGACACCATAGAAGTTACTCTCCTACCCAGGCATTTGAAAAGGAGGGCTGCCTGGCAACTTACTGTGCTACATATTGATTTACTTATCTGTAGCTTTCTCCAGTCGTTTGCCAGACCCTTTAAATCTAAGGAAAGAGGCACAGTCTGACAAGTCAGCCATAATTTGATATCCAGTACTACTCATATTCTTAACAAAGCTGTGTAGATAAACACTCCTTTCCTTGTTACCTATCCATCATCTAGCCAGGGTAACACAAAATGCAGGAAATACCACGAGTGTCAGTTACACTGATAGAAAAAGATACCATTACCACTGAGAGGTTAGGCTTCATGTTGAATAAAGCAGGACCAGTAACACTTCCTAGCTCCCTGGGTTGTAAGAAGTCATGAGCAGCATGCCAGATCTGAAGGGAAAACTACAAGTAGACTCTTAAAGAGATAACGGAGAATGTGAAAGTTTATTCATCGCAAACAATATGAAAGGCAGTACAAAAGTAGAACATAAAAATATTAAATTAGAAGGGTGGAGGCTATTATCTCTGGATCTGGTAATAAAGCATCACACCGTTATACTCCTGAAAGTGACTCGAGCATCAGGATTTGGTCAGGAGTCTATGAAATCTGATAAACAGATTCACACTTTCTGTTAACTGCTAAAAGTCCCCACCAACAGCTATCTGTTTTGCAAACAATCTGGGACCTGAAGTCAAGTCAGAATGTCTTTTATACTCGTCTACAGAGGCAGAGGAATCCCAGGTCAAGCTGTATCGAGAAGGAATATGTGGGTGGCCAAACTGCACTAGGACTGACCAAAACCATTCTGTCGAGGGACACTGGCTTAGGTTAAGGCAAAGTACACAGGTAGGGCAGAAAGGCTATTCCCAATTTGATTCCAGAATAGGAACAGATTGACACAAGGTTAACACAAAGTAACTATTCAGCTTTAACCCAACCTACCTCAATCTGATTGAAGTAAAATTTAAATCATATTTAAATTAATGATTATTTAAATAATCATTCATGTCTGCTTGCCATCACAGTACATCCCATCAGAACAGCCAGTTTTTAATCCATTCAGCCACGGGAAAATTCCTTTCTGGTTTTCTAGTAAAGGTGATCCAAAAGAAAATCTACACATACACTCAGGTCACCCAGCCTGAGAGTACCTATTATTATTAAAAGATTTCATATGCACAAAGTTACTGAAGCCACCTCTCTCCCTGTGTCTACACAAGTATCATGCATTATTCATGCTACTATCAAACAGCTTAAAGTGGTGTAACTTAGAGGTTACTCTACAGAGTTAACAGGATGGAAAACACGAAGCATGATGGACACTAGAGAGAGAGGCCTCTGATGGTAAATATCACTGCAGTTTTGTTTACATAAGCATTTACACCACCCTGAAGTACCATGAAACTCAGCACAGCACACTCCAGTTAAGGTGCACTCCACAAAAGCCTACCAACGACAGCTCTACTAACATCAACAGGATACCAAGCAGGTTGAAACGCCTGCTTTCATACTGGATCAAAAAGAATTTTTTTGCAGCATGTTTTATGGTTTTTTTTCTTCCCGGTGATATTTCACACACAGAGTGGAATACCTCCTACAAACTCCTAATGCACCCCACCAGCTCTTTACTTTCCAGAAGGAAGCTGAAGGCGACCAGCCTGTGTTGCCTGGGAGAGGAAAAGGTTGCAAAGAAGTAGGAGCAGCATGCAGATTGCTTTTACACCTGGATAACAACTTCCTCAAAGTTTAAGTTAAACAGGATCTGTTCTTAAGCAATGTCAATAAGGTTACAGTTGGCTCTACAGGGAAGCAAATAAAAGAGTCACAGGAAGGTTAACGTCAGTTCTTTATCTTTTTATTAGTGATGCCTGTATAGAAACAGGGAGTGGAAGATGATACTGTGTAACAAAGTCTGGTTGGTAGCATTTTTCTGCCAAAATTCACCAACATTCCTCAGCTGTGGTAAGAAGCTTTCCATTAGTTTATCAGTCCACTTATTCAAATACATAGCAGTTATCTGCCAGGAAATTTATACCTATATAGTTGCTCTTAAATCTTGCTGTCTCTCATTATTTGATTCATATTCATATAGGAAAAATACACAGCTCTGGAGATCATTGCACGATTACGGTTTTCATCAGTGACCCAAAAAGTAGTCCAGGTGCCAGGAACCAAAGAAGTTCTCTTGCTGAAATCTTCCTTCCATGAGGAAAGGTAGCTATTGCAGCTACTAAGAACTGCCCACTGAGTGTGTCTGAATGGTAACAGAGCCACTTATCCAGCAACAGGAGCACCTGCTCCACAATCTCCCCTAAAGAACAGCAAGTATAATAAACCTTTATTTTCACAAAGCATTGGAGACCTAGCACACAGCTCATTTGTTCATTCAGCTCTGCACTGCCATTACAGTGAAGATCACCAGAAGGAATGAGACCCTGAATGAAGACTGCTGACAGCTCTAGTTTCTTAGTAAACATCTTTTCCAAATTTTAAATTTTACTTTGCACTTCACAGCTGTGAGATGGTTTAGCCACTTCATGTTCACTTCAGCTCACTTTGCTAATCAGAAGCGTGGTCCACACTTAATCTAGTCCAGAAAAACCTACTTGTTTCACAAGCACACTGACGTGATCAACTTTAGAGTAGCCCACACTGGAAATCAGTCACTCTTAAAGCAGCCTTGTTCAGCACTTGCACTTCGGTCCTTAGATGCCAGTTGTTTTACACTGCACTTACCAAAATAAGCTTTTCAAAGTTTGCTTTTGTATCAGCTGATGAGTGACCAGCAAATACAACTGCCAACATGACAGTCTCCAAGAGGTCTGTGAGAAGCCAAGCCCCAGTGTTCAGTGGCAGTAGCAAAGTCTAGGGCATGACCAGTGTAACTGCCAAAGAAATCTGCCTAGGAGGTACGGTAAGTTGGTTGTTCTATTTAACCCTGACTGGCAGAGAGCAGAAAGGTTTTCCTCTCACTTTTCCCAAGCCTTTCTCCTCCCTCCCCAGCCTTGGCAGCACACAGTCTGCTGCTAAACCACCCTCTTCGTTATTAGCTTTTGCCAACCACAACATGAAGTTGACAATCCTTGACAGCTTCATAGCTGCCTCCAGGTCAGAATGGCAAAGCTGATCATCTTTCTGTGCTGAGGAGGACATGAGCAGCAGAAGCAGTCTGGAAGGCAGCACAGCACTGCTCCCCACTCAGCTCGTCATTAGGGCTACATTTTCAGCAATACCGGATGGAAACTTTAAGCTTAATTGCACTAAAGCTGAAGTTCACGACTGCAAACTTTCCAAAAGAAGCATTCTCACAAACCATTTTTCAATCCTAAATTCACAGTTGATGTGTCATTCACGACATACCAGCAGGCAGGTACATCCACTTCACTCAGCCAGCTGGCAGCAGAGGGCACCACACAATCACCTATGTGATTTATATACTTCCATCATGCTCACAAGTTAATTTATAGAGCACAAATTACTACTACAACAAGCTAAAGGGTGACTCCATAAAGCATGCATCACATCAGATAAAAACGAATGCAATGAAAGGCAGATAATTTGCTACGATGCTTTTAGCCAGCAATTCAAAGAGATGTTCAAGCTTAGTATCTCTCCGAGTTCAAATGCCACATTCCCGTAACAGCAGGTACCACGCAGCATGCCGATCTCCAGCCTGACCACACAGGTACAGAGCAGTATCTCTGCAGAGCATTAGAAATCACATAAATAGTTGCCTTAGCCCAAGAATAAACCACTAGCCCACAAACTAACTCATCTGCATTTTATGTACTGTAGGACTACACATCAATTAAACATTTTGGCTGAGGATGCCCACAGCCTCTGAGGCAGACAGCAGAGATTCAAGTGACAAAAGGAATAGCTGCATTTCTCTTGCTTTTTCCTACCCCCACACCTACACATCATATGTTTTTACTTACTGAATGCCTGTTAAAAAAAAAAAAGAGATGGAACTACACAAAAGTCAATCTGTGTTACATGAGCATTCCAATACACGCACACTGGCGAGCAAAAAAGTACAATCATTAAGTTTAAGAAGCTTCTAAGCCAATGCTTTTGCTGTCAGCAGAAACACTTCAGTACTCTGACACCACCATCCTCATTTAAAGCCATGACACTAGCCAAACCTGTTACACACACCATGAAAAGAGGACTTCCTAGTTCGTATCACCTGCTGAGCGACTGTACGTACACACTGATAAAGGACACTTCTGAGCACGCACCTGTAGTGAAGATGAAGAGTAAGTCAATGCATCAGCTTTTCTAAACAGACCTGCAGCACGACCTTGAGGCCAAGACCTTGATGGCTTAAGGCCATCCCTTCCCTGCAGAACAAGCAACACCCAACAGAGCTGCAGAAGAACAAACCCAAAAGCAGAAGGGAAGAACACAGACCTAATCCACCTTATTAAAGCAATACATTATTTTCAGCCACCATAATGTTTCCCCCCAACGTGTAAATACAGAAGCAATTAGCTGCCTAGGCACTTCTGCAGAAACCATTTAGCATAATCTTTCCTAGAATATATTTACATGGCTTCTGATTGCTTAATTTTCTGACACGTTTGTTTCAGACACTAGAAAGATTAAATAAGGCAAAATCGCCCACACTGATATATTGCCATTTGGAAGGTAACATGCAGCACAAGATAGACAACAAAACAAAGTCCTAGCAGGTTTTAAACTTCAAAATTTTAGCATCACAACTCTACATTCTAGGAATTGCTTTATACCTTTAATTCAGCTGTTTCTTAAAACCTTTTTCCCCCTTTTGCTGTTACCCTGAAAGATAAAATTACTGACTGAAACAGCAGGCACCATTTAAAGAGAAAGAATGAGCCCGGACAGAGATTTCATTGAAAAGCTCAATTCCGTATCACATCTGAAATGTCCTCAATTCAAAGATTAGCCTGCACAAAAAGGCAAATTAAAGCCAGAAACAGAAGAAAATATTTTCTGTTATAAGCATAAATTTTTATGCTATAGTATCCTATCATCTAGAATTTTGGTATTACAAAGTCAACTCTTCCAAGTGGCTTCATGAACAAGGAGACAAACACCATGCTCATTTACAAGCTGGAAGTTGATTAGCCAAGTACAAAAACCAAGAATGCTTGTCAGGACCAAGGAAGAGAGGCTAGAACCATTGAATGTGTGGATGCCCAAAAACCTCTCTGCAGTCAGCTGGCAGATACCTCTATTACAACAGTTTAAAAAAAAAAAAAAAAAGACAAAAACACCCCCAAAATTTTGTTTGCCTTTATTCTGCTTCACCTGAAATTATTTTTACCAAGACAGCCAGCTGTGCATTTGGGTATGTTTTCCCTTGCTCAGTGTAACAGGAGCTACCATTTCAGGGCCCAATCCTTCAGAAAAACAGGCATATGATACAAGTGTATCTTCACTCACAGACGCGCTGCAGCCCATAACCCCATGTTAATTAGACTGGAAGATGAAGCCTTCAGCCTAACACCCGGTAACTCTGATTTACACAAGTGCAGAGAGGTTTTATTGTGAATTCTCCTGCAAGCTGCACAGACGTTTTGTGCCCAGCTCAAAACAAAAATCAGATCTCAATTTACTGACAGCTGCCATACTTTAAACAGACATAAAGAAAAACAGTCAACATTCTGTACAACACGAGCAATAAGGGATATCTAAATACTGAGAACACAGAAATCTGCAGTGACATACTGTACTGTAGGAACTGCCTGCCTTACAGCTACCCAAAGCCCCACAGTTCAAGGACAATTTTGGAAGACCAAAAACAAAAAGTCAGCTCATCACTGTTGCTTCATTCCTTATAGATTTAACCAGAATTGACTTCCAGCAAGGAGTTCTGCAGCTTCCTAGGAATAATTACCAACCTTCTCATAACCTCTGGAAGACACATGATTTTACAGTGGTCTTCATTCTCCATAACACCATATCATGCAAAGCTATGGAGCAGTAGACTACAGGGCTTGATTTTTGTCAGTCATGCAAAATAGATTCCCTGCATCCAACCGAAATACAAGCATAAGGCACACTGTAACACTGGGAACTTCAGGAATGTAATGATCGCTGTGTAAAGGGATTTCTGTGCAGATTTGGGGATCCGTTACAAATGTATTATTTACGGCAGGTAACAGCTGATCCCTTTCCTTACGAGCATGGAACATTACAAGGATATGATCGTGGTTATACCTGGACTTGTACTAAATTCTTGAATTTGAAAATATGTTTCTTCTGGGAAGGAAGAACAGTCTCAGTTTGAGTACACCTCTTTCTGAGAGCCTTTGCTCCCTCAGAGCAGAAATTACCACAGTAGGTTTCTCTACCTTTACGGTGCAGTCACAGCAGCAAGTCTCCAAGGAGGGAAAGATTTAGACAACTAAGAGTCTTAAGTGGTTTTGAACAAGCAGAGCCTTGTAGGGTGGCAGCTGAACTGATAGTTACACACTGACATTTCAAGCTTTCAAGTCCCAATCATTCTTAATGGTACAAAGCCAAACCCAGAAGGGGATAAAGCAATTACATAGCCAAAAGTAAATGCAGCTAAACTGAGCTTCCAAACGTCTAATTTGGGTGATCCAGCCTTCCTGTCTCACACACTAAGCAGAAGGGTTTGTCTGTTAAATTTACTACTACACCAGCGGGACAAGAAAGGAATGCAGTCATGTGCGGCAATATCATCAGGCCGGGGATCCAGCAGGCATCCTCTGCCTCTCCCAGGAGGAGCTATACACTCCTCTCTTCCCAAAGGAGGATCCGTACTCAGACATAATCTTCAAGCTCCACCTGGTACTTTCTGCCAGCCCTTGCCTTAAGCTCTGCGGGGATCCAGCGCTAACGGGTGATGCTCGCTCCCTGTACACTTTCAAGGCAGGTAAAGAGAAATGGCAGAGCAGCACCCTTGGAGATAGAATTACTGAAGAGAAATTCGCAAGGGTGGGACAAGCTCCCCTCTCTTACTCCTCGGAGCAAGGATGTGCTTGTGCTTTATTCCCTTACCAAGCTCAGCCAAAAAAGGCAAGCGGATCCTTGGATCCATGAATTGCCAAGAAAGTACTCGCGTTCCCCCTCCAACGCAGACACAGGCTACAGATAAAGCAGCTCCTTCCTCAGGGGCACAGGAACCACCCCCTGCACTCCTCTCCCCCCACCAGCCACTGCCGAGGCTCCTTCCCTCCCGTGACACGGCGAGGGACGCACCCAGCCCCTACACAAACCCCTTCTGCCCCCAGCTCGGGCGAGGGCGGCTGCTCCCACTCCCCCGGCAGGATCCCCCCGCCCCGCGCCCCTCACCCAGCGGCTCCCCCCCCCCCGCACACGGGAGACCGCTCAGCCCTCACACCCCCCCCTCCCGCCGCCACTCACCGGCGCCTCGCCGGCCGCTGCCCCCGGCGGCCCCGCGGCAGCGGCCCCCTCCCCGCCGGCCGCCCCGCCGCCCTCCAGCTGCCGCTCGCGGTAGAGGGACCAGAGCCCCACGTTGGGCAAAAAGACGAGGGCGGCCAGCGCCAGCCCCACCGCCTGCAGCAGCCGCTTCTGCTTCCGCCGCATCGGAGCCGCCGCCGGGAAGGAGACGGAGGAGGAGGGCGAGAGGGAGGGAGCGCGGCCCGGCGCGGCCGCCCCCGCCGCCGCCCTCAGGGAGCACAACTTTCCCCCGCGCGCGCGGCGGCAGCGGCGGGCGGCAACTCCGGCACTTCCGCTCCGCGGGGGGGGGGGGCGTGGTCTCGGCGGCCCCGCCCACCACCGCCCGGGGCGGCCCCGCCCCGCCGAGCCCGCGCCCCCCCCCGCGCCCGCTCGCTCCCCGCTAATGACTCCCCCCGCTAATGACTTCCCCCGCTAATGACTCTCGAATAACGGCTCTCGGGGGATGCCGTGGCACCGGCGGGTGCCTGGGTGGGCGCCGCGGGAGAGGGCGGGGAGCGGGCTCCGAGCCGGCGGTCGGCGTGAGCAAACCGAGGTGGTTAATTGCTCCGGGGAGGCTCCGCAATTAGCAGCCCGGCGGCATTAACCACGGCCATTAAGCGACGGCCCCGGCGGCAGAAGCTGGCCGGGAGCTGGGTACCGCTCTCCCTGAAAAATCCAAGCGGTTGCCAAGGCACGGAGCACGCCGGGATGAGGAGTCCGGCGGGGGGGAAGGTGCGGGAAGGAGCCGGTCCCCGGGGTGAAGCGGGGCCCAGGGCCCGGGCCGGGCTCGGCAGCGCGGGGCGGAGCAGCCTGAGGGGCTGCGGGTGCTCCCCAAAGCGCTACAGCTCGCCCCGACGGACACGCGGCAGCCGGGGGACCGGTCCCCGCGCTCCCTGGACCGGCCGCCACGGGCCCGCCGGTGGCTTTCCCGCAGGCGGGAGCGCTCCGAACCAGTTCCCAGCGATGCCTCCCTCCCGCTCGGAAGGAACGTTGGTTATTCCAGTAACACCTAAGGGGTTTCTACTGTACCATAAACTAGACCGATAATTCACAGGCGTGGGACGTTTTGGTTTGTTTTTTGTTTTTTGTTTTTTTTTTTTTAAAGAAGAAAACAACAGCGGTACAGCTTTTCCCAAAATGAGGAGCGGATTCATTTCTTAAATAACGACCAAATAACCCTCGTCATTAGGAAGATGCCAGGGGAACAGCCGTGCGGCTCGGCGAATGTCGATAGCAGAACTGTGACAATCCACGGCCCTGCTGGGTGGAACTGGTAAATAAATATTAGGTCTCTTCCAGTGTAAACCCCCACAGGGAAATTTTTATTTCCTAGAACAACAGCAACAGAAAGTCTATGAAAGCCATTACACACCCCGGCATTTGCAGTTCTTGCCACGCTCGCACACCAGCAAGTGGATTTAAACTTAAATAAACTTCCATAACCCACTAGATGGCATCTTCCAGCAGATTTCAGTGCCTGCTGCGAGAGCCAAATTATCAAGGAAAGCATTTAATTTAGAGAGCAGGTTACAGTTCCTAAGTCTAACTACATGTTAAGGCAGCTTGTACTTTCATTTTAATTATCGATGAGAATTTGTCGCCAGCTGATTTCTTTACTAGAAATGTTAATGCTTCCATTGTTCTTTGGTGCGTGGAGAAGATACCAACCCATGAAATCCCTTTGCTCCTGCCTTTAGAGCAAAACGTATTCCCTTTATCATCACTGAATCACCTCCGGCAGTGCAGAGACTTTGGCCGCTGTTGAATAATGCATAGCCACTAAAATTGTACAACAATAAAGCTACATATACATTACCTGGTTCTGTGAGAATCTAGGCTAGAAAGCTACAATACCTCTGATTTAATACTGCAGTGCCAGCATACTGCCATATGGACCCTTATAATAACATCTACATCCCCTTGCCTCTGCAAGAGCTCTTTGAAAAGTGGTTGTGAAATAAGCATGCGATTTCGTAGGTATGCACATAGGATTACAGTCTGCCCTTGGCAGAACATCCTCATTTATATAAAGAAATGACAGCCACAAAGTTTGAGAGTTAATTAAAACAAAGCTACTAGCTGGCTTGACATATGTTTAAATTTAGGATTGTGAGCCTGCTTGCTAAATTAAATGTTTGCCTCGTAAATTGACTTCAGCAGAGTTGCACAAGATTACCTGGGAACAGAATATGGCCAGTGCTGCAGGTAGATCAGTATTTTGTGTAAGAGAACATCCTGAATGATCAAACCCTCTGAAGAGCCTCACAGGAATTGAAGCCTGGCTGCTCCTTGGTGATCACGCTGAAAATGGATACTCCGAGTCTTTCCTTCCAGCTTTAAGACGGAGTGAATCCTGTTGGGGTTACCAAGTAAAATCATTTATACACCATGCAGATGCCTCTGTCCCAAATAAATAGATGTGTTTCTTCTATTAAATGTCCAGCATTTCTCCCTCTCCTCTTTCTCCTGAAGTGTTTCGGTGGAGACAAAGCTCTGATTTTGGCCTGTTGAATGCAATGCCTTGGGGATTAGTTGGGTACATGCAAAATAAACATGGATTTATGTCTCTGAGAAAGAAGAAAGCCTGTGGCTGTTAAGCCTTTAACTGGAAAGGGAAATGGTGTACCTTCCCCAGGCATCTTTTCAAAACAAATACAGAATAAATTAATAGCAGCTCAATCCCTGCTTGGAAGCTCTCTTTGCTAGCGAGCTGAGTTACCTGGTTTGCAGCTCATATGTTCAGATGCTGCAGGGCAGAGTGCAGCAAAAGTGGGTAACGGCAGGAAGTCTTGGATGAAGGATGAGGAGCAGGGATGACCAGAGGGAATGGGTAAGCAGATGCTGGGAGAGTGCAAGGGAGCATTGCAAAATGCTAGTGGGAGTGGATGTGACAGGAGTTCCTGGGATAAAGCCCATAGATGGCATGACAGCGTGGAAACGAGATGGCAAAGGGAATCAGTGTCCTCGGAAAGCAGCTCTGCAGGGCAGGGGCTGAATCATGTGAAGGGCCAGATTCTGACCTTGGGACTCCTGCAAGGGTGGGTGATGGAAAGCGGTGGGTCCTTTCCATCTCTGAAAGAGAGCTGGATGGTTATGGGATCCCCCCTCTCCTGCTAAGCAGTCATGACTGAGACAAGACGTGGCTTTCCATGCCCCTGTCTGCTGTGCCAGCCTAACAGCATGGGTTAGGGGGAGAAAATACTGCTGGAAGGATGGCATATCTGCCTCTAATAGCAAGGGGGAGATGGGGACCAAAATACCACCCAAGAGCTGTTAGGTTTGGTTTTTTTTCTTAGGTTCACAGATGCTGTAGGTTCATGTTGCCACTATGAGGAATGAAGTGGGAAACTCTGGTCCAGGTCTGTGCGTCCGCAGGGTACCTCGTGTCATACTGCTGCACCTGTAGGGAAAGTCAACACCTCCACTTGTCCTTTGGGTGGGTTTTTGAATGGATGTCTGTGCACTGGTGATGCTTTCTCTTTTCTGCAAATCTCATTTTTAACCAGGAGGAGAAAGGAAAAAAAAAAATAATTAAAAATTAATGAACCTCAGCTGCGGCTGTGTCACAAAAGGACTCTTTTTTCCATGGCATTTCTTTATCCTTCAGTGTTTATTGGTTGATGTTCAGCTCAAATCTCATGTGAACAGCATTGATTTGTTGGGGTTTTTTTCCCCTTTTTCTTTCCCAATAAAAGACAATGCCCAGGAACCAGCTCACCTGTTGGCAGGAGCACAGCCCTTCTCTGCTGCTCAGCGTGGGGGTGCCTGCCGGCACAGCCTTCCACAGTGATCCTGCTGGGCTCCCCCGCAGCCTGGAGCAGCTTCCAGCCGGCACTCAAGATGCTATGAAACAATGCAAATGCCTGAATAGCTCAGAGAAGTGAGGATGATTACAGGCTTTTAAAAAGAAATTGCAAGACCTGGCACTATGGGAGGGCATCCAACTGTCTCCCCATCTCTCCCAGGGATAGAGAGACAGCACTGCCATCCATAAATCCTTGTTCCTCGACTGGGAAGCAAGGTAGGAAGTTATCATGTTGTGGTTGACCTGGGAGTTTGTCTGAACAGGACAGACCTATGCACAGCTTTTTAGCAGAAAAATAAATAAAATAAAAATGCTGGTATTCCCAGTGGATCCACCTGAGCAAGCAAAATCCCCATGGTCAACAGGGAAATCTTCTTGCATTTACTGTGGACAAACAGAGCCCATCAATGTGGGGCAAGAGAAAACGGCTGAAACTAGATGCTGGTGAAGGATGCTCAGGGTCTTGGAAAGTGGTGCTATCGCCAGCGGTCGCTCCTCCAGCCCGGCGCAAAGTGGAAGGAGCGGCTGAGCCTGTCTGCAGCCTGGAGAGGTGCAAAAGCAACCAAGCTGTTGGAAGAGTTTCCTGGAGTGTAACACTCTTTTAACTCCCCTGTTCTTAAATCAGGTGGGTAATTTCACTGATCGCCTGCAGCAGGGGAAATTGCTGATGTCTAAGTTGAAGCACAGTCCTGGAGGACGAGACGGCGATGGCTTGCTGGGAGGATAAATACTGGAGCAGAGCATGAAGCAAGGAGGGATGTGAGCCTCATGCTTTCCACGTTGCAAACAGATGCACCAACATATCCGGAGATTTGCTTTGCATGGGAGCATGCTTTTCCCCAGGAGTAATCTGAATCCATTGCCCACTTCTGGGCCGGGCTGCCAGGCAGATCCATTAGTTGTTGAGGAGAGAAAATCCTTGATGCACTTTGCAGGGACTGAAAGCTCCCTGCTCTCCCTTCTGGGCTTTGGTGGTCTGCAAGAACCTCAATTCTCCAGGCAAAGCCTTGCACAAAACCACATCAGGCTTCTTTAGTTCTAGCACTGTTTTCCCAAAGCAGCCCTGACAGTTCATGCATAATTATCAGTGGGGCTCAGTTCAGTGATGAGGAGACAGAAGGTCTATTCCTGGCCGTCTGTCTACTCAAGTAACCTTATTTTTTAAAAAAATGTAAACTGCAACTGTTGTTGCAGTCTTTCTGGCTGGAATAGGCAATGAGCCTTGTCTGCTCCCTCTGCTCTGAATTCAGAGCTGCTGCAATGAATCGGACCGATTCCAAGTCCGGCGGAGCCAGCTAGGCAGACTGCAGTCAAGATGTCCCCAAAACTCCCTGGCTCTCGCTTTTCTGAGCACACCGTGAATTGTGAGGCCAACATTTTCTGTGCTTCTCAAAGGATTTGGAAGCTCACGCTCTAATAATTAAGGCAGCTTTGAACATCTTAGCCTTCAGCCTCACTTTTCTGACTGTTTCCCATAGCAGCCGTTACTGCTTGGAACAGGTACTGGCTTTTAAAATGTGCTCGCCATGGGCTTGCATGTTTTAAGCAATGAGGAACTTAAAGAGATTCTCCAACGTGTACATGAGAGCAACATAGAGCTGATTTCAAAGGAGGTTTGCAGCTTTCCTATGAACATGAGTATTTTTCGCATCACTGAGCTGAACCTGGAGGAGAGGTCTGCTCTTCTTCCAGCTTGCTGGATGCACTCTTGAGTCCAAGATCTTCTTCAGGGTGGGTCTGCAGTGGATCAAGAGCACTTATGTGCTCAAGCTCTCCTTTAACAGATTATTTGTTAAGTGTGATAAACTCTGCTTACACCATTAGAAAATAACCTTATGGGAAGGGGAAAGAAGGACAAAGATGCTTAACCCAGCAGTAAAATATCTAGTGCTGAAGACAGCCAGGAGAAAGGGAAAAAATAAAGCTAGTTATGAGAAAATTTAAGTGAAGTGCATAAAAACTTAAGCAATATGGATAATATCATCTTGAGTTACTACGCTCAGTCCCACCAAGGGAAGAGGAGCAAGGGCTTTAAAATGTAAATAGGGGAGAATCAAATTCAGAACAGATGTCAAGAAACACTTTCCCAAGTGGAGAATCAAAAAAGCAGGGAATGACCTGCCAGGAAGGGCTCAAGCAGGTATGTCGGGGCTTTCCAAGGTGAGATGTGTCTCTGGAGCATAAGCCTGGGGCTAAGCACAGAGGGAGATATGCCAAAGAGATCTTGCCCTGCCTTCTGTCTCTGACACACAATCAGCTTCAGGAGTTTTCATACTGAAAAAAAAAATTACTGCCATCAGTGGAGGGAGCCTGGGCAGCCCTTCTCATGGGAATATTCTGCTTCTTCAGCCCTATGGATTGAAAGTGTGAGATGTTCAGCCTTGGAGAGGGTCTGAGCCATCCAGGAGGTGCCCTCACCCTTTGCCCATGGGGTGCCCACTCCAGGGAGCAATGAGCCAGCACAGGGGGTGTGTGGTGGGGGCTTCTCCCCAGAACATGAATCTCCCAACCTTCCCTGTGAATCCTGCTGGAGCATGTCTAGCAGACACTGATTTCTGCCACTGCTGGATGAGCATTTGGCGGCTGAAGTGGCTGCTAGCAGGTGTCTCAAGTGCCTGACTGGAGGGCACGGCGCTGAGCCTGCCTTTGCTGAGCTGCTTTTCCAGCAGGGGGAAGGCTCTCCTTTCTTAAAATAGGTCCTCTCCAAGGGCTCTTGTGTTCAAGAGCCAGAAGGAATCTAGGTCCTTTGTCCTTTATTTTCTACCTCTAAAAAGAAAGGCAGAAAAAACAGTGTTTGAGAGGCAGACACAGTACAGGATGGGATAAGAAGGTATGATTGGGAGGGCAGGTGCCTGACAGTGTGGCAGTGCTGACCTGTGGCGACGCACCAAGAGAGCCAAGAGCTCTGTGCTGCTGGGACCTCGCTGCTCAGACTCGTGGGGTGAGTTGTACTGCTCAGGTCAGCACTTCTGCTGTGTCTCAGTCATTGCCCTCTGCATCTTCAAGGAGCTTCACACTTCCAGGCTGCCATCTGGCTCCAGGTAGCCATCAGTCAGGGATGGAGCCACTGTATTTTCCCTGTTTTTTATCTTTTAAATTAATGAACTTATATCATAAAGCCAGAGGTGTGGATACTCTCCTGTTCCCTTTCTCCTGTCCAGTATCCCCAGGGTTACTCTCATTCTTTCTATTGCTTCAGTCTGCTAACGCTTTTGGCCTCTGAGACATACAAAGACATTGTGTAAGGAATTGTACAGCTCCCCTCCCATTAGCCGAGCCTTGTAGTTCAACCAAAATCCCATTATTCTTTTACTCTAATACATGGAAATACACACAGACTATCTGTAGGTCAATGAAGATGCAGTTGTCTCCTCGGAAGGCCCTGTCCCAACAGGTGTTTCTAACAGGCAGACACTCCTTGGAGGTGTTTTTTCCTTCTTCGACTACAGAAGATGCTATGGTGACTAGCTTGGACCAGACGTTTGCAATTGGAGAGCTGAAGCTCAGCACACAGAGTGCTGTCATTGTCCTGAAGGTCCTAAATGTCCTTTCTTCTCCCCCTGCAGTCTGCAGTCCATCTCTCCCATCCTCCTTCCTCTCCTCCTGCCCTGTGAGGCAGCCCAGCTGGTCACGAGTGTCCTGGGGCAGTGAAGAACAACCTTTAGTGGCTGCATATATGAGAGGCGGTGGTTAACCTGGGATCATCAGGAAACTCGTGACAAGCTCTCAGTGCTGGCAATCTGCTCACACCCCCCCGGCTCCTTCTGCACAGCAGAGGATGTGGAGACACCAACGTTGGGCTGGGGTGGAGGTAGGAAGGGAGGAGGGATTATACTGCCTTTGGAGGAAACCTGGGAGGCAAAACTCTGCATGTCCCATACACATGTTGCTTAGAAGGTGAGTCTGCAGGGCTGATATGAGACACCAGAGACATCCCAGGCTACGGTTGTCATATTACATTCCTGTGACTATTGCCAAGGATTCGTAATTCAGCAGCCCTGTAGTTCAGACTGGAGTGTATTGAACAAGGTGATGTGCAGAGGTTTCTGCCTTATTCCAAGGGGATACACCAGGATGAAAGATAGCTGGCAGCTTCTTCGAATGTGCTAATAACTGTCATCTTGCAGTACATAGCACTGCAAGACAAAGCACTTCCCATGGGGCTCCCCCGGGCTCTCCCTCCTGGGAAACACACCTAAAACCTTCAGAGGAGTCAGGAAAATTCATCCTCCCAGGGAGACCTGAGGCTGATCCCTGTCCATGTGACAGAGAGGCAGCAGAGGGGAAATAACAGCCACAATAGTCCCTTGGTCTGAGCTGTGTGGTCACCATCGTGGCAGCCCAGGGTTGGAGGGATGCTGTCCGGTGTCCCCCTATTACCAAGGTAGAGGCAAAGGGACGGAATTCATGGTCTACTGTGCCCCTGCATGCCCCGCTGCAAATCTGGTGTTTTCTTGCTTGATTTGTTGGAAACTGGGGAAAAAAAGGTCAGTTCTGGGACTCCCAGATTTCAGCCTGGAGCTGACGTGTGGGTTTGCCCAGGAGAGCGAGCGAGGGCGGAACCGGGTGAACCAGAGTTCAGAGAGCAGCATCTTGTTTCGCTGCTGGGCTGTCTGAGAAAGGAGAAGAGTTGCTGTGATTTACCAAGGTTCAAGAGCCACCCTGGGTCCCTGCCAGCTCCTGGCAGAGCCCCAGCACTGCTCGCTCTCGCTGACACGGAGACGGAGAGATCTGCCCTTCCTTCCTCTGGAGGGTGTTTTACACGCTGCCGATGAAGCAGGACCTCATGAACACACAGTAAATGTGTCCAGTGCCAGAGAAAAGATGCTCTCAGATGGGAAATCATGTTTCCCCACTCCTTAAACAGGGATTACAGAAGCATGGACCATCCTACGGACTTACATGGGCTTTTTCTCCAGCCACCATCATGTCCAGCTCCCCCTTTCCTCCCAGAAATAGAGACAGATCAAGAAAGAGCAGCACGACTGCAAATCTTGCTAGAGAGCTGTGTCAGAGCCACTTAGTCTCGTAACTGTGTCTAACGGGGTATGCAATAAGCCTAATGAATCTCTGTCATGAACCCATGTGTGCGTCCTGGCGGAGTACATCATCCTCTGGCACTCTGAAGGCAGCTGACAAATAATCAAATTAAGACAACCCCAGACTGGTTGGTGGTGGGTCTGTCAGCTCCTGGCACCGCAGCTGTTGGGGCGGGTGAGCCCTCCCCATGTTGCCCCGTGGCCTGTGGGACCCCGTCCCTGCCCGGGCTGGGAAAGGGCCAGTCCCTGCTATGGGCATCAGGGACTGCATAGGAAAGGCTGTCTGCTTGAACATTCCTGGAAATGCCAGCCGTCGAAATAACTAACAGTGGTGATGGACCACGGCGAGGAATAATGCTGGAAATGAGTCGGAGAGGCGGGAGACACATGGGAGAGTGCGGCCACCCCGAGGGACCATGCATGGGAGGTACATCTCTGCCAATGCATCAGTTCTTGGAAGAAAAGTACGGTGACCACAAAGCTGGTTGGAAATGCTTCAACAGAACATGATATTTTTTTCCCCTTGGAGACTGCCAATTTGTTAAATCCCTCTTGTTTTACACAAGCAGATTTCAAGGACGCTGCAACAAACCTCAGGCAGGTGAGGGGCCCCAGCTCTCCCCCCAGCTCTGAGGCTGGCAGACCTCAAACCTCACATAGGGGCTCAATCCTGTTCCTGTGGGAAGGAGGGGGAAGCACAGAAAATGCAATATACTGAAGCTGCAAAACCCACCGCTGTTGTGGAGAGCTGAGTACTGAGGCAGGGAGGCATTACTGGTGTCACACAGCCGACCTGTTCAAGATGCACTGGTGCACCCCCAGACCCACAACAGCCTCTGCCCCCTGAGATGATTTGCTGGAAGCACTCAGTTACTTCCCTGTTGCCATTCTCTGGCTTTCCAGGATCTCCTGTGTGCTCTGCCGGGCTGCAAACAGGGCAGAGTGTGAGACGTTGGCTGTCTGGTTACAGCAGGCTGTGTCTGACGTCTGGCTGGGACTGTGGGGACTCTCAGCACAGAAACCCACCCCTGCCTATGACATTTTCCCCAGCTAGCACATGTTCCAGATTGAGCAAACATGCTGAAGATGTCTTTTGAGCTTGCTAAAACCATGTGCCTTCCCATTCCTCCTGCCTGCTTGAGAAATCACTCATCCCACCATGTGGTTTCATGTTGAGGGAGGACAGGACACCCCAGCCACAGGCAGACAGCACAGAGAGCAGCTCTTCTGATGAGATAGAGCCTCTGGGAGCATCTCTAGGAGCATCTCTGCCATTCCAGGCACAACAAAGTAAATGACTGCTTGAGGATTTCCCAGCCCCAGGCTGACACATGGCAGAGCCTGGGGAATCAGTGAGTTTCTTACCCAGGTGAGCCAGCCAGCCTTGTCTTGTCTCCATTGAGGTGAAGGCAGCCAGAGGGGCTGGGGAACCCAGGGGAGAACCTAGGAGGAACCCAAAGGGCTGTGCTGGGCTTGGAGAGTGCAGGTGGTACCGTATCTGGGTGAGATAACTGGAAACTATCTGGAGTTTCACAAGCTAAGGAGAGCCCAAGTTACCTCCGATTTACAGGACCCAAACAAGAGCTCTGTTGGGAAGACACAGCTTGTTGGGCTGGCAGAGCTTTGTCAGGATGGAGCAAGGGGGCACTGGGCTTGGAAGGGAAGAGCTAGGGATAAATAGTCCAAATCATTTAAACCAAATAGCTCTGAGAGAAACTGAGTCATAGAGAGAGATGGCACTGTGCGATGCCCACAGGGGGAAGGCGAAACCCAAGGGGGACAGCCACAACTGCATCCATGGCAGGTACCATGCCCTGGCCCAGGGATATTGGGCTGCCATCGCCTCCCTGTGAGCCTCGGGGACTCTGCAAGTCTCTGAAACTCAGGGGAGTGACTTAAAGGGGAATGCTGAGAGGACGTAGATAATGCTGGACAGGAGGAAAGAAATTAAAACAATAAAAAATGAGCTGACAACATTGCTTTGAGCTTCTGTAGACAGAAGCCCTCTGCTCTACAGGCACCTAGGTGTCTCGCATCAGCTTGCATTGGTTTGTTCCTCTGTACGTTTTAGTTGTGTAGATGAAGAGAAAAGAAATGTCATGGCAGGGAAGAAGAAAGATAGAAGAAGACTACAAAAAGCTATGAGCTGCCAGTGTGTTTTGAGTTGCTTTATTCTGAATCAATATTGAACCAAAGAGGAATTATAAATCTAGCAGATTACCGCTGAAGCAATGCCAGGGCATCTGTTTCCAGATATTCTTTTTTTTTTTTTACTGGCTAGAGCAGCTGTTTTTACAAGAATCCACAGTAAAAGAGTTATTAAAACAAAGGGGGGAAAGAAATAACAATAAACTGGAGATATATAGCAGACAAGAAGCAGTAGAGATGCGGGGCTGGGAAATAAATGGAAGAGTAGAGGAAGAATCTGACAACCAACAGTTTGTAACCAGCATCAGGCACTACAAGATCTGGAAGATATTTGTTTTACAAGACAGTGATTCCCAGCTCCAGGATTGTGCTCGGTGATTTATGGCTCCTGGCAGCTGTTACAGAGGTTGAACTAAGAGCAAAAGAGATAGAGAAGTGGAAACCACCCTTAGCACTTGCAGTTGTTTCCTAATGGAAGGAGATTTATTAGTAGGAAGCCAGTCAGGGTGGCTGAGGGTACTTGGAGGCAAATTCCCAGCTCCCTTGCTCCCTATGCCTAGGGTCAAATTAACCTTTGATGAAATTAAGATTGTAATTAAGGCAAAGGGCACAGAATCAAGGGCATTCATGTGGCTTAAAGCCTCACTGTGCTTCAGCCAAGGTGATGTAATCGGCACAAGCATGCTCATAGCCTGGCCAAGGATGGAATAACATGTTAGATTAAAGCACCATGAGGTCATGTAGCCCATTATCATGGCCCTGACTGGCCACCACAGCAAACTGGGAAGATGTGAACCTGCTCAGCCTGGCCAACTCCATCAGCACTGGTCATGGGGCCAGGATAGTACTGGGTTGCCTCCTCTGTTCATTGGTCTCCAGCAAGCCACGCAGCCTTTGCTTTCCCAAAACATTTGTGTAATGTAACAGATTTCTACAGAAACTATTCTAAGACAGATAAAATTAACAAAAACCTGGTGTACCTCCCATAGTTTGATCTTTCCCTACACACCACCCTTTCACAGACTCTAGCTCTCCAAAGGGTGGCTCACAGACCTTGGGAAGCCTTTTTACAATGGCATTTTGCAGGATTTACCCTGGTGCCCCTCTAGTTAAATTGTCCCTGATGTTTGGGAGCTCCATCCCTGTGTGGGGCGGATTGAGACCTGCTTCCCTCTGCCTTCGTTCTGCTAGCTTGGTGCTTTGCAAAGCCCTAGAAATGCCTTGAGCAGGGAAGTGCTGTCTAACACTACAACCTGTTCTTGCTCAGTCTCTGCTGTGTTTAGGTGTTGGATCACAGCATGCCCTGTGTTACATGCTTGTCTTGAAATCAATCAAAACCCCCTTTTCCAAGTGTAGCTTATCTCCACAAGCAGGGGCTCATATTCCTCTCGCTATTTTACCAGCACCGATCACCATTGCTTGCAGACCCAATGAGAGGGTTTTGACTCATATCTGAAGTCACTCAGAAGCCAGAAAAGAAAATCAGCTGTCAATAATCCATCGTGCTTAACTTTGTGTACCAGGAACGACCCTTGCGTTTGCAAACAGCACCTACCTGAGAAATGCAGGGGGGATGTGGGAGGCAGCACCCGCTACAGCCGACACAAAGCCACCCGCTCAAGTTGTTGATGATTTGGCCTTGTGTTTGCTTCGGGTGTATTGATTCATTTTGCAACAATGCACCATAAATAGATTTATTCTTACAGTTATAATTGAACCAATGAGAGCTTGGGAAGTGGAGACTGAAAGAAAGCTGAATAGAAACCAAGCCTGAAAGAAAACACTTGTGGAATGAATACATTTCCTAGATGGTGGGAAAATGGAATGGATGTTTCTCTCTCCGTACACCACACTGGGCATAGCCCTGCACACACAGATCCAGCACTGTCCTCCTTTGGGGCCCAACTCATGTCCACAGCCACAGCCCGTGCTGCCCCTTCAGTGAGAGCCCATGCTGAGTGATCTGGTGCATCTCTGGAGGGTGCTGTAAGCTCCGTCCCTCCCTCCCTCTGGTGATGCCTTGCCTGAAAACCTGATTTTTACTGTCTTTTTAACCTCAGCCCTCTCCATTAAATGAGGAGAAGCAAAATTCTTTTCTTTCTCCTTTTTTTCTAGCTTGTGTCTTTAATTGCTGAATGTTCCATCTATCCTAAAACATCTGAGAAGCATGAAGAGCAATGGCCCTGCAGCTGCTGCTGCAGCTCCAGGATGTGACCCAAAGAGAAATTATTCATGGAAATTTGCAGTCAGCTCACAGATAGCTGCTGAACAGGAAGGCGGCAATCTTCCCCTAATCCACAATTTGATGCAGATTATTCATACGGTGCTGCTGAAGAGTTAATATACTTGGCTGGGACAGGATAGAAATGATGTCTACTTAATATGACAGAAAATAAATAGAATCTGCTTTCGAAGGATGCATTGACCGAGATGTCGTGCCTGATGCTGGGGAGACAAGTGTCTACAAGCTTCAGCTTAATGTGGCATGGAAATGTATTGGGTTGTATTTATGCCCATATACAATACTTAACCGACTATTGTGCTGATTAAATATTTAATTGGCTGTCTGTGAGGAGAAATGCACCATTAGTCTATAGGGAATTATACTGTTCCTTGTGCCTGCTCTTAAATAAAATGTGTAATTCCTTGTCACTTAACCATAATGTTAAGTGCCCGTTAAGGAGAAGTTTCCAAGGGAAATAAAAACAAAACTTGCCTGCTGGCATTGCCTCGGGTGGACCCTAACATACCTCAGCGTGAGCACATCCCTCAGAGATATCTCAGGACTCAGGGGACAGAGGATGCTCAGCCTCTGCCAGCCAGGGCACGGAGCCAGGGAAGGGCTTTTGGGGTTCCTGCACTGCTGAGCGGCTTTTGGGGGTGCTGGTTGAGGCAGGTGGTGATTTCAGCTCCCTTTCCCCTGGTCTTTTGTAGCATGGCTCATCCAGACGCTGTAAGGGGAGTGAGAAATGCAGAAAGCCCAGCAGGATGCTCCTAAGACAGCTCCTTGCTGCAGCTGGGTGAAGGGAGTGGGCCCGGTCAGTGACCTGTCATGGGAGTTTCTTTGCCTGGTTTTATTTGGGAATTCAATGAGAGGAAGAGGAGAAAAGAGGAAGGAAGGAAGGCTTATGAATGTAACTGTTTCTTCCCTTCCTCAGGGCTACCCTGGGGTACAGCAAAAGCAAAATACACAGAGCAGAGTCGCTTACCTTTCATGCTGAATACCTGCAAGAGAAAAACTGCAAATGTGCTGAGTTTTATTCCTTATCATTATAATTTAATGAAAACACTGGACCTCATGATGCAAAGGCTAGTGTTATTTTATTGGCAAAACTCCCTGCTCTTAGAGCTTAGCATTGCACCGATGGTTTCCAGCAGCACGTACCCTGACGGCTGCGCAGCCTCTGCCAGTCGTGTGGGCAGAGAGTCCCCTTGCCACGGGCTGACACGGCTCTTTGATTCATCCCAGCAATGAAGCTGCCATCTCTGTTGAATAACTGATCCTTCCGCAGCATAACTCTTTTTCCATTGACAATTTGGCAACCTTCGCCAACTGCCTCCCCCTCTTCAGCAAATTTTCATGTCTGTCCATGCGTGTCTGTTGCAGAAGCAGCTCCAGGGCAGCAGCGTTCTGACTTACAGCGAGGTGCTTGCTCTGTTTGCTGCTTCAAAAGTGCTGGCCAGCTGTTGGGATTCAATAGCAAAACCCAATATTCTGAATAATGCAGCTTCATCTGCGTCCTCAGAGTTGGTGCTGGGCTGAACTATCTGCAGCTCTTTGCCACTCTCCCATGCTCCCTGGGCTCAGGGGGTTTTACTCTACGACAAACAGTCCCGAGCTCCAAAGCTTCTGTTAACAGGGTTGACCTGAAGACACAACTATTCTGGGACAGATAACAAAGAAAGCCCAGCCAGGGCTGGTGCAGTGAAGGCATGGTGTTAATTTTAGCCAGGATTCATGTCCTCACTGGATGTGGGCAAAGCAAATTAACACTCCCTGGCTGTCACGGACAGCTCAGCTTGCCTGGCATCAAGGGTGGTGGCTTCATGCCTGTGATGCGCTGCAATGTCCCCAGGCAGGAGCGGCTCCCATCAAAACCGCCCTACAGCTTTACCCTCCTGGCTGCTTGACTGTATCCTCTTGGCCTGTGCTGGGGCTGGGAACGTTTCAGGGTGTCCAGCCTCAAAACCTGAGCTGAAAGGAGTTTGTCCAGTCCTGGGAAATTCCCTGGGAACAGCAAGGTGGTGACACCAGTCATTCAGGACCAGAAGTTAGAGTTGCATGCAGCAAGGTCCCAGTGTTGGCCAGGAAAGCTTCTCCACTGCAAGGGAAGGGGAATATTTAAGTGTCAGCAGCCAGGGCTGCCTGTGTCCTCTCCTCTTCTCTGCCTCAGTGTCAGGGGGTAGTGGGACATGGGGCACACACGGGGCTGGGGCAAGCTCAGCCTGTGCTGCCCCAGGGACACTTCCCAAATCTGGGGTAGTGACAGTCCATAGTGAAGCTGGGTCTTCCTGGGTCACTCCACTCAACACCGGCCAGCAAAAAAACAGAAAATCCAACCTGGTTTTGCTGCAAACAGCTCCAGGACAAGGGACATGGCTGGGAATGAGGGATGCACCTTATGGTGTCTTTGAGTGACTGAGTCCCCGATAGCTGTGCTGGGAAGTGAGGAGCAGAAGGAGGGTCCTGCCCTCCACTTCCAGTGGTGTCACCAGGTGTCAGCACCCCATCCCCGCCCCTCAGCTCCCCTCCTTGGTGCACTGCAAGGTGTGACACCGAGTCAGAGCTGCCACCAGCCCCATGGGGACCAGTGCTGCCATGGCCAGGAGCATCAGGGAGATGTCAGCACAGATCCCTGGAGGTATCACTCAGCTCTGAAACCTGACACGAGCCAGGTCCCCCTCTCTGGGCTCCAGGACCTCAGGGGTGGTGGATACAGATTGCCTTAGGTTGGCTGAGATTTTTTTATCTCCCTAGTAAGGTTGGTTGAATTTTCTTTTTCTTCCCTTTTACTTTTTTTTTTGCTGTCTTTCACACCTCCCCTCACTCTCTATTTTTGATCAACTGAGTCAACTCTGGGTTTGGCGCTTGAGGAGTAGAAAGGTGATCCCGCTCCATCAGCAGGGCACAGCCCACGCACCTCCCCTCTCCACTGCTCCTCGGCCCACTCCAGCTCTGCACTGGCAGCTCCCAGCCATAAGCAAAGCCACTATAATACATATTTGCCTCTATGAAGCTGAGGGGATTGAAAGGCTGGGCATCTGACACCCCCAGTGTGGAGCTGCACCAGCCCTTGAGAGATGCAGAAGATGGGGTGGGCACGCTGCCGGTTCTGCAGACTCCAGCCTTGAAACTGGGACACCAGTGGGACATCAGTGGCTCTGGGCAGGGGACAAGGGCTAAGAGAGGTGAGGGGCTGGAGGAAGACTTTGTGGGGATATCGCATGTGGTCAAAAACCCCTTCCCAGCCCAGGGACACATCTTGGTGAGAAGCTCCTGGGGGATGATTACCTGTGTCAGCCCTTTCCAGTGCCAGAAGCACGTCTGGCTTTTGTGCCCTTGCTCCATGCGTGGTGGTTTGAGCTGTGCAGGATGTGTGCAGGTCCAGTTCTGGGCTTTGCTCATCCACTGGCAGTGGGCTTCACAGGATCCCGCCATCCCTGTCAGGGGCTGAGCCCATCCCTTGCACCCTGGGGAGAGGGGGCGAGGAGCGTCATGGGGTTTTAGCTTTTCTTTAGAAAATTAATCACACTTTAATTACAGTGAAACCTGGAGACATGGCAAAGGATTAAGTGGATTATCTTCAAAGTAATTTGTTATCAAATATTTATCCTTCTGGGAAGGGAGATGCAGCCGTAGAGATTCTGCGTTATCCGTGCTGCTGGCCAAGGACGTGTAGTGTCCTTCGTGCCTCTCCCTGCCCCTATCCATCCCCTCCAGTCCCCTTGGTGCAGGCTTGAAATGCAGAGTGGGGTCCCTTGTCCCCTTGGGTCCCTTGTATCCTGGGGCTGGTGGTTTTGAAGCCGGTGCTGTGTCAGATCTTTGCCCCTACAAGCCCATGGCACTGCAGGATGGGAGGTACTGGTGCGTTACTGGTGGTCTCTGGTCTGTGAGGTGGCACAGTGGGGACAGCCAGCGCTGCTCACTGGCTCTGGCAGCAGAACGGCTGCTCCCAGCCCTGCTCCCTGCCAGCACCCACAGCGGTGGGGAAGGGGCCGGGTGGGATGCAGCAGGCGGCAGCTCCATCGCTGTCAGGGCAGCCAACGAGCTGCGTGGTAAATCGGATTCAGCCTGAGCTCTTTATCCGTTCGGCAGACTGTGGGTTTAGTGCTTGGATGCTTCATTAACTAATAATAATGAGTCATTGTATTTACCTCCTGGGCATTGTAAATGATCCAGTGTCAGGAGACGCCACGAGGACGTGGAATTGCAATGAGGCTGAAAGGAGCTGAGCTTGGGTCGCAGATAAAACCCACGCAGAGGTACCTCTGTGATCCCCACCTGAGGACGTGGCCTCCGGGGAGGGGGCGGCTGTGCAGGGGCTCACAGCCAGGCAGGCCTGTGGCACCAGGCTGCTCCTGCATGTGCTGGGACCTCTGTGATGTTGCCTCTTCCCCCCCACTCACTGCCTTGAACAGAAGCGATTCTCTCTGTTCTCTTCCCATTGAGCAAGGGCCTTTCTCAGCCCGTGCTGCCCTGCAAGCAGCTCTCACAGTCCCCCTCCGGTGCTGCACCTCAGGGTGATGTCCCAGCTGCATTGGGACCACCCAGTGTAGCACAACTTTATATTTCCTTGTAAGGATAATTCCACCTCCGGAACGAAAGCATCCCAGAAATATGCAGTCCCTGGCAAATAGTGTGCTTGCCAGTGGGGCAAGGAGAGCAGAGGGACTGACCACTGCTTGTGGACAGACATCCTTTGCCACCAGCATCACAGCCTGCATCCCTGCAGACATCACCCATTTGCACACACCCCAGCTCCACATGTAGAGAGGGAGATCTCCCCTCCAGCCCCCAAAATCCTCCTGTGCACCCCAGCAATGTGGGGAAGCATCCTTCTGGCCTCGATAAACACACAGCTCTTCCCCTGGGACAGGAACCTGCAGTATTTAGTTTGTCTCCAAAACCTGACCCCAAGAAGCTGCTGATTACACCAAAGATGAAAAAAGAAATGAAGGTGAAAGCAACAAGGGAGTCATGAAAAAAAGAAAAAGGGGGAAAGAAGCTGGTGAGCTGACTGTGCAAAGAGCAGAAGCTGAGCAGAGGTCATTTCGGCTCACACATCATCAAGGGGGACAGCAAGTGTACCTCCTGCCAGGAGAGGCAGCCACCAAGGGTCTTCTGCCTCAGTTAACACGGTAATTCCAACCCTTAAAATTTTACGGGCTGACAGAGCAGTGGTCCCTGTGCCAGCGGAGCCCAGGTGAGCTGGGGCTGTGCAGGGTGAGGGTCCCTGCGATGCTCTGAGCTGCTCATAGCCCAGATTTCATCCTGGCTACATGCCCTTTGCTAACAGGCATTGCATCAGTTTTGGGGGACCAGGACACACTCCAGTTTGCAGAGCCAGGGCCCTGCAAAGTGTGTTCTGGTGTGTGCAGTCATCTCCCCTAACCCAATTCATCACCCCATCACAGAACAAACCAGCTTTGTTTGACAAGATGTTGTTTTCCATAAACCATGAGGACTGGCATTAATTAGATTTCTATCCTTTAATTCTTTATTAATTGAATCTTACATCAACTTCTCTTTTATTTGCCTGGGATTAAAGCCAGGCTGAGCAGGCAGCACCAATCTGGGTCACTCCATGTCCCCTCTCTGGGAGCCGACTCACCTTTACCCCCACGTTTACCTCCTGCAGCATCCTTGGCTCTGGGCTTCGCTCCAGGACCCGTGATCATGGCTTGGGCAGGGCACAGAGCTGAGGCACCCCAACCTACTGTTTCTCCAGTGTTTATTCTTGGCAGATGATATTTAATAAGGCCACATCATTAGTGAACTAGAAAGTGCTTCAGCAGCCCAACATGAAACAAATATAGCTGCTTGCTCATTTCCAAATACCAAACAAAAATATTTGCTGCCTGTTTCTGCCTGTTATGTATCATCATTAGCAATTTTGCCATTTGTATTAAGCATTTGTCTATAATAATACAAATATAATTTTAAAAACTCCTTTCTTATTGCTTTTAGCCCTTCCAAGCATGTTTTTTCCCTGGCATTTTCATCTTGCTCTTTGCATTCTTAACATTTCACATCTTCCATAACATAATGACCGCTATCCAGTTTTCCTTGGCTATATATACATTCTGCCATTGTAATTGCTGCTTTCATTTCATCACTGAACCACAAGAGCTTTAATTGTTTCCTTGTCTGACTCTGTAGCCAGGCTTTTTGGTCCCTCTGTTTGACTCTGAAAGCTCCCTTCTAATTCCCAGCCATCTATTTTTCTATCTGATTTTCTCCCCTCGCAGCCAGTCGCAGCATACAAGCCTTCCCAGGGATGCGATGGCTCTTTACACATTCTCCTCTCTCTCGCCCCAGGCAGGTTTATTCCCCGCCATGGCAACGAGGTCTGCTGCAGGGAGACACCCCGCTGCACCTGAGCCCCAGTTTGGAGGGGGGTCCTCTGGCCATGTAGCGATGGTTGAGCTGAGCTTGCTCACTACCCTCCCTTGTTCTCCTCCAGCAAACTGTGGGGATGGATCACACACACCCCCCCCCCCCCCCCCAAGGCGTGACTCAGTTTCCCTCCCTGAGGGCGTCTGTTACACAACATCCCACCTTCGCTTGGCTGTGGGAGGTGAAGCAGCAAGAAAACTCCCACTGCACTGCTGGAGGTGGAAAATATAGGGAAGAGGGAGAAAGTGTCAGCATGTTTTCTCCAAGCAGCAGCATGAAGACACTCTTGTGACTTTGGTTGTATTTTCTCCCACGTGCAGATGCTCTGCACTCTGCCTGTGACCCTGCATGAGGAGGGATGCAGCTGGCACAGACAGTCCATGGATTCCTGGTCCCTGTGTGGAGGGGCAGAAGCTGTTGCAGGGAGTCAAAAGTAGTCAGAGACCTAGAGGAAACACCCCATGGGACCTCATGTCTGCTGTGGATGCTGCTCCTGTTGCACCCAGGAGATGTCCAGAAGGGAAAGGGGATGGTGTTGCTCTGCTGGGCCCAGGGAAGATGTGTCAGGGTGTGGGAGAGTGACGGGTGTGGTGCTGTCCCACCAGGTCCCCATGATGGGAGCCCCGTATCTGCTCTCCTCCTGCAGGGGTGCCCCAGCACATGCTGGCTGCTCCATCATGTTTCCTCATCCAGAGCCCTGCTGTGGACAGGAATCCCTTCCCCAGGAATGGCACCTTGCAGTGCGAGTGCTCACCCATCCCTCTCGCTGCCACAATACATGCACAGGCCAGCCCTGCAAAACTCCCCCCGAAGCCAGGGAGGCTGCTGCTGTGCTTTAAAGCCCTTCCAGAACTCCCCAAACTCATGTGGAGGTTGAGACAGAAATACCAGCCGGGCAGGGTGATGGGGAAACGGGGACATACGTGGGCTGGCAAACCTGGCTGGGCTCTCCAGACCTGCAGCCAGTGAGATACCAGGATTGAACGCTCTAAATGCAGCCCCATGGCAGGGCACATTTGCATCCTCCATGTGCTGTACCATTGAATTGCCCCCAGAAGTCCGGCCACTGCTAGCAGTGGTGGCTGGCTGTCCTGCCTTCTCCTGAGCCTGCCATTAAAGCAGAGAAAAAGAATTGCAACAGGCAGAGAATCACACACACATCCCTCCCTGTCTGTGCTCCTTACCTGGGCTGGTCTCCCAACTCCACCTCCCACTGGGCTAATTAAACCCCAAGTGCCCCAAAACTTGAGTTTTTTCACTTACCACGTGAACCTGAGAATGTCTGCTCGGTTCAGCAAGGTGACGGTTGCTGCGGCTTCCCCGGGGCTGGGCACGGCCGGGACCAACTTACTGATCAAGAAGAAAGCGAGTTTTGAGGCCATGGCAGTGTGGTGAGGGAGCGGGTCCTGCGGGACCAACTGGGTGAGCTGGAAGTGTCTGCCCCCCAGCATTGCCCCAGGACTGGTTTTGGGGCTCGCTGCTGGAGTCTTTGTCTCTGAAATGGCCGTTTCCACCCATCTGCTGGGGAGGGGGTTACATCTGCCCCTCACCCCTCCCGATTATGAGAGAGGAAGAAATCTCCAGGTAATGAGTTACTCCAGGCAATGAGTTATCACTGCTTTGAACCTCCCTCTCTGACACAGCTGGTGGTTGCAGAACTCACCCAGCGCTTTGGCTCTGCCTCCCCTCGCCCTTCATCACCGGCGTCGGTGTGAGGACTCAGCCCTTTCTCATTAGATGGGCTGCGGTCTGCGAGCCCTGTGCTGGGTAATCGGCAGCAGAAGAGGCCAGGCCAGGGCAATTGCAGGGATCGGCTTAGGGATAAAAGTCAAGACTGAGGAAGAGGTCCCAGCAGAAGCTGATCCTTCATCCAGGACATTTCCTATGGATGGAATAGGAATGGATTCCTATAGAGTGTATGGATTAAAAGAGAAACAAAGGTGATTAAGGTCCCTGCAACACAGTTCCCCACACGCCTTCAGGCGTTGGCATTTGCACCTGTGCAGAGTGCTTGTGCTGGTGCTTGAGTGACCCTTTGGCTGGAGGCAGGAGAGGGAAGACCCATGTCGGATGAAGTTTTCTGGAACAGAGGAACGGATGGGGCTGGACTCTCAGAAAGCAGCATCCACGATCACCAGGGAGGAGATGGCCCAGTGCTGCCCTGATGAAGTGAGGCAGAGCATCTTTGTCTCCTCTCTCAAACCAAACATATTACAAGTTTCTATGTTTTAATCACATTTTCTGTGATCTCAGTATTTGCCTTCAGGTTTCTGAGCTTTCGGGCTTGTTTGCATCATGCCTTCCCTTCAAGTGTGAAATCTAGAAAGGTGCTCCCATCCTGAAGGAAAGCTGTGAGCCGGGGATAACCAGTGCTGGAGGAAGGCTACAAGGCTGGTGGGAATTAGCGATTTCACAAAATATGACTTGTGAGCAAATTCACTGCTGGAAGCTGGCTGCAGATCTCCCCCAGCCAGCTGCCTGCCCAGCCTGCCTGCTGCCCAGCACGGGCAAGCACACACACACATACAAACACGCTTGGGTGAAGCAGGACTTGGATTCAGAGTCCCATCTGGGCACTGCAGGAGCTGGCTACTGAAATGTTCCACAGTCAGCCCAGTGAGGAACCTCTCCCCAGCCAACCCCCAGCAGTGCCTGCCTGGATGCTGTGGGTATTTCTCTCCATCATCGAGCTCCTGCCCCATACAGGGTATTGCAGGTTTGGGTTGATGATCCCATGGCAATCAGGAGTCCTGGAAGCACACTCCCATCTGTCTGCCCTGCAAGACCATGTTAGCCTTGCTTATTCATAGTCAAGTGAGTGGTTCAAAAGGAAAATGTCGAGCTGCAATGATGGAATGGCTGGGACTTGAATTTGTGTCACTGCACCTCTTTCCAGTGTGCAGGACTTCCTAAACTGGGGAAAAGCTACGGCAGGGTGAGGTGTCCCAGAGCAAGGGGGATCCCACTTTTCCCCCAGAGTGAAGATGAGAGAGCTGGTCCCTGGACACACAGATACTGTTGTGCTGCTGGGAATAGGGTGCACATCTCCATGGGGAACAGACCATCCTTCCTCAGGTGGCAAAATATTGTCCAGGCTTCAAAGCAGGCAGTCCCCACGGCAGTCATGGGGCGGGTGGATGCGCAGGGTTCAGGAGCTTGGAGGCAGATGGGGAGAAAGGGGCAGAAGCAAGAAAAGAGTCCCTAGAATGAAGCAGAAACACAAAAGAAAATTTTTCTTCCGTCATTTAGCTGGCAGAAGGTGACACTGGGCCTGTCATTCCCTTTCATTACATCTCCAAGGCTTTTCATGCAAATTCAGGCAAACAATTTCTCGGTTCCCTTTTAGTGCTCCGGGAGGGCCGATTTCATTTCAGGAGCAGTGGGGAACAATAATCATCTTGAAGTGTCTTCCATCCTGAGAGACGCAGATAAGAGCCACGTAGTGGACTAACAGCACTAATTTGACGTTTTCAGTTGATAGCTTTGCAGATGACAAAAATCAGGCACCATAAAAGGCTGGTAAACTCCATAGCAGCAGGGTTACCCCCTCCTGTGCATCCCTCCCTCTCTCCTCCTCTACCCTGAGAGCAAGATGAAACCCTGTCCCCGAGTGCACTGCTGCTCATTGCCGTGGGGAGATGGTATTGGCATGGATGGGGCAGATTTAGCTGGTGGCTGAGCCATGGGGGAAGGAGCAGGACACAGCTGCGGGATGCAGGGAAATGCAGGTCAGCCTGGTAGATACAGTCCTGCCCATTGGTGCTGCTTCTCGAGAGAAAATATCCCAACCATCTTCTAATATCTTTCTGGAGAAGTCCCTGATGATGTATTGAAAGGGAAAGTGATCAGTTTAGCACTTTGAGATACCAGTTGCAGATTCCCAATCCGGTCGATGGAGCCAAGCAAGAAAAACCTCACTTCAACAAACCTCTCTGAGGTATTTTCCAAGTCCCTTCTGCTACCTGAGCCCATGCAAAATTTGCAAGCAGATGTCCTTGTCCCCACTCGCTGTGCCCAGCCATGTGTGCTGCCAGCCCCCTCGGCTCACACGGAGATGTGCAGGTTTGCCCTGCAGCTCAGGAAATCCCGTTCCCTCCATGGTGTCCCATCTGGGTACCCAAGCCTTTGGTAGGTACTGCTGTCATTTGGGAAAAAGAGTGGTAAAGTGAATAAAAAGTGGCTGTAAACCGACCCCCCGCAGGGAGTCAGGCAGGGTCAGGCCCTAGGGCTGGACCGGCAGCAAATGGAGCCATGGAAACCTCAGCAGTTTATCTAGGCCAGAGCCCTTGTCCAGGCAGGACCAGCTCCACCCACATCTCTCCAGGGAGATGTGCCTCTGGTCTGTTCTTCACCATGACAGCGTGTCTGTCTTCTCCCTGACCAACCTGCCCCATTCTTCATCGTTGTCCTTAAAGGGTTTCCCTGATGTCTAACCTCAAATGTTCTTGCTGCTGTTTCAGTCCATCCCACCTTGTCCTAACCAGCAGAGGATGAAGAACCAACACGTCTCTTCCTTGCCATCACTTTTCCCATTATCGCTTTGCTACAACCTGCTCTTTTTGAGCTTAAAGCTCACCTTTGCCAGCCCATCTTTGTGCTTTGTACCCCGACATGGCCCTTCTGGCCCTTCTCTGCACCCCACTGCATCTGGCGAGGATGGTCTTCGCCTCCATGAATGCCCTAACGGGTATTAATCCTACTCCCAGGCAGACACTGACAGCCTGGAAAGCCACGCATCAAGGCTCAGTGGAGGATTCACTTCCCTTAGGTCCCATTTTTCCTATTTTCCTCCTAAGGTAAAAGACAAGATTGAGTGACTGAGGCTGGTATGAATCCACCTGGGGCCATCTTCCGAGTTTTAATTTCTGCCAGGCATGAAGTCTTGGGGAAAAAAAATGGGGAGAAAGGCACTAATTTCTCCCTGGTGCAAGCAGGAGTTCAGCTTGGCTGGCATGGAGGAGTTTATTCACATGAGGTTTATTTGTTGAGCCACAGGACTGGGGATGGCAGCTAATTAAACTGGTGACACTGGGGCAGGCTAGACAGGACACGCTGCAGAGAGCACAGGTTTTGCTGATGCAAGGTTGCCGCCGCTGCCAGCTGGAAAATGAAATCCCATCCCATACTCAAGAATGTGATTCTGAAGCCAATTTTTGACCTGAATTGGGGAAAAATGTAATATCAGATTTATTTTTTTTTTTCATGGGAGGAGATGTTCAGGGAGGGTGGAAAAAGCTTTAGGAGAGCTCCGTGGGATTTCTCAGCTCGACAAGTGACTGCTCAACCGGTGCCCATTAATTTTGTTTTCTCTCTGAAGGCAGAAATGGGACTAGGCAAATGTCTCCAGTTCTCCCACCCCTTCTCCCAGAGGAAACTTGTAATTTTTCATCAATCTTGAAATTTTCCCAAAGGAAAAATTTTCATTTTTATGAGAGTGGCATTTTCAGCCAACAAACTGGTCTCCTGGGAAATTCCTACCTGGTTTTAAATTCACCTCACTCTCCTGGGCTTCAATTGCTTTCTGACTCTTTTTTTATTATTATTAATATTTTGACCACAGGCTGCTGAGGACAGGCATTGTTCTTCCTGGAGCTGCTATCAGTCTTATGTGGGAAGAAGGATAGAGATGCCCAGGTCAGCCTGAGTCCTCCAGCAGTTTGGGAAAGATGAATGCTGAGCTGTGCCTCTGCCAAAGATTTCTATTACTAGTGTCTGCAGCTCTGCTTTTATACCACATCCTTGCCCCTTTTTCTTTTGATTGCTCCTTTTTTTTTTTTTTTTTTTTTTGGATTGCTGATAGCAAGCACCCCTTTGAGCATCCCATCTTTCTGCTAACTCCTCCTGTCGAGTACACTCTCTCAGTTAAAGCTGGAAATGTCATTTTCCTGATATCATTTCTCCCTGATCAACAGAGTGGGCTGGGGTTGCGTTGCACCAGCCCAGCCTGGCTCTGGTCCTGCAGCAGCTGTGTCCTGCAGCCACCCGGTGCGGGGAGCAGACAGCCTCAGCTGTGCTCCGTCAGTATCCCTCGCCGCTGCCTCACCTCACCCAGTGCTGGCAGAGCCCGGCCCCCTCCTGACATTTACTGTGGCTCTGCCAAAGAATCCAGCCCTACTTACTTTGTCCCTTGCAGGGAAACCATACAAGATTTCTCATCGTGTTCCCAAATATAATGGCATAATGTCTTGCTGGCCCGGCTGGTTGTGATTCTGGGGAGGGATGCCTTGTTTATGTAGGTTATGTGTTGCCAGTGAATCTCAGATGCATATAATTATTTTTATTTTCCACATAGCTTTCATAGGAAGGGATCACTAGAGATCACACCTCTCAGCCCTGGGGCAGGACCACTCTACCACTGTAATTTCCAATTGATATTTGTCTCCTCTGCTCATAACCTGCCTCCATCTACCCTGCCCTTGGAGCTGGGATGCACATCCCAGCATCTCCCTTCAACCTCCTCTGCTCCAGGCAGAGCCTTTTGTTCTTCCCCTACCCAGGGGCTGTGGGCAAGTGCCTCCAGCGCACCAAGGCTGTGTGTGTCCCTGCAGTGGTTTCAAGCAGCCCTTGCCTGCTGGGAAGCCCCGGAGGTCAGCATGTGGGCAATGCTTTGCCCTGCTGCCAGCCCCGACAGCTTCTCAGGATGGATGGCCACCAGAGTCCGTGGTGACCATCCCCAGGGACCTGCGTCTGTAACGTTCCTGGAGGTCCAGCTCTCTGGTGATGCAAAAGATCAAGGGCCTGAACACACAACTTTGGCTGTGCCTCCAGGGCTGGCTTTGGACCAAAGTGCTGCTCAGCCGGTCACTTCATCCTGGCTTGTGTTGACTTTGGTTTGCCCTAGCTTGACCCCAGCCCCGCGCAGAACAGAGTGATTCACAGCCCCGCCAGGCTTTAGGAGCACATAAAGCATGAAGAAACGAATTTTTTTTTTTTTTTTTTTTTTTTCCTTGAAAACGGGGAAACAATTAGGCTGCTTTGCTTCAGGGCTGGGGGCTCAGTTTTGCTTCTACACAGAACCTCAGGGGATTAACGGTGAGTCCACAGAAGTGGACAGAGCAGTTAAACATGGGAGACAATGCTGCTGAAATATTTACACTGCCCAGTGAGCAATTTCTCATCTTGCCGGAGGGCAGATTCAGCCCTGCCATGCCCCTGCTGCTGCAGGGAGGAGGGGAGGAGAGCTCCTGCCATGGGAAAGGCTTTCTATGCTGACAGTTGGATCTCTAGAAATTCTTTATTTTTTCTTGAGTGGCAAGGAGGGGGATGTTGGTGCGAGAAGTGGCACTGGAAAAAGCAGAGCTCGGGGAAGTCCACGAGGAGGTTGGGCAAAGCAGCTCCGTCCCATACGGGGTCAGCCCTGCCTGCATGCTGCCTGCCAGGTGGCTGGACCACTCGTGTAAAACCCTGAGTGATTCCTTCTTGATGTTTTCCAGGGAAGGACTTGCAAGATAATGATCTTATAATTGCTAAGCTAAACCACAGATTTAGGAAATGCACCCTTGTAAAGGACACATCCAGTCCCTGCACTTGTCTTAGCACTGTCATGGACCACACTGCAACTGGGATTGTTCTCCCGAGGGGAAAAAATGCAGTATTTGACCAAACGTGTGGTGTAATATTTGCAAAGTGTATGCAAAACCATGGAAATGTCCTTGTCTCTGCAAATTGTCAGAGATGAGGGTGTGAAGAGGGAGCTGTTGTCCCTTGTCCTTCCTTGAGAGATGCTGAAGGAGCAAGTGTGCAGTACTGGCATCCCTTTGCCCTTTGGTGCTCACTCAGGAGATCCAGCCAAAGGAAATCACAAGACTCAAGTGTTAACTCCAAAAATCAAGCAGGAGAAGGTTTTTGCTGGATCTTTATCCTCACACTCTTGCTGGGTGGGTGGGTGGGTGGGCTGGCAGGGTTTTTAATGAGTGAATCTCATTAGCCCACTTAAGGTAAAACGATGTTGTGTTGTGAGTGCCCTGCTTCTGAGACGGGGCTGGATCAGGAATCAGCCTGCAAAGGCTGCTGTCTGCCCGGCGGGGTGTTTTCCCAAAATCTCACCACAATCTCAGCTGAAGGATGCTCTTTGCTCTCCCTTCATCACAAAACTGGTGGGAAGTTTATCCCTGCTGGCCTCTGGGGATTCCTCAGCCTTCGGGGCTGCTCCCCCCCAAATCCTATTCCCAGATTCATGGCTGGGCAGAGCCTTTGCTTCCTCGGCCATGGCTCAGCTCTTCCCGGAGCATCTTGGGCACAAGCTGGAGGTAGCTCACATCTTTCCCACCTGGGTCCTGAGTTTGGCATCATTAAGAAACAACACCCCAGTTCTTTTTGTTCTTTTGCCAGTTTATAGCTCCTGGCTTTGCCGCAGCTTTCAGCTGCTTTCTCAGTCCCTGGCTGGCCATTCAAGACTGCTGCATTAGTCCTCAGCCTTCCAACCGAGGATGTTTTTTGCAATTGTCCCCCCTAAGCAGGGCTTTGCTCAAGCTGATGTTAATGGATGACAGCAGAAATATCTCAGAAGACTTTTAAAACCCTGCTGTTCTTGAAACTTTTATTTGGCTACAACAGCTCCTGTGTGATCACTGCTTGGGTTGCTTGAACAACTGCTGGAGACTAATGTGGGCTGTGTCTCTTGGGGACCACCAAAGCCAGACAGAAAGGCCAGCAAGGGTAGTGACAAAAGTGATGATCTTGCTAAGAAAAGCTGTAACAGAAAACCCAGAGCTGCCCATAAATCCCATCGTCTTGTTATGCTACTGAGCAAAAACCAAAACCAAGATGAAAAAATTGCAAATATTTGCTGTAAAGCCTGTACATTATAAAACTCAAGACATAAAAATAATAACAAAGCTGCAGAAAATCTGGAGGCACAAGCTCTGACCGAGCCAAAACAGCCCATCCAAGGCATGTTGCGGGCAGGAGAAGGCAGCCAGCGACGTCTCACCACAAGGCTGCAGGGTCCAACCTGCAAAACTTGTTCTGTATTTCCAGCTAATTAAAATTCCTTGAACTAAGGAATAATCATGTGCATTATGAAACGTTTCCCCCCTGCTAACATTTTAATTGCCAGCCTCTCCCTGCTCTGGGTGGGGAAAGGGGAATAGGAAGTTGAGAAGTCAAAGCGAATCATCCGAAGGAACAGATGGAGCGAGGAGGGGACCGGGCAGGGATTAGCACTCTGCACATGCCTCCACGCACGCACACACACACACCCGGGCACAGCAGGGCTTCTCTCTCAGCACGGTGAGAAGAAACCAGTTCAAACAACAGGTCTTGCATTAATATATCATTCTCTATAAATAAATCAATAAAAAGAGAGCTGTTTGGCTGCTCCTCCTCTGGGTTGCTTAGGAGCCCTGTGATACTTCAGGTCCTGCTTCATCCTTGAGCTTAGTGGGAAGGGGACACTGGTGTCCCCTCTTTTGCATAGTCTGGCAGAGGTTGAGGACATGATGCAACCCTCTCTGAGCCCCCCCCTCAGCTCTGTGGATGCCCCATGCTCTTTCGAGGGAGCAGGATTGCAGCCGCAGGGAGCAGCCTGGCTTGGGAGGGAGTCACCCCCAGAGGAGGAACCTCTGCCCAGAGGTTTGAGGCTGTTGCCATTTATTTATAGCATCAGTGCTTTACAGCAATGGAGCCCAAAGTGAGAGTTTTAAGTTTGTTTCTAAGATTCTTGGGGAAAAAAACCCAACAAACAAACAAACAAACAAACAAAAACTTGGAAAAAATATTGGGGGGCTGGAGGGAAGAGCTTCTGTGTATTTCCATAGAGGTTATAAAACAGTCCTGTGGGAATAGAGCAGCATCATCCGGGACACTGGGATCCTGCATCCAGGGTTGCCCCATCCCAACATGCAGGCTGCAAAACCAAACAGGGTTTTGGCGAACTATTAAGGGGCTAATTAAGAGCCTCTAAAGATGAAAACGTCATCTGACAAACTGCAGAATGGGGCTGAGAGCAATTCCCGCTGCATGGCTGTGAAACAGCTGGGCTTTACGTGGTTCTGCCTCTGGTTGGTTTGCAAATTTAATAGGACACTCAAGAGCGTGTGGATAGGAAACCCAAAACTTGCTTTGTCTTCTCTCCACATGTGCTTGCAGGCTCCCTGTCAATTTTGCAGCGTGTTTGCACTTCTTTTTCCAACAGCTTCTGTCTTATTGAGGAAATATGATCTAAACCACCAAAGCTCTGATGGACTGGGGCTCTGCACAGAGAAATGCCATGTAATGCCTCCCAGGGCGGATGCTGGCAGATAATACACCAGAACAAGAAGTTCAGGTGGTTTGAGATAAATTGTGTGTGCTGGGTTTTAATGCACGTTCAGAGCTGCTCTGTTTTTTGACGAAGGCAAGAAACTAGCATTTTTGAGTCTGCTGCTCTCAACAACAAAAGTTACCTGCAGTGAAAATTTTTAATATAACCTACAGGGAGCTGGTGCATGCGGCCGCGCCGACAGCATGATGTCCCATGCTGGGAGATTTCTGCTTTCTTGGAGGATTCGCTCCGGTGTCCAGAGCCGAGGAGCTGCTCAAGGCAAGAGCAGTTCTGCTCAGTGATGGACCAGCTGCTGAGCCTGGTCTGAGCTCTGTCAGGAGGAGCAGCATTACAGGCCTTGTCCTGTCCCTCGTGTCTCAGCTTCAGCAGGTCATCTGATGGCATGTCAGCTCTTCCAACATAAAGAAACCCATCACCTCGCTCAAACCAATGGGTCTGTGCAGTGAACTCTGCAATTTCCAGTACTTTCCGGGGACCTCACCACAAGCCCCTTGTCTCACTGGTTGTCCATGTTTGGTGTCCCTTCACTCCCTTGTGCACTCAAACGTTATGTGACATCCTTCCTCAAATCCAGGTTTATCTTGCAATCAGCAGGGGATGGCAGGGCTGTGGTGTCTTAACATGCTGGGAGGATCAATAACACAATATTTCAAGGTGAGGGTTTTGGGAAGAGATCCCTCCTGTGTGCAGAAAGCCCTTCAGGGTAGGACAAGGGCTAAAAGGGAAACCCAAAGCCAAATGAGAGCTACATCAGTGGTGGGAAATGCTGCTGCTCACGGCCTGCTTGAGGAGTTTGATCTTGCCCTTGTCCTGAGACCAACTTCAACTCCTCTCCTGCCTGTCCTGGGGAAGGCCACCAGCTCTCCTTCCCTCTCCCTGACATGAGGACCCTGTTAGCAAGTAGAAGACACCCCAGTGTGCTCTCCTTGGAGTGAGGAGCTACTGTGGTGTTGTGGGACACAAGCGACAGCACCGGGGCTCTTGGTGCACACTTCAGATCCCCTGGGCATGAAGCTGTGAGCGTGCAGCATCACCAGCACAACCAGGACCGAGTCCTTCTGTCTTGCCTCTGCTGCTGTCGTTAGTGCTCTGCGGCAGCTCCACATCATCCTCAGGGATGCTCTAATTGCTGCTGCTGGTCACAGAAAGTGTCAGCTAGGAAAAGATCAATGCTCCATCCCTCCCAGCATCCCCCAAGCAGCTGATGCCACAGCAGCTCTGTCCTTTAATGCCCCTCATCACACGCAGTGCTGCCGAGGGGCACGGTCCCTGCTGCTGCCCACCTCCCACCCTGCAACACGGGGAGCAAACCCTCTCTGATATTGCTCCAGCCCAGAGGCTGCCCTGACAGTGCGTTCACTGGCTGTGGGCACCCACTCGCTTGCAGCACACATGTGACTCTTGTACCTGAGTCCCAAATGTGAGTTGAGCCCTTAAGCATCTGATTTTTAATAAATCAAAGTGCTGTTTGTTTTGGGGAGACCCTCCAGCACCGAGCCTCCCCCTCTCCCCTTGCTGCCTGCATGTTTCACTAGGCAGCGGGTGCGAAGGCTGCTGAAAGCACCGAGGAGACCCCGCGGGGCCCTGGAGCAGGTGAGCAGGGCTGGAAACAGCTGCCTGGTGCTGATGGGGGTCTGCAGGGCATTTCCCACATGAAGCCCCTGCTTCACCCATGGGATAAATGAGCAGCGGGTTTTATCTGGATGGTAACCAACCTGGCACTTGTTCATCAGCTCATTATGCCCCTGCCCTGCAGCCACTGCTCCCAGAAAAACTCCTGCTTCTGCCTCTGCCTGGCTGGAGCCTTCTGCCTGGGGACTGCAGGAAAATTTGCAGATTAAATAACTCAAACATGTCCTTAGGAAGAGATTATTCCTCTCCTCTCCTCTCCTCCCCTCCCCTCCCCTCCCCTCCCCTCCCCATCTGCCCAGGAGGATAAAGGTGAAATGAATCCCCATCTTGAGGCACCTCGCACCAGGCTCCCAGGTGGAAAAGCAAAGCTCCTTATGGATTGGAAATAAAATTCAGACTCTCTTAATGCTTATTTAGGCGTGACTGGCTGCAGCCCGCATGGGCAGAGCAGCCTTGCTCTGGCAGAAGGACCTTTGCTGACCTTCCCCTGGATCATGGCACAGCCCCAGCTGCAGTGGCTGTGCTCCTCCGCCTTGCTGCAGTCCTCGGGCACGGCTGGACAAGCCCTGGCTCTGTGCTACGTTAAGCAGGGAGAATAGCAGCAGCGTTTCCTCTCCTCAAGCCATGAGCACTAAATGTTGCCCTAATAATCAAATGGCTTTTCATCCCTGTAAACCATGTCCTGCTAATGCTTCCCACAGACACAGCCCAGAACCCATCCTCTCCCACCTCACTCATTTTCCGCTTAGTCTGCCCCTTTATTGCTTAATAAATGGCATTTGATTCAATTCTGTCATCTGCCTGCAAACCTGCCATGGCTGCGGTCCTCCCCCGAGGCAGGCACCATCCCAGCTTGCCGGAGCTCCTGCCTCCCAAATCCTGCAGAAGCAGCGCTGCCGAGGGGGGACGGGGCTGAGTGAAGGAGCTGGACCCCAGCAGACAGCTCCCAGGTCCCTCCATCAAGGAGCTGGGAGAGCCCTTTGACAGTCAGGTCCTTGTGCCAGAGGAGAAGTTTTGGCGTGAGCCATGAGCAGGCGATGACCGCTCTCAGCACAGTATTACTTTGTCCCTATGGCCAAGCCCAGAGTGCAAAATGAAGCCACATATCGGCCATTCAGCCAACAGCAGCAAGCAGTGGCACCAAGGGGGACAGAGGCCGTGGGCACTGTGTGACAGTCCAGGAGAGCTCAGCTCCAGACCAGGGGCAATCTGGGGTGATTAGTGGCTCCAGAGCTCCAGGAAGGGTTGAGGATGGCACCGCAGGGGCTATGCTGTGGTCCCTGGCTCCGAGCTGCCGGCTGCCAGGGGCACCTTCCCGGGAGGCTCGGGGAGAGGTGAGGGTGCAGCACTCGCACCACAAACATCCGCACCTTTCTGTGGCAGGGCTTTGCCAGCACTGCTGTCAGCTAAATAGCAATTTTGGTCTCTCTCCCATCGAAGAGAGATCCCTCCAGCAATGCTTGCAGCAAGTGGAGCCAGAGGGACACGTATTTTCAGCATCTGCTGAGATGAGGAGTCTGCAGGATGCTCCCTCCATCGTCTGCCGTGGTGAACCTGCCGGCTCCAAATGTCACCTGTGAGCTGGAGAGAGCAGCGGCTCCTTTGGCAGGCTGAGCCCATCCTCCCACCCTTAATTGTAGTGTTATAAACATGAAATCTCAGCAGGGCTGCCAAGGAAAAAGCTCCAAATCACAACTACCTGCCATTATAGTAAGATGGCCAAGCAAACAGCTTCTTGCATCAGTGCTGCCTTTTAAATATTCTCAGCTGGGGGTTGATGCAGCTTCTTTGGGTTTGTCTTTCAAGAGAGAAAACTAAACCATTTTTATCTTAAATAGCAAAATCTTGGTCACTGTCCAGCTTTACCACTTGCTTGTCAACTCAGACACCTTTGGCATGATGAATGCTTCAGCCAAGGAGTGAGAAAAGTGCTTATTTTCTGTGCGAAGGGTGGGGGGGTGCCTCGTTCCCATCCCAGCTCCCCACACAGCCCTTCCCAGCGTGTGCTGGTGTGCACATCGCTCTCATCAGCTCGGCAGCGGCACAGTGGCGAGGTTCCCCGAACACTTTAGTGCATAATAGGACTGGTTCAATAATCCCATTACAGTCTGTCTTCAGGATGCCAGGACTAATTGGCAGACGCTGGGACCTTCATCCCCAGCTGGAATTTTATTGCTCATCACAATTAACCGCGATGCTAAAGTCTCTCGGCTGCACATGTGCCATTAGCTCAGTCTGGAGCTGTGTCCTCGCTGGGCACTTTCAGGGCCCCACTGCCCCCTGTCCCCAGCCTCTGGCAGGGAAAGTACATGGTTATTGCTGCAGCTGATTTGCCTTTACTTCATGCCGTTTGCAGCTTAATAGGATTTATTTTGCGCATGTCCAGTTGGAGCTGCTTGCTGCATGAAACGCTGGCTGGAAGCCGCCGTGCTGGCGGCACTGGGGAAGATGAGGACAGCCCCAGCCTGGCCGTGGTGGTGGGATGGGGATGAGTGGCCTGAGCTGGCACTGCAGGTCTAAGGGGCCAGAGGAGGGGCTGTCATTAAGCTGAGCCTTTGCTGGTCTGGTCATATCTCTCTATCACAGCTCTTGGCTTCACCAAACTGCCCCTTCCCAACAGAGCTTTTGACATGTGCTTCGCTCTGAATGCGGGCAGAGGCTCAGCTCACTCCAGTGCAATGGGTACATTTGTTTAAGTGTGAGCTTTGTTGTTTTGTTTTGGTTTTGTTTGTTTGTTTGTTTGTTTTTTCCTAATCTGAAGCTGTTAAACAGCAATTGCGGCTCATCCTGGTGGCTTGTTTTCAGCTGCTCTGGGATGTGCCATTTCCAGGGCCCCGGAGAGAGCAGAGGGCTGAGGACAGACTCTGATAATGCAGCTGGTGACAGTTTTATTTCCATTTAAGCAATTGAGACTTCAGAGACTCTGCTCCCACTGTGGCACTTTGTAGTGATGAGGAATAAACTCTTTGCCTCTGCATTCATGTTTCCCATCCTCATATGTGACTTAGATCCCAGCACTGCAGACAGAAGCTTTGAAAGCACACAAACCTCCTCCCACAGCCCACCCTTCAGCCAGAGACTTATTATCAGAAGATACTGCAAATGCCAAAATTTTGCAAGCCTCCAGAAAGTGATTAGACAAATTCTAGGAAGAAAAAAATCCATCAAGAGCTATTAAGCACTGAGACAAGCTCTGGGACCCAGATGGGTGGATGCCAGGGAAGTGTCCCTCAAGTCTGCCTGATCCCTCCTGCTCTCTTCATCACCTCCTCTTGGTCAGGTCCAGTGCTGGGATGCTGGGTGAAGGGGCCCTTCGTCTGGCCCAGACATGCTGATCTTGGGCCTCCTCCTCTCCCTCTCCCTCTCCTCGTTCACAGGGTGTTATTTCAGGGTCTCCATACTGTGCAGGGCTCTCTTTGCTATTAGGTTCTGGAGTTTTTAGAATCAAGAGCTGATATTTATCAGTGTTGGATCAGGATGGCAGGAGGATCTGGAGTGCTGCAAAGAAGCCTTTGGGATGAGGATCCATCGTGGAGCCAAACACGGGAAAGCAAAGGGTGGCTCTTCAGAAAACAACTTGTTGAAACGAGGAGAAAAGGGAGGCTGGAAGAGGTTTGTTTTGGTTTTCACAGCTGAGGCTGGCGTGTGGGATTGACAAAGCCTAAAAGCCCACAGGATGCAGCCAGGGAGGGCTGTGCCATCGGGCTGCACCAGCTGCACCAGTGCCTGGCTGGGGCTGAGCTTCAGCTGCCACTGGAGAAATCTCACCACAGGAACAATGGCTTTTGTGTTAAAGGTGGGCTATAGAAGAGGGTAAAACCAAGCAGCAACCTAAAGTACATTTCAGTCCTCTCTTCACTGTTTTTCAGGTTGGATAAAACCCTGGTTTAGTTCATTTCTCCCAGCTCTAGCTGTTAGTCAAAATAAAACCCTTCCCTGAATTAATTCTTTCTGGCTCCAGGTCATGTTCTCCTGGTTTCAAACCCATCACCCTGTCCTGCTGGCACCTTGCAACCCAGTGAGATGCTGTGCCCAAATCCACGCCTGGGAGCATGCCATGGCCTGGCAGAGGCAGCGTGCCTGACCCCTTTGGTACCCAGCTCCTACAGCTCCCCCCTGCCTGCACCCACCCCCGGGCTGCCCACCGGCACACATGCCTGTATTACTTTTATCCCAATAACTGCGCCAGCCTCGCTCTTCCACTCCTGAGTCTGTCATCTTTTGGAGGATGAGATCCCAGTTGTGTGGATGCCTGTCTGGTTCATTGCCTCCTCCCTGTCCAGCTGGGCGATGCTGCTGGCTTTGAGCTGCCTGCCCCTGCCTGCATCCCGGGAGGGGACCTGGGGATGGGGAGAGGCGAGTGCTCAGCTCCTGCCTCCTTGGTTTTGAGCTTTGATTCCAGCACAGAGCTGTGCGTTGGGGCAGTATTTCATGCTTGCCGATGTCGGCAGATAAACCTTTGATTTTCACTTCTGGGAATAATAGCACAGTAATGAATTATATTCACAAGAATAACTGTAATAGTCATAAAACTGCAAATAGAAGAAAACTGTAAATCAGTCACCCCCTTGTAATGTGCTTACTTCATCTGAATCACCCTCCCTGGGCAGATTATCAATTTTATTTGGCTTTTCCATCCTAAACTTTTATTAAGTGGGGTGCCTCATGCGTAAAGATACTGAGCACAAGCCATATGTTCCAGGGATTTATCTGTTTATTTTGCCCTCCTTCCCTCCCTCTCCCCTCCTGCTCGCAGCTCTCGGGACCTGCAGGCAGCTGACTTCGGACCATAAAAACACATGTCCCCGGTGTCACTTTACCTTTATTATGCAAAAAAAATAAGCTGCCAGGCTTCTTCTATGCTGTGCAGAATTAGCCAGACCCTGCACCACATTTAGACTTCCATAGAATTAAAACAGAAACCATTAGCATAGCTCCAAGGTAATCAAGGGGCCACATCCTGGACCCCAGCATGTCCTGGGCTGCAGCACAAAGCTGTTGCTGCTCCCAGCTGATGGCACAATGCTCACCCCAAGCCCCGAGGGTCAACTGGGGCATCCCCTGGGCATGGAGAGGGCTGTGAGGGCAACTGGGGCAGCATCGAGGGAAGGACGGTGATAACTTACTGCTGCACTGCTGAGACTGAGCACAGATGGAGAAGGTGGTTTTGAAGGCAGAGCTGCAGCACCGATTGCTACCCGGTGTCTCTGCCATGCTGATCGCCGTGCCTCCTCCTGGCCATGGAGGGAGGCAGCGGCAAAGATATTCTGGGTGCAAGCATCTTCCCTTGCTGAGTACAACATGGTAACTTTTAGCAAAGTTGTCATATTTTCTCTTTTTATTGGAGAATCATAAAAAAGATCCCTTTCTGCTTCTCTCACAGCTGCCTGCCCATGCCCTTTTCCATGTTTCCTAGCAGAAATTCCCTGGCTGCAGTGTGTTCAGGGGCTGCAAGGCTGGCATGAGAACAACGCTGAATCAACACTGATGCGAAAGGCGTCAGAGAAGCCAAATGAGCTGGGGAAAGGTGCAAATTACAGTCAGCAAAATGCAGCTGTTCGGCTCGGTGACCTTTTCGAAGGTGAGGAGCAAGCTGGAGTAGAGTTTGCTTCAGCTGGACGTGAACTTGCCAGGGCCTGCATGGTATTTCATGGCTTTTGGAAACACTGGCTGCAATTTTCCATCATAATGCAGCAGGGAAAAAGGGAAAAACCACAGACTGTGTGATTTACCAGATGCTTCTCTTGGATATTTCCATCTGTGATCTGAAATTACCAAGTAATGCAGAAATCCCGAATTGTTGCTCCAACTACTCCCATTGAGTGTGCTTTTGCCATGATTTTTCATGCAACTCCAGCTTCTCCTTCCCTGTGCCCAGCAGCCTCCAGCGCTGGATCTGGCTGTGGCTGCCCCCTGCCCAGCAGCACATTGGTTTTGTGCCTCACGATGGTCAGTGAATTTGCAAGAGGTGATGTAAGAAAGTGTTCAGGTGATTTTTGTGCCCATACAGCTCGTCTTTGAGTCCAAAATTTCGATTTCTTGAGTTAATGAAAATAATTTTGTCTAGTTAATCACAGCTAATAAAGCTGAGCCCATCTGCACCCATTGAGGACTCTTGGCCAGTCTCTTTACAGCTTAGCAGGACCTGAAACACATCTGTTGAGCGAAGGATGTGCTGGAGATGAACCTTTTCTGCTCTGGCAACTATGTCTTTCCAAGTCTCAGGCTGTTTTCCTGAGCAACAGGGTCTTGGCAAGCTCTTTGGCTGTGCATGTGTGTGTTAGTGCAGGCACCATCCTTGTTGATTCGTCCTCCTGGCATTGTGCACATGGACATTGCCTGTGTTTTCATTAGTGTGGGCTCAGGGGTGACCAGAGAGAGGGGTCAGAGGGCTTTGCCCAGCTCCCTCATTCCCCCTTGCATCGCTTCAGCTGAGGGCCTGGGCCAGTCTTGTGATGTAGTTTTCCCAGTCTCTCTGGAGGAGATCACAGTTTGAACCTGGAGATGTCCCAGCTCATCCGCCTCCTCCGTCTGCCACTGGATTCATTTGGGCTTTTCCAGAGCTCCCATTTGGCCTCATCTAAGGAAAACCGGAGCCTGCCAGCGTGTGCCGCCAGGAAGGCTTGAGCCCTGCTGTGCAGCTCAAACTGTTACTGGATTCAGCTGGAAAACAGACTGAAAAAACCCGAACTGCAGAGGTGACTGAGCTAGGGTGTGGGTGGAGGACAGGCTGAGAGCACAGTTATTGCTGTGACTCATGCAGGTGCTTCACCCAGCACCCAACACACAGCATTATCCCACACCTATGCGATCAAAGAGGCTTCCTGGGGAGGATGAACAGTCGCTGCAGTAGGGAGAAGGGATACAGCGAGGCTGGAGTGGGAAAGGCTGGAGACACTGAAGCATCTGCTGAAGGTTCAGCCCAAGAGATGCTCCCCAGAGGGGGTTTTGCTTGCAGGCTCTGGGTGATGGGTTGGCATGGGATCTCTTGTCCTCTATTTCCAGAGGTCCCAGAGATTGGAGGAGCCCAGCACAACCAGCACAGGAGCAGAAAAGCCCTTGTGGGATCCCTGTGGGGTGTGTGAGCTGCCCTCAGGGAGGGCTGCAGGAGTGCGTTGCTGCTTGTGCTGCCTGGCACCTCTGCAAGCCTGAGCAGAGCCCTGTTTGGAAGGAGGGGGGGAACCTTGTAAGAATTGGATTTTAAAGGCAAGTCCGAAGTTCAAAAGTAGCTGCAATTTGAACAGAAATCTGTTCTTTGCAGCCAATTAGCAAGGCTGTGAAAGCAGCAGGAGCATCTCATGTTTTGACAGTGTTAAAAAGGCATGGAAACCAAACAGTGCTGGTTGAACACACCACCCATGCGAGCTGCTGCTCCGGCATCAGCAACCCAGTGCTGAGCCAATCTACTGGTGGTCCCCACAGCACGGCAGGTCCCAAGGACCAGCAAGGTCCCAGTCTGCCTTGCCCTGCCTGCTGGGGTGGTGCCATCAGGAGAAAACACATTTTTGGTTCACTCCAACCAGTGCAGTTTTGTATGAAAGGGTCTGTGTTTATAACTCATGGTTCCCTCCTTTTTACTTCTTGTGTTGAAGGTTTTCTTGGGTGGAAGGGTCTGGTTTTGGCTGTCTCTGCTGCAGGGGGACCAGTGTAACAGGGATGCTCTCGCTGCCTGGCTCTGCTCCCATGAACAGATGAGTTTGCTGCTGTTTCACTCTCCCAGCAGAGTAAATCAATGGGTCTGGCTCCAAATTAATTCAGCACACTTGGTCTTCAGAGACTCAGACAGATCTGGCACAACATCCAGAGTGTAGATGAGGGAGGGCAGAGGGCGAGGGGGACCCTTCCTGAGAGGGGATTCCCTGTGTGAAAGGTGAGGGAGGCTCCATTGTCCTGAGGATGCAAGAAATGGGTCCTCGGGTGACTTCTCCAGGGCCTGTGAAACACTGAGGCTCCCAGAGAGACAGATTTTGCTTCTCTCTTGACTAACGAACAGTAAAAGACTCCATGTTTGGTGTCTGGAGCTCACACACACGCAGAGTCCCTCTGGGACCTGCTCCTCTGAAGAGCGTCTTGGTGCAATTGCCTCATGGTTTCTTTGTCTCAAGAGGCTGATCTGATACTACGGTGCAGGTGAGGCCCTTGGTATGGGGCTCCAGAGGCCCCTTGTCCCAGCTAAGGCAAGAGGAGGGTCTGCAGACACGTGTCAGATGTGACATGGACAGAAGCAAGCAGGATCATAACCTTCTTCATTTTGACACCTGAGGAGAGTGGAGACCTCCTCCCTGGGTCACCTCCAGACCTTCCCACCCCACTGATGAGATGTGTGTCCCCTTCCTGGGATAATTCCCGGACAGCAGCCAATAAACAAGCCAGCAGCTTTGGGGACAGCACCGAACAGGCCCCTCCAGTCCCGGGCAGAGCTGGCGTGGAGCCCCGCAGCCTCCACACCAGCCCACAGCACCTAACGCAGCCCTTGCTCCGGCCGCTGTGATCGTGTCTCTGCTCCCCACTCCACGATCAAATTAATGAGGAGCAGCAGCACAGGCAGATCAGAGCGAACAGAGAGGGGGTGGCGGGGGAAGGTGGGGTGGTGGTGGTGGGGATGTTCTCAGTGACTCACTGCCCCACTCCCTGCTCGAGGAGAGGGTTTTCTGGTTTGGAGGTGAATGCTGGAAAGCAGCTCCCTCCTTCCCTCTCTCCCTCCCTGCCTCCCTCCCTCTCCCCCCCAAGCCAAAAAAAGCTGTCACAGCTTGATTTAGGGCTGGATAATGAGGCAATTGTGAGGAGGATGGGTACAGCGGGAGCCTGCGCTTGCCAAATCGTTCAGCTTAATTGATCAAATATCTTTATGCATCGTTTATTCCTTTAAGGCGACCGTAAGCCTCTTCCTCTTCTGCACTGAAATGAAAAGAGCAATGCTGGAAACTGCCCAGGCTGAACCCTGGTGCAACAGAGAGTGGTGGGTGGCTGCCGAGAACCTCCTCGGCCACCAAGGACTTGCCTGGCTGCCTGCGCTGCCCATGCTGCCTGTGCCAAGTGGAGGGTGGATGAGTGGATCCAGCCTCTCCAGGGCCCCCCAAGGCATGCAGCGGGCAGGAGCACAACTGCAGGCAGCATCCACCTGGCAGGGCTTGTCCTGAAGGCCTGGCCGGAGCGTGGGTGCAGCCATGTGTGACACCCAGGCTGCCACTGCCCTTCCCTGGAGCCAGCTGCGTCCCCGAGCGCGGGGCAGCGTGCCATGCGAGGGCTGTCCCTGCCATTCACAGTGCGAAGAGAAACACTGAGCCAAGATGGACACATAAATAATTGCTAGGAAATGTTTCCCCCATGCAATTAAGTCGCTGTAATCACTAAATCCCTCAGTCAGAGCTGGATCTGTTAATTTACAAAGAAAGAAGGAGAAACCAAATCTATTCCTTGCTGGCTTTTATCTCCCGTCCTCCTGCTGCTGGATGCCAGTAGCAGTGGGTTGCTCTCGGTGTGGGCAGGGCCGGGGGGCACACGGCTCTCACTCCAGCCTCCTCCCTTGGACATCGGTGCTCCCAGAGCCCCCTGAGCCTCCCACGTCCCCTACACCCCCTTCCTGCCTGGATTCAGGCTGGCTGCCCCGGTGCCCTTGTCCACCCAGGCTTTAACACTCTATATCGGGCGCCATGCAGAAAGGCCGCTGCTGAACGGGCTGTTGGACCCCGGGTGGGTTGTGGTGAGGGGCTGCGGGTCATCAGCAGCGGGTCAGGGCAGGCAGGAGCAGGCTGGCAGGAGCAGCCCCATCCCTCCTGCCTGCAGCATAGTCCCTGGGCTGCAGCTCGGTGCCTGCGAGCGCCCGGCTTCTTCCTCCATCCTCAAAACAAGAGCTGCCTCTAGCGGTACCGGAGACGCCTCGGGGCTTGTGCGGGGCTCCGGGCGAGATGCTCCCTCCCGGCCCTGCCTTGGGGACTGCTGCCTGGCTGTGACGGGCACCCACCACCCGGCTGGGGCTGCACAAGAGGGTCCCCACGGCTTCCCGTCCCCTCCACCACCAGCATCCCCCTTCTCTGGCCGCACTGCCCTGGCCCATGGTACTGCCTCTCCTGCCACTGCCACTGCCAGCCCAAATCCTGGCCCTGAGCTCTCCGGCGTGTTCTTGCTGTTTGGATTCAGCCTGGCACATGAAAACCTTGACTCAGGTCCCCTTTCAGCTAAACAAACCAAAAGCCTTGGGCTGCCGAGATGAGAGCAGCCGCCCAGCACTTTGCTGTGTCTCTTCAAGGACAGTTTGATGGGAAGCAAAGTGCGGGTGCTCACAGGCAAGGAGAGGTCAGCAGAGGTGGCTGGCAAATGATAAGACATGTGGATCAGATGTGTGCTTCTTTCCAGGGATGGCTTCACTGGTGCACAGAGAAATGTCAGGGACCAAAGAGAATCGGTCTGCCCCATTAGCCCTGTGCTGGTACATCACTGGGGTCATGCTCAGCCCTCAGCACTGTCCCCTTCACACCCTGACTGTGTTCTGCCCTGCCTCTAAGGTCACCTCTCCATGCTGGAACATGCTCTGGGTGAGAGCTAAGAGATGGGGCAGCTGATGGGTACCACATATCCAAAGATGCTATTTTGGACTCTCCCAACCGCTAAATTCTGTTTTCTCTTATTCAACTCCCCTCCATGACAAACCTTCACCAACTGTCCTCTCACTCTGCTGAGAGAACTAGCAGATGGAAAACCTCATGATCCTTTTGGAGCGCCCCCCCCCCCCCCCCCCCCGAGCTCCAAAGCCAAGACCAGGTGAGCTGCACCAGCATCCATGGGAAGCAGAGGTCTCTTCTCTCCCAGATGCAGCTCGTCCTCTGCACTGTCCCCTTTGTTCAGAGCAAGTCAAGTGATAGAAGGTTTCCTTGATCACACACCCAGGGATGCTCCTCTATACTCCTGTGCTCCACAGATGAGCGACTAGACTGTGAAGCTTCAGAAGAAGGCTGGAAATCCTGAAGACATCTGAAATGAAGTGCAGGAAAGAAGACAATCAGATGGAGGTGGATTGACAGCCAGGGCTGAGACTCCCAGCCCAGACACACAGGAGAAAGACAACTGGCCTGTGCTCCTTGCTGCCAGGAGGACACTGTGGTTGAGGCATGTCAGGAAGAATTGCCGTTCTTTATGACCACTAATGGTATTTGCAGTTCTGCATTTAAAGATGATGATAAAGGTAATCAAACTGTCAGGAGCAGAGACAGATGGGGAGCTTCCTGGAGCCAGTGAGGGATTCCCTGCTTTCAGTTAACAGCTGTGATTTATATTTAATTCACACCTACGGACTTGGAGCAAGGAGCAGGGCAGCAGTGCTTTACAAAAACACTGGGAGGAGGAGTACAACAGACCCTGAATTTATCTGCACTTGAACTTCTAGACCAGTTTACGCCTTCTTTAGACGTCACCATGAAATATTGCCGGGGTTATAAACTCTTCCCAGAAAATATTCTGATGAACAGAATTCCCTGATGAGATAACAACCAGTAGCTTAACTTCCTGCAGCCAGATGTGTCCTGACAACCAGTGACCCCCCCTTTCACTTCCTTTTCTGCCCGCACAAGGTCCTGACAAGGTCCTGACAGCAGGCACTGGAGTCTTTATGATCTATCCAAGCTATGAAGTACACGGTTCTTTCAGAAGTACAGGCTGCAAGAGCAGCAGCAGGGATGAAGGGAGGGAGGTGCAAGGCCTCCCCACCTCTACAGCCATTGACCTTGACCTGCCAGCAAGGTCCATAGCTCAGATCTTTGATGGCTGTGGATCCCTAGCTGTGTATCGGACACCTAACTTGCTACTCTCCGAGCTCTCGCTTTGTCATGATTCTGGTGTCCCTCCTTTCTTCTGTCTTCAGATGTTGTCCCTTTTCTCATCTTACCTTTGTACAGTGTCATGTCGACAGCCGGCAGCCTTACTTCCTTTGTAACACAAAGTCATTCAACACGGTGCTGTGTCTGCGCTGATACCGTATCCATGCAACCTGTGTTTCAAGGATCGTGTTTGCTTTATTTCCGTGGATTAAAAAAAAACCCCAACAGTAAGAAAACAGCTTTACTAAGAAGAGTTCTAGCAGTTAATTAGTTTCAACATTGGAAGGGCCACTGCCCAGCAGCTAAAAATCATCATGTTTGAATGGTGAATTAAATCAGCCAAGCAATAAATCTGAGCAACAAAACAGTCCCTTTAGCTCAGAGGAGTTCTCTTTCCTAAAAACACTGATAAATGGCTTTTTTCTGAGAGCACACGAGGTCATCAAATTAATAAAGCATTTCAAGTAATGTATGGAAGTGAAGTGACACCCTGCTGCAAGAGATTTGCTGTTAAAGCCAACTCTCTATAACAGAGTGTGATGCATATAGGATTTCCAGTTAAAGCCATCCTCTAATTTAGGACAGTTGTCCAAACTCCTTCATGTCTGTTCTGGTCCACTGTCCTCCTCTCTAGTCATTACTTAGGAGAACTGAGCTTGAGAAAAACTCACAGAAGAAAAAAAAAGAAAGAAAAATGAAAAATTTGGATTGTCTCATTGACCAGGCAAGATACTTAGATGTATTTACCATGAAGGAAAGTGAAGAGAAGGCACCAAGGAGGGCCAGTAAGTGAAATGCTGAAAAGCTCTTGAGATAATGGTGGGACATGCTTGTATTCTTTGCAGTGGCTGCTTTCCATGCCCTACCCCACACATGTACTAAGCTATTGGAAGAACACTGCACCCAAAATACTGGATTTACTCGTTTGATGTGAATGGGGGAAAGGACCGTTGCCTGCCAGCACCAATGTCAGGGACATTTGCATTACCTAGCACCGTTAGACAGCAGGAAGGTCCAAAGCCCAAGAAGCAACACTCAGACATCCAGGCAATAAATAAACAAAAGGGGTTCAACTCTCAGTTAAATTCTGCAGGCTTAGCTTGGCACAGAATGACCTCTTCAGACCTGGCAGGCACATAAAGCCAAGTATGGCCCTGCTTTATGTCACCACCCGGATTCCTCTCCTGAGTGTTTGGGGTGGTCCTGATTTGGGCTGAGATGTAGCAGCAGTAGGCACGGACAGGATGAGATGGGTGATGAATTTAGAGATGCTTGAGAGCAGATATTAGGGAGATCTTTCCAGTAGTCAGGATAGTTTAGCAGGTGAACAGATTGCCTGGGAGATGTGACATCTCTGCCAGTGGCTGTTTGTAAGATGGGACAGACACTGTGCCTGACAGCTTGTCCTGGGTGGCCTCTCATGCTCCCTTCTAACCCAGGGCTGTTCTCAGTGCCCTGATCTTTAGAGGAAGAGAAAGTAGCACAGGACACAGTTTTCACTTCCAGCTCTTGCAGATGGCCTGTAGCAGGCCTTACACCAGCCACAAAGAGAAGGAAAGGCAAGGGGAGCTCCAGCTATCTCCAACTTCTTTACTGGAAGTTTGTGTGATGACAGCCTCTCCCTTAAATCTGAATACATCCCCTCACTTCCCACCGAGATGGCTTTCTGCAAGCTTGTATTATTCTTGGAACAATTTAATATGAAATATATATTTAATAATATGGTAGCACAAAAAGGCACTGAAGAGGATAAACATAAAAAGAGCTAGCAACAGTCTCTGCAATATCGTAGCCACTGGGTACCCTGCATGAAATCCCAGCCCAGGTTTCATTTGCCTTCGAGCCCAAGCTTCCCGAGACAATCTCCAGTACATCTGCAGGCCACAGCGCTCTGCCCTCCGAGGGCTGTCACAACGCCGAGGGCTGTCACAACGCAGCCCTCACGATGACAGCAGCACACGCTGCGGCGACTCCAGCCTCTTCGCAGGCTCATCGACATGCAGCAGAAACCCCAGATACCATATGGAACGTGGAGGCAGATGGATGGACATATGTATAATCTGTGTGCATCTCTGCTGATGTAAACGTCCCAGCGCAGGCATTAACACTCAAGTATATGGTTTGCATTTGGGGTGCGAGAGAATTTTTCTCCCATAAAATAAATAAAACGCGTTCTGAGCATCTTGGGATGAAGCCATTCTAATCCTTTTATTCTTTCCAAAGGAAAATGATTCCATATTCGGGGCACTGTGCAAACAATTAATTAGTCTAATGAAAATGAAAGGCCTAATTGCTCAGTATTATTATGATCATTGGCAGTCAGGCGTGACCAAAGAATAGGCACTGTCTTACCAGGAAAAAAGCACAACTTCCCAGCTTTTTGGGCTTTTTTCATATTTGAACATCTAGCAAAACAATTTTTTTTTTTTTTTGACTGATAGTGTAATTCTCCCTTCCACATGCAAAAAAGCTGGCAGTGTTTGGAGACATCTGAATGAGCTGCTATAAAATAAAAAAATGAAAAGGAGAGAGACCCAGCTGGTATGAAATGACCTGGCTGAATGGAAGTCGATAAAGCTGTAACTCGCCTGAGGTGGATGACATGGTGGTGTCTCCACTGCATGTCTCCTGCAGGAGACTTGACTCACAAGATGAGAGTGCTGCAACGTTAAGAAAAATTGTATTTTTTAAGGATCACACCTGAAATTAAAGTACAATCATCCTTAATGCAGCTCCCTTTTCAATGATCTGTTGTTATCCAAATGGAAAAGTGCTTTAAATTCATGCAGATTAATTTGTCACTGTGGATAGGATCATGCAGAGTCGGGTTACAGGAGCTTTAAGAAAGTGAACCGTTATCATTCATGCGTATCTCGTAACGTGGAGATAGAAAGCAGATGTTGACTGAACACTGACCTAGCCTGAGGAGTATGGGTCCAATAATTCTTCCTTTAAGCAGCTGATTCTCATGGGAAAATCCCCAAGATTCAGCTTCAATTCTACTATCAGCCTTGTGCAGAGACTGGCAACCAAAGACAATTCTTTAAAAACAATGTGGGTGAAGTCTGCTCTCATTCACACTTGCACAAACCCCACTGACGGTATTATAGAGGGTTTCTCAGCAAGCTGCATTTTTGGTGTTTGGCATTGGGGTGGCTTGCAGTTTAACTTCACTAGGGGCACTTTCACCCTGTGCTCCAGGCTGGCACCCAGAGCTGCAGGACATGCCTGTATAGAAGACATCCATTATCATGCAGGATCACCTGGGAAATACAGCTTCCCTGTGTAACCGGTGGTGATAAGTAACTGCCTCGCTCAGGGCCTTGGGATCATCCCCTGGCAGAGTTTAATACTGTGAACTGACTGCAAAGGGAGCAGGAACCCAAGTGTGGTCACCAAAATAAGGTGGGACGGCCCGGTCCTTCCCACTCTCGGTATGCTTAGCACAGCACTCCAGGGGATGTTATTCCCTCCATTTAATAAACTGCTGGTTAGCAAAGAGCAAGGGGAAAGTCAGACCTACATCTCCTCCAGCTCTAGGGATGCAGAGTGAAAGCAGCACACATCCTTCCCTTGGCGCAGGAGTGGAAATTTATTTTTGCCACCTCAGCAATTCCCTAGAAAAACAGCAACGCTGACTTGGTCACTTGAAGGCTTTAGATACTCCACATTTGTTGCCTTTTAGGAGATAAGTTGAAACATACTGAGTTTTGAGAAGGATTTAAAAAAAAAAAAAATAAATTACAATATAGAATAGTACAATCCTGTGAAAAAGCTAAGAACAGAAAATACAGTTTCACGGCTGATGGTCACTGCACTCTACCATCACCCTTTTAGCTTGCAAAAGTGAAATTATGGGCCTTCCTGAAACCATTTCAGGTCAATTACCATTTGTTTATGCAGCTGGTAACAATTATTACAGATGCTACTGGGGACTTTGAGACATAAAAAAATGACGGACCCAACGTTGTCACAACAGGAACGGTCTATCAGATAACTGAATATCCCAGCAACCTTTGTCAGGCTGGCTAACATTTTGCTTAGTTAATACAGCTGCCATTTAACCTCGGACAGACAGGCATTCACGATCCCTACCTGATAAAAAACACCCTAACGAAACAAGGCTTTTGTTTTTTAATTTATTTTGCAAATCTACCAATTCGTTTTATGAAAGTATGAAATCCTATGTGGTTACATTAAACAGTTACATTACAATCCAGGTAATACAAATAACCACTACAAAGTTAGTTTCAGGTACTCTTGGACACAAGTAGATTTAACATTATTTAAAATAAAAATAAGTCACAAAGAAGAGAAAAATAGCCTTGTGATTGTCAGAGAATTTAGTTTAAAGTAAGGAACCCACTGTAGACTCTCCTTGTCCTACAAAAAGTTAAGAGAGGAACACTGATGTTTACATCATCTTTCAATGTTAATGCTCAGTTAGACCCATGAAACAAATTTAAGTGCACACATCTACTCAGATAACAGTAATTCACAAGTTGTTTGGAAACCAGTGTCAGATTTCATTCTCTGGAAATCACATTTACAGTGTAACATCACCAACATCCTTGCTTTCAGATGCATAAAAATCCCGTAATATCATTTGTAAAACACACTAGAGCTTCAAATCTGTTCCAATTGAATTCAGTGGGAGAAGGATCAGTTCCTACATTTAATAAGTACTCTTGATTTACCGAAATCCTTACAAAACAGCCTCCTTCCCAGGAATGAAATTAATTTAGTGTACAAAATACTGTAATAATTCAGCAAAACCTTTAGCTTCACTATCCAGCAATTGACACTGCAACTGCATTTCTGAGGACCTTTATGCGTGATCATTCTTTCCACCAGCAACAGGACACATGAAGACACCAAGTAACTGTGCTTAGTAAGAACTTGGAGCTACATAAAGTATAAAAATCAAATAACAGATTGAATTAATCTAAAACCTGTTCTCCCAACACCCATCTGACACACCTCTAGTGTCATTCTGCTGCCTGTAAACTGCCACTTCTGATGAGACATCTGTCAATCACAATTGCATAACTGCTTCTCAGGAAGCAACTAAATGGGCTTTGATTTTCTAGCTACATCTCCACATCGTGTATGTAATTTGGGGCAAAACGTCCAAGATGCTACAGCCACATACAATGCAACAATTTCACAGAAGTAAGGAGAGCTGTTTATGGGGGAAAAAAGGCAGGTCAGGTACAATCCCGATGACCTGTGGCACAAAGGAGATTAAAACAGTTCATTCTCTTGTAGCCTTCACCTCTTTTAACTAGGATATCCAAAATGATGTGACCCCTCAAATCTCCACATGTGCAACTAACCTGCAGACCTCCTTGTAGTACAGAAATGAAGCCAGCAGCATCTTGGCAGGGCTTCGAAGAGAACCAGACATTTATCCACAAGAGTATCTTTTAACACTGATCACCTCAAAAAACTTAAAAAGAACCAGACAGGTTACACAAAACTGTACAAACTGTTCACCTGGACCTAAAGTGCCATCAAACTATGGAAGCAAAAAAGAAGTTACTGTTGAGGGCAGTAGCTATTGTTAAGTGTCTACAGAAGGCTTTATTCCCCTGAAGCAGGTAACATTTGCTACAGTCTTGGAAATGGTACCAAGCTGGTGGGAATGTTATTATAACCAAGGTTAGCAATTTTCTTCCTTCCTGACAAACACCACTCTTAGCCAACACACCAAAGCCAATTAGACTGCACTTACTGGTGGCTGACTGCAGAACTTTCCCTAGAAGGTAGTTTAAAATGGTAAGAGATGCTTCAGTTTCACATTCTCTGAAATATTTAATTTGTTCAGACCCTTTGTTATGAGCACCCATTGCAACAGACAGCCCCACCCTGTTATTACCACTGAGCCTGCTTGTTTCCATCACTACTCATGTAAACGTAATGTCAAATCCTCTTAAGAATCCTGAGCAGCCATCCAGAATCACTTGTTCAACTGACATTTCTGTAATAATAAGGAAAGAAAAAAGAGTTGTGGGAAATTAAATGGTGCTCCTGTTGCCAAGTTGTTAAAATTATATGGCAATATGCTTCCAGTAGTTGTAAGAAATTAATTTGTGGAGTGGTTACAAGCCTTACATCTACTAAATCTCAACAGGATATAAAATGCTATTTAAGTGATACAACTTACAAATGTTAAGGAGAAAAAAAAGTCAGCACCAAAGAGTGAAAGAAGAAATTAGATTCTTGTCTGCACTCTGATTCCTTGAGGCTGGATCTCTACAGCTGAGGAAGCCGTGCAGGAGATCCTTGGTGAAGTACACACCTATGTGAGTACGTCTGTCAGCACCTGCGCCTCTCCCTTCTGCCACCCCTTCAGCAGATGAAGCAGGGCACTGTCACTGGGTTACTCCACTCCTGTAAACGGTGTCTGGCAAACAGCTCAGCCAGCCCCTCCCCTAACCACTCTCCCTTCAACTGCCTTCTGAAAGTACTAGCCAGAGCAAAGTGCCACTACTTTTCCTTCCTTTATTATAATGTTGTTCAGAAAGAACTGCCCGAGACACCCGATCTATAGATGAATTATTTTTTAAATTATACCAGTACACACTATTGTAATTTTTTTTCTCACAGCAATGACAAATACAATATAAAACTTTGGATTTTCTATAGGGAGTGAAATCAGCAAAGTCCAAAGAAAGACAGTGCTGGCAGTGCTGTTACTGCTCCATTGTGTAAGACAGAACCAGGGTAAGGCGCTTTGGCAATCAGCACCAAGTTCAAGTGACAAGATTTGTAATAACAATTTGCTCTCCACACACTAGAGTACGCACAAGTTTTCTGCAGATGCATGAAAAACTGAGACCCTCTGGTTGTTCTCTACGCTGCTTTAAAACTACAACAAATTTATTTAATCCAGCAGCAGATCCCGGTACTATTCTTTTCCTAAGTACAGTACTTTTTGACAGCAACATAGAAGTACACGACACAAAACATTTGTTCAAGCTCACCGTGGTTCTGTTGGGCTACATGCACCAAGAGGCAATTCAAAAAGAGCACACAACTCAATTCATCAAGACCACAACACTGACTCAAAGGAATTCCGGCTCCACTTTGTGAAGAAAAAAAGAATTCACAAAGGAAAAGGTCTTATTGCAAGTTGTACTGCTCAGCTTGGTCACTTCTAATAGAGGTCAGAAGTATCAGAAGCTACCAAGGAGCCAAGGACAAAGAATTCCTATTTTGTAAGTATTTAAAGTATAGCAAACTTGCTTTAAAAAGAAAAGCCATTGCACAATATTCCAAATGGCCTTCTCTAACAGATTTGAAATCATTAGATCAATACTGACAGAAAATACAGATTTCAGTAGCAGTTCTGGCACCTTGCGATTTGGAAAACTTGTGCATACGGGACTGAGGCAGCTTGTTTGCAGATCCCTTTCTGGCAGTATCGTAGGGTCAGCTGTGCTTCTGTCACAACAGCACATCGCTGGACTCAGCAGGCGCCTTCCTCAGAAGGCACAAACTGGCAGCTGTCGTGAGAAACAGTGTCAATGCTCTGCACTTCTGACTGGGGGTGAATGGACACCTGAACAGCTATCTCTTGACCTTGCTCATTCATGGACCCATCGTCTGAATCCCCAGCTGGAGAATCGCTGCGCTTGATCTCTGGGTCGATGGGGTATAGCGCAGCTTGGGTACCGCAGCCTTGGGTCTGCTTTTCCTCCTCACCAACTTCATCGGGATCGTCAACTCGCACAGCCTCAAAGATCTCCTCCATGAACGCCCTGCAGTTAAGGATCAGAGGTGGAAGGGGAATGCTTCTGGCAAGCTCTTCAATGTACCGAGCAAACTCCATGGTCTTAAACTGAGTAACTTTGGCCAACTCTAGCGTTTTGGCAGATGTAATGATAGGGATACGCTTGGCTATCTCAAAAGCCTTCTGAAGCTTTTCAGCCCCTTCCGTCCTGAAGAACTCATTGATAGCCTTCTCTGTTTTGCGGAGGTGACTGCTCATCATGCACAGACGGGTTATGTTTAAAATGAGGGTGATAGCAAAGGCAACGAGGCACACAATCATGTAGTAGATACTCATGTCTCCTGAGGTGAAGATAACCCTCAGGGTGACTGTGTAATATAAGGTGTCATTATGATTAACACCTGCACATGTGTATCGCCCTCGGTCAGCAAAGTTGACCTTTGTGATGTTAAGGGAATTATCAGCAATCCTCCACCGGCCACCTGGAGATTCAAAAGAAATAAACTGAGGAAATGAAACAAAAATCACTAGGTAAACTAGATATGTGCTGTTTGCTCCATCAACAGGAGAGAGAGCTTCGAACTAAGCAGTCCATTTCTAGCATAACACAAACAGTACACCAAGGACTGAAATTTCCTTTTCATGCTTGTGATACAGAAAGCTATAGCCCAGTTACCAATCCTACTCCTTAATGGTAAATTATTCTGCATGAGTGCTACTCTGGTTTTACTCCTTTCTCTCATCTGCACTCCCCTGTGTGCTTTTGGACCACTAGCTCGTTCTGACAGGGAACGTAATTCTTAACTAGTGCTTCTCACCCACTGTGGAACACTATGTTGAAAGACTGTCCTTTATAAAGTCTAATTTTCCGTATGTTCAGAGTCAAAAGTCAAGTGACCCATGAAAAAGATCACTGTCTGTAAATGGCTCCGCTGGCAAAAGAACTCAGGATTTTCTCGAGACAGTTTTCTGCTGAGCATGCAGTGCTGATATACAAAACCCATGTAAAAATAAATCAGTAAAAGAACCTAGCCCTATACAGTATTTCCTATGCATTTATAACTTAGGGGGAAAACGGTTTTCATAACTCATTCTTCTAATTACCTTGAACTAATCTCCATATGGCATTATAACTACAAAGAGGTTACTGAATACTTAAAGCAGAAAGATGGAGTCTGAAAAGATCCTATCAATTAGCTTGATGACCTTCATTAATACTAATAAAGAAACCCAAATGCATCTCTAAAAGACATTATTTTTTGAAAATTAAAAACTACAGGGACAGAACTGTAAGAGACAATGGCTAGGAAAATATATTCTCCCTCTTGTACAAAAGGGTTAAATAGCATCTATTTCATTGTTGGCCATTACAAACTGGTAGTTTCCACAGTCTCACTGGTGCATAAACAAGAAAATAAATGTAATAAGTTACACCATGCTTTAAAAAATCCTGTAACAAAATTAAAGCACTGACTGCCAGCTGGGAAAGGTCACAAGTTGTAGAGAACTGTGGTTAATTCATGTGTTTGGAAAAATATAATATAAACCAGAGCAATAATAAATAAAAACATGAGTTAGTATCTGGTAGGATGCAGAGTCATTTCTTCCGTAATGAATACTGTGATGCCTCTTGAACGAAATGATTCTGTGAGGCACCAGAGCAGTATGGATGGGCTAGGACAGAACTCAGGTATAATTCACATGCCACATGCCAGAGGGCAAAGGCCTTTGTCTTGCTCTCTCCTTATCTCCCAACTGTAAAAAAGGGAGGATAGGAAGAGAAAAGGATAATAAAGTCCCTGAAGTTTTCAGATACTGTATAAAAAGGGTAGAAAACAGCAGAAAAGCTCACCTTCATCTTTCTGTTGAAGCAGGTGTCCTCTGGAGTTATACCAAAGAATATATTCATACTGGCTGATGTTCAGTTTACATTCAATTAAAATACTGGTCCCCTCTTTGGCTATGATATCATGGTGTGCTGGAGAACTTACTAAAGCTTGAGACACTGTATGAAGTGATGCATTGAAAGACCTAAAAGCAACTGTCCCGTTAAAAGCTACATTTTCCAGTGTAAATCCAATTGAAAGATCAGCACTAACAGTCAAAATTAACAGGCAATAGCTGAGCTTCATGGAAAGCTAGAGAAAATTCTTTTTTCATCTAATTTGGGGAAATGAGGTCATATGATATTAAGCTGTCTGTATTGCTCTGAGATAGGAGAGGACCCTCTTGATTTGTTCAGTGATAGAAAATGTCTTGGATCCAAATGCACTTTCAAGACCATCGATATTAGAAGCAGACACTGGAAATCCAACTGAAAAAAAAAAAAAATTAAGTTTATTAATGATAGCAAGCTTACGGCATATTCAAATATCATTTCCAGTAAACAGATTTTGATTAGCATAATAAAAACTGTCAGCTGAGAGGTTCCAAATCAGAGCTTTGTTCAGAACACAGTAATGAAATGAGGGTAAGAAGGCATTAGCACAACCTTCAGTCCTCTAGATGTTCATCTTCCCATCCAAATAAATAATCTCATGAACAATAATCATTAAGGAGAAAAAGGTTTTAAAAAAAGAACAAATTGTTCAGACCACTCAAAATGCATAACTATCTTTAGGGTCAGAAAGTGGATTCTGCATTTGTTAACAGAGAAGAAGTGCTTTCTTGATAGCGGAAGAAAGGCAAGAAAGAGGAAATAATTTTTGTCTGCCTCCCTCCCCACCAATATCAAAGTGCTTTTGAGCCCTGGTCTTCTAAAGCCAGTCTTTCATTTAGCATCTAGAAAAAAACCAAAGCACACACACATCTGATTTTTAGCATTTTATAGGCACAATCTATGTTAGATGTCTGAACACTGCATAATATGCTTATGATTTCTTGTGTTGGGAAAACCCTCCTCTCCTGGTAGTAGTTACCTACAGCCACAGAAAGGAAGTCTCTTTCTGCATATCAAGTCAGTGATGTCCAAACATACTTCCTTTTTTGCAGTCTCTCTTGCTGCTGCTGTATTTTCTAACTCTGGCCTCTTTATTTCTTGTTTGTTTTACAGTAAGCCCCCGTTGAAGATCTTTTACTTTATGCTGCTACAACTCAGTAGTCATATCTTGTTTATCACCTTCTCTACACAAATGCTGCCCCATATTTCACAGCAATTTGAAAAATTATTTTGTCTAGGGACAGAATTCACACTCTTCAAATTAACGTGCACAAAAGATATTTTAAGACATTAGGACAGAGCCTTTAATTTTATGTTCTTTGCACACAAGGATTTTCCTTTTTTAAAAGCCAGAATAAAACAAACTTGTAACAAAATGAGATGACACTGATAAGAGAAAATCTGTAATCAATTTTCCTGGAAGCCTGATTCAAGAAAATTTCTAATCCAATATCCATTCCCTGAAGTTATGATTCCATCCAGACTGCCCTAAAAAACAATTTACAAAGTACAGAAGCCACAAACCAAAATGTTATCTTAAAGAATATCTCACTTCATCCCATTGACTGTGTGACTTCAAATTTATCATCTTCCACTAGTAACAAATGCTAGTAGAGTTGAATTTCATAAATATGACAATACAAATGAACACATTTTCTTAATAAATAATGCAGATGTTTCTCATCCTTCCAGAATCACTAGTTAACATTGCCTAAAGCAGACAGAAATCCCATCACTTAAGAAAAATAATGTAGTATAAATAAATACAGGTGATTTGTACTAATTGCTTTTTCAGCAGAGAAAAATTAAGCATATTCAAGAACAGGAAAATTTGCTGATAATACACTACTCAGACTAGGAATCTTTTTTGCAGTTAATTTGTTGAAGTTCAAACCAGATTCTAGACTTGACATCTGATGAGAAACATATTATCTGATCCATTTCTGTTGTGGCTATTGCCAAATCCAGTTTAACAAAGAAGGCAAAAAGACAGCAGTGTCCAACTCTCCTTCAAGCTCAACTAACCAACTCATCCACTGAATCCTGCAAGAAACTGGAAAGCAGGCCCTTCACTTGTTTCTCTGTGAAGAGCAATCCCTTCATTCGCCCTCTTCTTTTTTTTGACTGGCCCCACTGTTTTCTATCATGCCTCTTGTCTGTTTATTTAAGACTAAACCAGCACTGAGGACTCCATTATACCATTGTGCTGAAGAAGCTACTTTACCACAGCTAAACAGTTAAAAGACAGTACCAAGATCTCTCTTGTTGCTGTTTTCCACCAGTTACAATTTAGGGAAAGCCTTACTGAGTCCTGCTGCCTCTGGGGAAGAGCATCCCAGCCACATCAACTGCACAGGTGTGAAAAAAAACCAATACTAAGGTTGCTGCTGATCAACAACTATTATTCTGTCTGAAGAAGTGGTTTTAACCTTCCTTTTTTATACCCCTAGTATTTTCAGAGTGTTTCAGAGCCTTCAAAAGGCTGCTGACAACTACCTGCTTATTTTGGTAACCTCGCACAGATTTCTTAAAGGCAGGCTGCGGACTGCAGTAGTTTGTGGACCACTGACATTTGGGTTGCTGCAGTTGCCGTTCGAGTCTGTCACAGCTTGCAGCAGCAAGTGAGGCGCTGTGGTTGCAGACTTTCAGCACACATCACTCCACGACCAGGTGCCTTCAGTTAAAAATGTCACTGCACTTAATGGCTTTTGCATGTATTGGAACTTGACTTCACAGCAGTTAATGCAGTCACAACTGATGACAGCCCCGCAGTGAAGACAAACCCTCATCTTCAGCACCGAATCAAACACACAGTCTTCTAAAACAATAACCTTCCAACTGATGATGTTCTAGATTTATTAGAGAGTAATACCAGTACCTCCTGCACTTTGACTGTGTTACTGTAATTTTAAATTATTAAATTTGAATTGCTAGATTTCAAAGCGTCTGAAACTCCTCCTAAAATGACATTAGGAACCTCAGTCAACTATTTAACACAAGAAATAATCAGCAACATTTTCCCTCATAAGAATAATTATTTTCCGTAATTGCATATGTTCTCCACTATATTTGCACTGAGCTTGCATAATGTATAAAACATTGGTGATGGGTCATTGAATTTTACTATTAAACTCTTCGAGGTCTGATTTATTAGAAATTGTTTGTCACATTTCGCTTTTGGAAAAGCCATTATTGCTAAGCAGACAATGATCTCTCACTGTGGAGTGTCGGGAAAAATAAAATGATTTGTGAAATCCATATTCTTCAACTATCACCCTTATGCAAAACAGCTGCTGCAGCTGATAAAGGATCCAAAAGGATAAAGCATGAACAATGCCAACATCACAATTCTTCAAGAAAGCATTAAGCCCAAGCAAGATGAAACGTGCAGAATAGAAACTGGCTATTTTACAACTGAACCTGAAGTTGAGCTCCATATATTTAACCTTTATTAAACTGTAAGTTGTAACAACAAATAGCAGTGGAAAGATAAAAATCCGTGATGCATATGCTTGTATGAGTCATCTTTGGCTCTTATCCTGAAAAAACGTATCTGTGTTTAACTCAGAGCACTATAAGTAGTCCCACTGAGGTCAATGGAAGTACTGATAGTACTTAAAATTACACACATTTGTAAAGCACTGCAAAATTGGGGCCCAAGAGGTTGCAAGTTATATGGCTTTACATTCTCTGCTCATAACATCATTTCATACCTGGAGAGAAGTGAAGCAATAAACAGAGACACACCTGACAGGCCACAGACTGCTCTGACGGGCTGCCACTTCTGGCACGCGACATGGAAACATATTTTGGCATTAGCTAACTGGCACACAAAAGAGACCTCCATGGATCACTTTTGCACAGAGCTCGCACTGTGATGTCCTGCAGAAATAAGGCCCCTCTACCCTCCTTTCAAATCTGGGAGCAGCACAAGGCAGAGCTCTCAAGACATTCACTTCTGCAAAGTTTGTGAAAACTCTGCGGTTTTGACGAGAGCCATCACCGTGTTCCCAGGGCGGGAGAGGCTGCAGGGCAGGATCACCCTCTGCCAGCACCAGCGGAGGCTCCGCCGGGGAGCGGCTGCACCCACAGCCCAAAAACTAACGTAAGGAGAAAATGCACAGGAGACCACGCGTGGCTGCCTTACGGGACGCGGTGTTTTGCTGTCCTGTGGCTGCCTGACACGTGTCACGGGTAACCCACGAAGGACACGGGATCGGCTGCACACGAAAACAAGTTTTTTGCTCTGTCAACTAAAAACGACCAGGCACAAAACAGAACCCCTGTTCCCAGCAGCCCCGGCCCCACACGCAACCACGTTCGCTCGTGGAAAAACTTCACGCTGATTCTTGGGCTGCTGGAGGCCGCGGGAAACACGACGACCATGCCCCACCCCGCCCCCCCCTCACCGTAGCCGAGGCAACCCAGGCCACGGCGGCATGACGTCACGCTAGGAGACCAACCCCCACCCCCGGCAGCATTTCCGTGCCAAAACGGCGGTAAGACATGGGCCCCTGACTGGGTGGGCGCGGAGGGCCTGTGCGCTGATGCGCCATTTTCCCCAACTCCGCCGCCGCCAGGTAGAACCTGACGTCCCCGTAACGCAGTGAGGTAGCGGGACGCTGCTCTCACCGGGAGAAGAGAGAGACAAGGAGGGTGCCCAGCCCCGGCCCGCCGCGAACCTCCGCTGCCGCCGGCCCCGCCGCCCGGACGCGCTCTCCCGCCCGCCCTTCCGGGCTAGGCCGCACTTCCGGGGTCAGCCGGCTGGTGCCGCTCTGCGCCTCGCCTCGATGGTCACGGTCCGCCCGGTGACGGGAGCGCTGCGCTGGTGGGGCGGCCTGGCCCGGCCCGGCGGGTGAGGCGGCACCGGGGCGGCGGAGCGGGCCTTGGGAGGGCCAGGGGCACAAGGGGCTCGAAGGGGACTTCTGTGGGACGGAGAGTCCCCAGGGGAGGGGGACTTTGGGGCACCTCGGTGTCCCTTTGTGGGCAGGCGATACCATGGGGGGTGGTTGCGGGCGCCTGGGGGTCCCCTTGTGGGGCAGGAGTCCCATGGGGGGCGCTTTAGGGAACCTGGGGGTCCCCTGCGGGTCAGGCAGTCCCATATGCAGGTTACAGGACCCTGGGGGGGGTGTCTCCTGGGGAAGTGGAGGCACAGGGAGGCCTTGCCAGGGCTAGGGGGTGCCCCGGGTGGGGATGGGCCCAGTGGGGTGACCCGGCTGCTGGAGGGACCCGTCTGCGGCAGGCCAGGCCTGGGGGTGCTGGGGGGCGCATAGTCCCACTAGCCGCTGCGGGTGGGCACAGGGAAATGGGGTGGGCGTCCCCAGCCCGTCCCCCAGAGCTGCCCTTTCCGTAGCGCTGTCCTTCTTTAAGGCTTAAAGCCAACAAAATCCCCTGGCTGGGAGTGGCTGCCCTGATTGCATCAGTGGCTGTCTCTGGGGATGCAACTTCATGCCGGGGGCCTGTGGGGTACTCAGCGTGGCCCAGCCTGCTGCTGCTGCCCTCAGGTTACTGCCCTGGAGCTGCTGAAGTGCCGCCAGCAAAGCCAGGAAGAGGGAGAAACCTCTGCCCCGTGAGCAGGCTGCAGCTTGACAGCCCCATTCGTGGTCATCGACATCCCTGATGTGCTGTCAGGGCTGGTTGCTGTGGCAGCTGGAGCATATTTCAGATTCTGGGTAGTTTTAATGCCCAGGTGAAGTTCAGCCCTAAATACAGAAGCAAACCAGTCAGTGCCTCCCTACCTGCCCAACATTCTGACAGATATTCCCATCTGTATCTGACACCCTTCAAAGCAGCCATCCTCAGCAATTTTTGGGGGGATGAAGCAAGTCGTGGATCAATGACCTGAAGATCTTTTGCATCTTTCATGTGCTTTTCAGAGTTATCAGCCTGTTTCTTTCCTGTGGAGAGGGTGTGTCAGTTAGATAAACCTGCATGTTTCTGTGGGACTTTAAACTTCCAAGTGTGCCATTTCTTCCTGTCAGACGTAACTCTGTACACACTCCATTAAAAACATAATCTGTTTTTGTGGGTATACGTGGCAATATGAAGGGATTTCTGTCTTAGTTGTGTTTAATTATTTAAAACACAAATGCGATGCTTTTGAACTAATATCAAAGTGTACAAGGGAGTGATTATCTGCTTTGCTTTCTGTGGATGTTGTAGTCATGTCTGAGAAAGACAGCTGTGAAAATCTGAAAGAAGAAACATCTGATGAAGGTGAAAATGAACAGAAAGCAGAGGAATTTGGCAGTGCTGAGAGTGATGAAGAGAGAGAGCAAGAACTTAAGCCAGTGCCTATGACTCGGAAGAGACCTGAGCCCAAATCCCCAAGCCAGCCTGCTGCCACAGAAAAGCCCGCAGCTGAAACCCTCAAGGTATGTTCCTGTGCTTCCTCTGAATAACCTGACTTCATGTTTCATGGCTTTGAGCATAGAATAATTCTGAGCATAAGCCCCACTCCTGTTCTGAAAATTCACATTCCTGTTTATCTGAAAAGAAAAGGCTGCACAGAAGTTACACATTACAGACTGCTTGTGTCCCCCCTCCTCACCATAATACCTGCATTGCTCTTTCCTGCTTTTCTTCATTAAAGGTCTCAGATTCTCCTGCTGCAGTTCAGACAGGATGGGGGTACTGGGGAAGCTGGGGGAAATCTCTTCTGTCAACTGCATCTGCTACTGTAGCTACTGTAGGTAAGGCTTTTTCTGGTATTTGATAAATATTTTAACATTACTTCGTGTCTCAGGCTAGTGCTTTTGAGCTTGTTTCTAGAGAAGGGAATTTCTGTTATAGTAACAATTATTGGAAAAATGCCAAGAGAGTTGTTCAAGTAATGGGAAAAACTTGTACCAAAAGGTACAGTGAGATTAAGGAGATATGCACAGCCAAAATTACTTTTCAAGTTTTTAAAGTGCTTGTATAATTTTCAGCTGGTATTTTAAACTGGTATTCAGCTGGTATTTACAACTTGATTTAAAAGCTGAGATGAAACCTGAGTTCATTACATTTGTAAGCAGGCTGGATAGCAGTAGGTTTTAGTGCTGGGAAAACTGTCTTGAACAGGAGGAATCCAGAATAATAAAATTCAATATGCAGCCCTAATCCTGTTTCTGTTCTGATTTCTGTTGTATCTCATGATTAAAGTAATACTGCTGTCTTCTCTAGGTCAAGGTATTTCAAATGTCATAGAAAAAGCAGAAACAACCCTTGGGATCCCCAGTCCTAGTGAAATCTCTTCAGAGACTAGAGATGCTGCAAGAGGTCAGTTTTTACTGCATAAGAACAACACTGAAATGTTTCTCATATCATAATTAGCCCCAAAATAACTTACTCTGCATCTTGCATATTGAGGTAGATACCTCTGTGATAAAATAATTATTGCTGACTTAGGTTATCTCTGAAAAGTAGGCAGGAAAATAACCTTAATTCTAGCCCTGCTCCTGGCTGACACTTGGTGTTTGTTGACTTTCTTCACTCTGCAGCTGACAGTGAGGAAGTTAATTTTCTGCCTTCTGATGCAGGAAGCGAGAATCCTGGTGCTAGCAGCAAAGATGCAGTTGATGATGGCAGTTCCTTTCCTATTGCTGGGGCTCTTGGAGTTTTATCAACAATCTCTACTGCTGTTCAAAGCACAGTGAGTGAGTTGGGAATGCAGGAGAAAATGGGGTTTTGCTTTTCATCTGAAACATTGTAAGAAGGAACTTTTAATTTTGACTTGTGGGATGAATGTTGAGAAACTTTTTAAACCTTCAGACAACCTTTATCCTGTGCCTTGCTTCTAGTTGGCACTCAATGTGTAAGTTGTCTTGAATTTTGATATTTCTGTATTAAATGTTGATATATCACAAAAAAAACCTAACGGTGGCCTGTGTGGTGTGTGCATTCCTGTGCATGTCACCTCTGTACCCTGTTACCTCTGCTCCCTTCCTTTAGAGTATTCAGGTAAATGCAGGGTCAGGCTCATTCCTGGAATATTTCCACTGATTTCCACAGAACTGTCTAGAGATAAAATCCATTCTCCTTTTCAAAAATTTCTGTTAAACTAGCCCAAATTGCTTGGAAATCAGCTTGTTCCTGTGACCATGAGAAACGTACTTCAAAGGAACCCATTATCCTTAGAAACTGTGCTTCTGTGATCTCCTGTCTTGTCAGTTTGCCCGTGAATCTGAAAGAGCTGCAGATGGAAGGCTTGCTTCTGCTTTTAAGGCTTGAACAAGTGTTAGCAACCAAACCCCACAGGTCTCATGTTTTCTGATTGGAAGGATGAGAACTAAATACTTTAATGTGCTGAGAACCAGCTTGTTCACAAAATAAAAACTTATTTCCCATCAGATTGCTGCAGCTGTCTGAGTGCTGTATTAAGCTGCTGGATAATAGTGTGTTGTGGCTCCTTCCATGTCCTTCTGCTCTCTTTGTTGCAGTTAGGGTTGAATTTTAGGGTGACAAGTACCAATTTGGCTTTGTGAGTGTCTGGATATCATTGCAGATCTAAATCCCCCAATTCAGTTTCCTCAATTGAATAAGTCATCTGCAAGTTTTATGTGCTGTCTATCCAAATTTGATTCCTAGGGAAAAACCGTTATTAGTGGAGGTCTGGATGCCTTGGAATTCATTGGGAAAAAGACAATGGATGTAATAGCTGAGGGAGACCCTGGATTCAAAAAAACAAAGGGCCTAATGAACAGAAACTCTACATTATCTCAGGTACTGGCAGTTCTGTATCAGCTCGGTATTGGTTTCTCTCATTTATTCTCCCTTCTTTTGTTGTCCTGTAGTTAAGCAAAGATTTTTACTGTTGAACCAAAACCCTTCTCCTCCCATATTCTGTATCTTCTGGCACTGACCTGGGTCCTCTGCTTTTCTTTTTCAGGTCTTACGAGAGGCAAAGGAGAAAGAAGAGCAGCAGACAGCTACTGAGGTTACCATGACTACGGAGAAGAAAGCCCATTATGGGTTACTGTTTGATGAGTTTCAGGGTCTTTCGCATCTGGAGGCCTTAGAGATGCTTTCCAGAGAGAGTGAATCAAAGGTAATGGCCTTGAGCAATTTGCCTTCTATTTTGAGTTCAGCTGAGCAGGGAAAAAAAGATTAGAAATCTATGTATATACATGTAAAATCACGTGCTCAGAACTTGCTATAAAATGATTGATCACAAGACTTCACTTTGATCCCTGCATTGTGATCTGGTGTTTACACTGGGAGCGTTATATCCTGTCCTCAACTCCTAAAGCCATTCTCTTTACCCAACTAGCCTCAGTTCCTGCATGTCTTCAGCAACAACTCCCAAGTTACTCTCTCCTCAAACCCACTTGTTTGCTGCCTTGGTCTGGAGAAGAGTATTGTAAGCACAGCAGAGATTGTCCTCTCTGTCTTGGGGCAGAGAAGAGGGCAGATCAGCATGCAATTTCAGAAGTCATTAACTTTTTTTTATGAAAGAAATTTGAACAACTCCTTAAGAAGCCATTATTACCTAATGGGGCTTTACAAATACGTCTTTTTCCCTTCCCTCCTTCCTGTAGGAAAACACCACTATCTCATTAACATCAGTCTGTGATATTTTCACATTCAATATAAACAAGTGCTGCATTGACCGTACTTTCTCTTGTGGGATTTATGATTCTTGCTTTGGCTGTGTTGCCCCTAATTAGGTGAAATCAGTTCTTAATGCCCTCTCTGGAGAAGAGTTGAACATAGTGAAGGAGGAAATGGAACAACTCAAAGAAGCATTTTCTTTACCTGAGTTCTTTGAAGAAGAAGAGGAAGAAAAGAAGGGTAAGAGAGCCCCAGGTTGTGGAAGGAGAAGCTGGTTCTTAGTGAAATTCTCAGTGTAGATCCAACCAGCCCTGATCACTAGCAATGGGCATGATGCTAAAGTTAGGTTATTCTTTAGGTGGATGCTTAATCCTAAAGCTGTCTGTGGCCAGGAGCCTGACAGGTAGCAATACCCTCCATCTCTGGAGAGCTGCCGTGCATTAATTTGTAGCAGGAATGATTTCTTACCAGAGCAGGATTAGAATTGCTTAGCTCCTGGGCAGTTTATACAACTGACCTTGAGCCAAGATGCAAATTCAGAGCGATGCTGGGTTTCCCTGACCATGAGGGAAAGACTGCATAGAGTTGTCCAACCTGTGGAAAAACAAAAAACCTTTTTATTTAATTTTTAAGTGGGAGTTAGCCACACAGATCAAGAGACTCTAAGGTGCCTCCATACACAAGAGCCATTGATTCTTGAGGATTATGCAAATTTAAATGTAAATTTCTTGCATTGCTTTTACCTAAATGGCTCATCAGGGAGGGCTTACACACCTGCACTTGCTATCATTTAGCATTTAATGTGTCTTTTATATTTGCATATGATGGATCTCACAGCCTTCCCCCCGCTGTTAACATCTGCCCTGCCATATATAATAGAACCATAAGCTTGAAGTGATATTTTAGACTCTCCAAGGTGATGCGTAAGTTAGTGCATTATAAAATGCTGCCAAAAATAAAAAATTACATTAACCATAAAACCAGACTTGAGAAAGCAAAAGCTAACCTCTAGCACTGGCGTCTCCACCTTTTCAGAACTTAGCTTAGAAACTGTATTTAAAAAGACCAGGTTTGGTGCATTCTTGCCTGAGGTGATGATTCAGAGAGAAATAAAGGAAAGGGTTGGCAGACTTGTGCAGAGCTAGTTGTGCATCGAAGTGCTGTTTATTCCTGTGTCTGTCCTTTGTGTGAATCCTTTAACCTTTCCTGTCCTTTAGGAGATGAGGAGTTCACAAAAGAAATAACAGAGTTGTTTTCAGAACTGCGAATCTCCTCAAAGCCGGACAAACTGATCACGGTGAGTTATTTCCCATCTTCTAAAGGCTGGAGAGATTCCTCCCAGGAACTGGTTCTCAGTCCTGCTTTGCTTGTGAAAGTATCAAATGTGTGAAAACAAGCTGAGTGTTAGGTCCTTTGGCAATGGTAGCCAAAAGAAATGGGCCTATTCCTTTGACTTTATGGGGCAAAATCATGTTCTGTAGTGGCTTTGGCTCTGAATCAGTAGACACTGGTGTGGCTTTGCCCTGTCACTGAGCAGTTACAAGTGGTGACAAAGATAACTGGGAGCAGTAAGCCTTCGGCCACCAGAGTGAAATCCTCCTGCGGTCGTGAACTGAAGCCTTCCTCCTGGTACAAAGCAGCTCGTGTTACTATGTCAGAGGTTGGTTTGAGGTAGAGTTGCCTTTCATGCCTTTATTTCACTACCCTTCAGATCCACCAAGTGGCAGCAGCATTCTGCAGGCATGTTTTTAAAGCACCTCTGCTAGTCGTGGTCTTGCTGGTGAATTCTAACACCACCGGTGCTAGAGAAATGACTGCCTCAACTTACAGCGCAGTCAACCTTCTACAAAGTCCTGAAGGCACTAGGATCATCTGTCCTGGGTCTTCTCGCTAGCTCAGGAGTTCTAGCTGTTTCCCTCCTCTGGAGGGATCCAGTACTCCAGGTTTTGTGGTGTACAGGGGGGCTTCATTGCAGTCATTAAATACTGTGGCACATCTTTATACAGGTGAGGACATCTGCTCATGAATGGATAGTACAATTCAGCAGTAGTCTTCCTAAAGAAGAAAAAGAGAGTGAAGAAAACCAAGAAGTAGAATCCAGAGATGGTGACCATGATGCTAAAAAATCAGTGGAGGTAACTGAAAAGGAAGAGAATATCTGACCTCAGAGTGTTTGTCTGGCCGCTGTTACAGTTGTGATTCCCAGAGTCCACGGGTTTCTATTTCTGTGTAGATTCTGATGTCTGAAAGGGCAGTGTAGTGATAGCGCATTGTGTGATTCACTTGTTTTAAATAATAAAAGCTGCCAGTTTTTGTATGGTATGGGGGAATCTTTTTAACTCTTGCAGGATATTCATGCATTTGCCATAAGAAGTCTGGCTGAACTGACAGCATGCTCCATTGAAATGTTTCACAAAACAGCAGCTTTGTTTCTACATGGTCATAAACAAGAGGTGGTGACAGCCACAGACAGAGCCAAGTCCCTTTCACAGTAAGTTAATCTCTTAGTAAATGTGTAGCATATAATTACTTACATACTGATTAAACTGTCTAATAATTATTTCCAAATCTATGAGAAGCAGGGCTCTTCAATTCTGCATATGTGACATCACTATCTTCCAGCAGAATTCAGCTTTCTTTCTTTTTTCAGCTTAAAAGACATTTCTTGATAAGAAAAAGGAAACCCTACTTGAAAGCTTTTGTATAGCTAAGAAGAATGCACTAAGCTAGTTAGTAGATAGACCTTTAAAATAAGACAAAGCAGTTGTATGAAAGTGATTCTTAATTACCTCTTTGTTAATCATTTAGTATGTTAGGTACATGATATTGTAAAATTACTGTAACTGATTAGTAGATTGGCCTTACAATAATGCATAAAATGAGATTTTTTTTATGTTGGGAGATACTTGTCAAGTGCATGAAATACGCAGCACTTTTTTTACTGACAAGTGCCATTTTCTGAATTATAAAGGCGGGTTAGTACTGTTCCTTCTTGAGTGGATGTGTCTGTTTTCTGAATGCTGTTTCAGATCTTCAGCTTTAATTCTTTATGTTTCAATCTTTCCGCTTCCTAATTTATTGGGGGAACTTCTGGATCTTCATACACTGTTTATAAGCTCTGTATCAGTTTTGGTTAACTTACCTTGTTTCCATGCATATAAAGCTGTTTGTGTTTTAGAGGAATGCTAAAAGAAAGTTATTCTTGTAGACTGTATTTACTACATCGTTTTCCCACTCTTCTTCCACAGAATGACGATTGTGCTGTGTAAAGAACTCTCAGCTTTCTCTAAAGAGTTGACTACATGCTTAACAACTGCAGGGGTAAGAGTTACACCATGGTTCTTAGGAATGAGATGTGGTTAGTTGATTACAACCTTGGGATCTTCACCACAAAGTGGGCTTTGTGTTTGCACATTTATATATGCAGTTTTTTGCCCTGTGACCTGATCTAGGTCAGTATTCCCCAAATTGTGGTGGCTGAATGTGTGCTGAGCTTTGGAATGCCTCCTGCTGCATTCCACCTGGCACTGAGTTGGAGCGGGGGGGGAATTGCTGCTGACAGTACTAAGGAGACAGAAATAAGTAAGTTTTGTGATCCCGCTGTGGATTTTCAAAACACTTAGGTGTTATTGAAGATAATATCTTTATCTCTAAATTCTGCAGTTGTCCACAGTTCATTTGAAGATGCTACGTGTGTACTCCTGTATGACTTGTGTTGGGCATACATGGGTTATTTTGTTCTTATTTGCATGCTGCAAGGCAGGTCCTCTGCAGCTTGTGACTTAGCTTTCCTATAGTCAGGGGAGCAATGGTGATTTTAAACTTACTGAGGGTTTAGCTTTATCTTGCTCAAAGAAATGTGTGATCAAATTTTCAATCGGGCTAATATATGTCTGATCTCTGCAGGTCAAAGAGAAAGCAGATGTGCTTAATCCCTTAATCACTGGAGTGTTTTTGGAGGTCAGTTATGCTAAAGTTAAAACTTTTAAGCTAATACTTAAAAAGTAGATATGCTATTTTTTCCACCTCAGTATCCTTATGTGTGCCAAGTTCTCTAACCCATGGTCTAAGATTCTGCTTACCTATCTAATAACTTAAATGTTTTAATAAGTGTCTGTAAATCTGTACAGGAGATGAGTTACTTAGTAAAGAGTGAGCCTTATGTGGTCCCAGCTGATAGTTATGATGGGTCAGAAGATAGTTATTAAATATATCAGTGTGGATTGCTAGAATTTAAATGTCTAAAGTCAAACCTTAGACAAGTTTGGAAATTAGTATGCAAGAGTCCCAACACTTCCTAGCTGTTAAATTGGTTCTCAATGCTTGTTAGCTGCTGAGGTATGGTAGGAAATGGGTGTTTCCAGTTGGTGTGTTCTTCCTTCCTGCCACAGCATGCTTATGCTTCACATTGAAATAAATTCTTCTTGTTTGTTATCAAAACCAGTATCCTGCATTTGGATTGCACCTGATCTTGTTTGGCAGTTTTTAAGCCACTTGCTTTTTTGCCTAGTGGCATAAAGCCCCTCAAAAACTTAATATTAAATTGATTTCTAGAATGAAACCTTAAAAACACGACAAGCACTAGGCTTCTGTTTCTTGTGTGCGTTAATCAATGCTGTTCGAAATGAGTATGTGGTTTGTAAAGCTGATTGGTAGCATAATTAATCATGTGTGTATTTTGGTTTTTGTTTTCATAGGCTTCAAACAGTGCTTCATATATCCAAGATGCCTTCCAGCTCTTGCTGCCTGTACTGCAGATCTCTCTTATTGAGGCTAGAACGGAACTATCGCAGTAATAAAAATCCCTCTAATTAAGAACTTTTTGACCTTCCCACTTCGTAGTTTCCGTGCTGGAGAATGATGCAATAGCCCTTATTAAAGGGAAAAAGATTAACTCTGATCACTGCTGCTGCAAGAACGGTGATTAAATGCAGTCTGGCAATGACAGCTCTTACAGCACATTGAGAGATGTGATTAGCATAGTCCAGGCTGGTGGACAACGTGACAGACTTAAAGTGCAGATTGCTTCCCTGTTTTTTGTGGACTGTATGTCTTTTCACTGAAATCCCTCTGCTGTATGTGTTAACAAGCTCTTTGGAGAAGCTCTCTGGCCTGTGAAGACAATTCTGGAGAAAAGCAGCTGGCTAGTTAAAGAGTTAGCTAAAATCATGGTGTGATTTTTAAGTTGGAGAGGCGTAATTAAATTCCTGATAGCTCTGCGTTGGTGTTGAAGTGAATATTGGAAAGGAGGTACAAGAAAAGGCAAATATTTATGATCATGAACCTTGCAGTTCCTAGTCTAGAAACAATAGAGCAGAGAGGATTCTTTATCAAGCTGCTGTTGCTGAAGAGAAGCCCCGGCTTCCTGAAGATGTCTGTTAATGACTCAGGGATGTGGGATGGGGAGTCTCACTAGGGTGCTGTTTCTCATTCTCTTGCAGAGTGCTTGCTTCAGCACGAGCTGGGAAAATGCTGATCTGGCCCTGAGAATGTGGGTACTTTGCTTTATAGCCATAAATGAGAACTGGCTAAAAGGGATTGATTTGTGTTTGGGCAATTTAATGCAAGAATTTATCAGGAGGATTCCCCTTCCTCAGTGCAGCTTGACATGTCAGCTGCAGACTGTTCACAAACTCAGATACTGCTTTTCTCCTGTTTGTGTGTAAAAGCACTATAATAAAATGCTCCTTCTTCTTGGAAGGTATATTAAAGCAGGGGGAGAGGAAGCAATTTGGTTCTGTTAGTGGGAGTCCTAATTTGTCTCAGAAGCTGCTCCACATACGGTGTCTGTTTCTTTGTGCTGTGAAAGTTCCCTGCTTTGTTCCTTTTTTGCAATTTCTATCTTTTGAGCTTGCCCATTGGGAGGGAGCAGCCTCTGTTGGATTCACAAGAGCAGAAATGCACAGCTAAAATGGAACTTCAAGAAGTCCAGAATAGCTAACCAGAGGTGACCGAGTGTCACACCTGCCTCTGTACTTGCTCATTGGTAACAATGATGCTCAAATCCCATTTTGAAAATCCTCTGGGTTTTAGCAGGTCTTACACATTTCTGCTGTACTGAAGGCTTAACATTCCTCTGCTCTATTTGTGCAGTAGAGAAGTGTTTTTATTATTAAAATACCTTTTGGCTAATGCTCCTCTCATTTTATATATATGGAGAAAGCCTTGCCTTAATCGTGGTTAGACTGATCAGATCTCTAAAGGGAGAGCCTTTTTTTGCATCTTAAAACTAGACTTGAAAGGAGTATGTCTGGGGTAAAAAAATCTGCACTACAATAAATTTTTTTTTTTTTCTTCTTTTGGTTGATAGCGTTATTGAAGAAAGGATTTGTTTTGACAACTGTTTCAGTTAAAAGCTATCAAGATAGCAGTGGGCACAAACAAAATGAGAAGAATGAACTGGTTTTTTTTCTTCTCAGCCCTGACTGGTTTGTGGGGTAGGGCTGCGTGCTGCTCTGGGCCCTGGACAGCTGGGGCTTTTCTCATGGCAGGATGTTTGTCTCATGGTAAGGAGGGTTCTGAACCCAGGCTGGGGAGTGAGAGCTCCCATAGCTGAGCTCTCAATTCCTGCATCAGTGCAAAATGGCAGCTTTGCTTCTGCTGCAAAGCCAAAATTTACAGAAATGTCAGAAAAGAAATAAAGGTAACGGGGTTTTATGAAGCAGCAGCTGCTTTTCTTGCAGATAAATTCTACTGACCTGCAGTGCTTTAGTGTAGTTTAATAATTAAGGAAATGAGGTGATTTTTTTTTTTTTTTTAAGATGCGAACAGTAATTCTTTCAGTCATATGCCCACCTGGGTTTTGTTATAGCTGCCAGTAATAAAACATGCACTAGCTTCACTTGTGTACCAGTGCAAGGGCTGCAATAGATAGCTAACAAAAACAGTTCTGCAGTTGCTGAAATCTTCCTACCCAAAGGATTCATCAGAATTCAGCATCTGACTGTCTGGAGGTCTTAGCACTCGGCCTTGCCTTGTGCATGAACCTAATAAGAGCTGGCAGTAATTTGAGCACTTCTGGTAGTGTTTGGGGAGGTGAGAGGTGGCTGAGAATAGATAAGAGTTAGCTAAGATGCTGGCAGTGACTTGGAAAAGGAAAAAAATAAAAAGGCTTCCACAATTATTTTCTTTCCTTGGGAGAGATTCTGTTACTTGCAGCTGTAAAAGCTGCTTCCTGGCAGCAGCCATGGAAAGGTTTAAAACATAAAAAAGGCTCGATCCTCCTGATGGGCTTTGGGACTTGCCCAGCCCTTGCCCAACCAGCTTCCCAGGGACTCATTTTTCATTATTAAAACATGCACATTCAGTAGCAGCAAAACCTCTGACACGGGTGGGATGAGCAGTTGTCCTTGTTTGGGAGAAGCAGCAGCTCTGTTGCCACTGGTGGCCTGGAGCAAGGGGACAGCTGTCCCAGGTCACCTGCAACACAAATTAAATAGCCTGACTCAGAGGCAGGAAGGGGAGAAATGGCAGGAGGAGGAGGAGGAGAGCTCTTGCATTTCTTTCCCAGGTGTGCACACTGGATCCTAAATAAACAGCGGTCTACAATGATGTGATTTAAGCAGAGATTGGTCTTCTGTAGCCAAAGGCTCCTTGGCACAGAAACGGAGGACATAAGTGTCCAGTACTGTGCTAATTAATGCTTTCTGGGAGTTTTGCTAGTCCCTCGCAGCTCTGTGCTTTGCCAGCAGCTTGGAGGAGGCCACGTGCTGGTGTTTCGGCTGGTGCCTGGCAGGTTGCTTTCCTTCTTTCAAAGGCAGCTTTGTGCTGGCTGCAGGGTGAGAGCAGAGCCCAGGTTCGTGGGCTGGGGTCTAGAAGTGCCTGTGGCTGCCACTCTGCTGTCCTGCTGGGTGGTGGTGGCCACCCCGGCGTAAGATGCTGGTGGCTGCAGTCTGGCCCGATGGGCTGGGGGCTCCCTGAGAGCCACTTCCCTAGGGGGATGCTCTGTGTCCCCGTGTCCTGGGGGCGATGGCAGGGCTGTCCCCTGGGCTGCTCTAACTGGAGGATGCTGCAGGCTTAGGTTCCTTGCATCAGAGTACTGAGAGCCCGGCTGGGGCTGGCAGGGAGCAAGCAATGAGGTCACCAGTTAAAAATAAGGTTGAGCGCAGTGTTTGCAGGGGAGGATCCTCCCAAGGCGGCAGGAGTTGCTCAGAGCAGTGGGGTTGGATGCCAGCCGCTCCCCGACACCAAGCAGCCTCCCTGGATCCGGTCCAGGGCTCCGCACTGTGCTCCCTGTGTGTGTCTGCACCGAGCTCCTGCACTGCACCCCGAGTTCCCTGGCTGTGTCACACCAGGACAGGCGGGATTGCTGCCATCGTTTGCCCCAAGACTGAGCGCTCGGGGAGTGCCCTGAATGATTTGTGCATGAGCTGAAGCATCTCTGCTAGAAAGCACCACTGCTATTGATTGTAAAACTGGCAGCAACGGGGACTCTGTCCCTGGCTTTGCTGTGCTGCTCCAGGGTTTATCCACCCTTGCTGTTAAAACCTATCCCTTATTTCTGATCTAAACCTGCCAAGGGGACTCTTGCTCTGCATTTGGGGCTGGTGCAGGTTCTGGTGGAGGAGGCCTGGGGAGACATGGCCAGGTTTTTGGGGCGAGTCACTTCTGTATAGCTGCTTGCTCCCTGCATGAGTTACCCAGGGTTAGTCTCGCTCAGTGGGAGGGGGCTCTGTGCCGGCTGCAATTACTGTAAATTAAAGTCAAATGACTGCAGGAACAACTTTGTTGCAGAGTTGAAGGCTTTAAATGGGGCAAATCTTGTGGGAGAAGTAATACCTTTTATTAGGTGGAGAAAACAAATTAGCTTTCAGGTACACAAGCCCTTCGTGACATTATTGTTACTGTTATTATCCCATATTGGTGCTATTAGAAATGAGGGCATTGCATTAGAGGGGAAGCACATTATGCAAGTGTTTAGACCTGCTGGTAACTGCTCTCTGCTGACAGGTATTTGCTTAATGATATGTTGGTGAGAAAGCCAGCAGCAAGGACAAGCATCGGAGGGAGCTGGGAGTGCTGAGCTAGCTCTGCCTGGCCTGGTCTTGCCTTGCCTGGACCTCCTGGAGCCACCTGACACCTCCCGCCAAGAGGAGAGCAAGGACCTCCTCTCACCATGGTTTTAAGGACACCCCCAAATCCCCTCTTCTCCAGTTCCAGCAGGGTCCTGACCATAGCACATTCCCACCTTGAGTCCTCAGTGCCCTCCCTAGTCCCAGGGCTGGTCCCTGTGGATGTCTGCAGCCTCCAGAGCTGTCCTGGCTTGCTTGCAAAGGGTCCTCCTGCCCATGCCGGAGGCAATGCCTCTTCCAGGTACGCTTGGGACCGGTCATGTTGGTCATGTTCCTGGTGTCATGTGCTGTCCGTGGCAGGTGGCAGAGCCAGTTTTTCTGCTCTGAAAGTGGGACTGGGGAGGAGACCGAAACACTCAAATACCCAGATCCCTGGTAGCTGCCAGCCAGGCATCGAGGACGCCACTTGCTTTTTTCAGCTCCAGGTAAGGCGCTTTCCTGTCTCCCTTGTGTCATCAAGGAGATTCACAGACTTGCATATCAATTTTACAGGCTGGAGAAGCAGAGCGGGAGGGCAGAGAGGGTGTATCAGGAGCATCCTCAGGACAGCTCATGCTCTGTGTGGTCTTGGGATGGGGATGGCATCATGGGGCATCATGCCTGAACCTCGCAGGAAGGACTTCAGTGCCCTGGGTGAGATGGGAGTGGGCACAGACACTGCGACGTGTAAGCCCCTTGTGCCAGGGGGGGTGAGGCCATCCAGGCTCTTGCATCTGATGGGATGTGAACGCGCAGGTTTGCACTGTTAGCCAGAAGTCTGATCCGCATGCACCTTGTGCTTTGCCCAGCCATGGAGGACAATCGCAGCTTGTTAGTGGGGACCATAGAGCTGGTCGCTGGGTTTTGTTGGTTTGTCTGCTCAGGCTTTAGGGAACCAGCTCATCTGGGGCAGGGAAACCTGCCTGCTCAAAATGCTGGGTGGCCGAGGCTCCGAAGGAACAGGAAAAACTGGATCTGCTAGGCTGGGATGGGAAAAAGCTGAGTGTTAGCAGCCCTCATCTGAGCTACCACCCACAGCAGGGGCTGCACAGGGTGCTGGGTGGCACCTCTTCCCCCCAGAGAGGAGTGTGGTAGCACCCCAGGGTGTGGGAGCCCACCTCATCTCTTGGGAATCAGCTGGGTTGGTTTCCAGGGACAGGATTAGCCATCGGTGGAGGATTACGGGTTTGTAACCCCTCCATGGTGGCATTTCTTAGCAAATGTTGGGGCAGCACTATCCCTTCCCAGCCCCGGCTGCTGGGCTTTGGTCTGGTTGCCCATCTTGGAGTGCAGAGCTTGAGGTTCACCTCTGTGTACCTTTTCCTACCTGCTCACTCCTGGCAGCGAAGGCACAAGGCAGGGGCATCCACTGCGGATCTGGGGCTGGGCACATGCCGTGGGAGCTGCGGAGCAGCTTTGGTGAACAGGACCAGGGGTCAGGACATCAGCTACACCTTCTCTGCACCTTCCCAGGGGCTGCCTTTTCTTTTGTTAACGTTTGATTATTTTTAATGATTTTAGATTAAAACGTAATTATTTTCAATTAGTAGTTGCACTTCTTAATTACAGAGATTAATTAGATTACTGTTCGTTATTAATTAGATTGTAACTTTGCACTGATTACACCTTTTATCAGCCACTTCTCACACTCCTGCCCACTCCATCCAACCTGTCTCTCCCTCGGTGCCTCCCCAAACCCCACTGCTTCCTGCTGCCCTGCAGCATCCTGGGGGGTTTAAAAACCTGTCTAGAAAATGCAGTTCAATGTTCTCAGCTCAGAGGCTTCAACCAGCTCTTTAAAAAACCCAAATACCAACCAGATGATGTAATTTTGTGTCTAAAGAAACATTAAAAGAAAGCATTAATATTCTGCCTTTCTCCATCAGTGGTTGGAAGAGAAACTGTTTCCTAATTACGTGCTGTGGCAGGGGAACAACCCTGCTCTGCCCTGCGAGCAGGAGGGACCCAATCCCTCGCCCCTGCTGCCTTCCCTCTGCCCCGTTTTGCTGCTTGTGTATGAGAGGGAGGGTTTCACCTGTCTGGACTATTTCATGGACTTTATTTGGTTCTGCTATTTTTAAAGCGAGCTGTCTTTTTTTCTTCTCATCTGTCGCCTTTCAGGCACCTAATCAATGCTCGGAGTTTCCTTGCTGTTGGTCTCAGCTTCTCTTCTGCTCGCTGCTGTGTCCATCTCCCTCCCTGCCATTGCCCTGTCCCTGGGGGAGGTGTCCTTTCTGCCAGGGCTCCCCGGGAGCCCCAACATCTGCTCTCGATTGATTCATCCCAATTTAATCTGAAATATTTCTGTAATTTGCACCTGCTTGTGGGGGGTTTAAGGTGTCTCCCTGGCCATTTTGCCTGAGATTTCTCTGTCTACCTCTGTCATTCTCCCCTTGCTGCTCCCTGGCCAGAGAGCAGAGGGTGTTGCCTGGGTGGGCACAAGGCTGGTCCTTTATTTTTTTGTGGATGCCACAGACTGCTTTATCAATTTCCCTGCTGTTCTGGAGGTACGAAGTGCACAGGGCCCCCTTCACTCATAGAGAAGAAAAAACTGAATGGTGGGGTCTAGAGAGGTGTTTTCATCCCCAAAAAGCTCACCTTGCTCCACTCTCCAGCTGTGCCTTCAGGTCCTCTCTGTGCTGTAGGTGTGACAGGCTCCTGCCCCAGAGCTCTTTGGCTTCGGTGAAATGTCGACAATCCTGAAATGTGAGTGTTTGGTGTGAACCCAGGGGAACCTGCTGGGTTTGTGTGTGCTGGACGCTGCACACTGACAATGAACTTCCCTCTGTGCCCTGTTGTAGGGTTTGGACGGGAAGATAAGGAGAGAGAGGAGAAGGAGACGGACAAGGAAGAACAGAAGGAAGGAGAGGAGAAGGAAAAGGCTGAGGGAGAAAAAGAGAAGGACAAGAAGAAGAGGAAGAAGGAGGAAGAGGAAAAGGTGGGGGCACGATGGAAATTTCTGCAAATCAGCTGCTGAATCATTTGTGAGGGTTTCCAGCCTCAGAGTCCCCAGAGTGGTGCTCAGGGTGAGCCCAGCACTTCCCAAACCACCTGATGCTGGTGTCCATGCTGGGCACCGCCTGGACCAACTGTGCCACTGGCTGTGCAGTGTCTGTGGAACACTCTGAGCACCCGCTGCCCGGCATGCAGTGGGACAGGGCCAGCTCCTGCAAGGAGGATCAGTGTCCCGGGGGAGGCAGGCAGCAATGGAGTAGGGCCACCTCTGTGGGGAAGCACGGTGCAGCGGGGACAGGAATGATGCAGAGCTCCCAGCTTGCTGCCGAATACAGCAGAGCAGGATGGTTGGCACGAGCGGCAGCCAGGGTTTGTAGGGTGTTAGAAAGCACCGGCCCCAACTGATTTACATCCTGGCTCTGAAGGGAAGGTGTGTTTGACCCATGGCAACCCCATGCCTCTGGTGTTTGGAGCTACGCTGTCCGCAGCCTAGAAATCCCACTGTGTGCATGGCTTTTCCACCAAGAGATGGCTCTCTCTTTGCTCCCAATATTCCTAGTTAGTTCTCCCTCCGTTTCCTCCTATTTCAGCCCAGCTGAGATGCTGCTGTGGACAGTGATACCGCCTGCACTGCACACTCCCCCGAACCCTTGCTCTTGACCCTGGAGGTCTCTGTGGCTCGAGATACCCACAAGACCAAACATCTGGTGCCTCAAGGCTCTAGCTCAGACAGAAAATGGGGTGCCAGGGACTCCAGTGATCCTTGTTTTTCTCTGTTCACCCCTGCAGGGAGACGGGGAAGAGGACAGGAGGAGCAGCAGCGGCTTGGAGGAGGTAACCATGCCACCAGCTCCGTGCTGGGGCCTGGCTGACCCACTGCACACCAGCCCTGGGGTTTTGCACCTACAAACCCCTGTGTGGGTGCTGGCTACAGCTGCTTTCAAACACCTAGAGATACTGGGGGACAGGACATAAAGCACCCAGCACCCCCCTCATGTGCTGTCCCTCTTCTTTTTGTTCCTGCTCCAGGACCATGGCAGTGACAAGGATGGGAAGGACGACAAAGATTAGCCTTTCTGTGCCGGAGCAGCAGTATGCACCCTCTCATGCAAATGACAGCTTGTGCCAGGGGGGGCCTTGGCACTTTTAGCTAAATAAAGGTGTTTGTGGGCTCCAAAGAGAAATGCTACTTATTCATTCATCCAGTCATGTGCTGTCAGTCCCTACCGAGAAGAAAACAGCCAAGGAAAGGAATAGGTGGGGAGCTGGTATCTGGGTGAACAAGTTTGTTTGAGACCATGGAAGAGACTGGAGAGAAATCCCGGGGCTTTGGCTGTCTGGCTCTGCATAGTCCCCCAAAATGAGATAGTACTAATCTCCCCCCTCTCCTCTCCACGCTGCCTGAGCAGGGACAGATGGGCTGTGCAAAAGGCGGCTCCAGACGCCTCGGGCTGTGCTGAGCTGTTACAACTGCCTGGGATTTCGAATTTATCAAAAACATACGAAAATCAGTCACAGGGGAAAAAAAACCAAAAAAACCACAAACAAAAAACCAAACCAACAAACAAAAAACTACATTAAAATCGTGGCTTTCTGCAGTGCTGCTCTCAGCGCAGGGGGGCTGGAACCGGGACCAGCGCCAGGAAAAACCGGGGGAAAAAAAATGAGAAAAATGAGCTGGCACCGCCATCTACCGGGGATGAGGCTTGTGGCAGCGAGTTCCCGGCTTTCATAACCGCTCGGCTGTTGTGTAAAGTTTTGTAAGGTTTTGTCCGGCTCCCGTGGCGCAGCCGGGTGTCCCGGGCTGCCCGCGGGGTCCCAGCCGGCAGCGAGACGGGACCTCGGAGGGCTGTGCCCTTAAAACCAGTGCCAGCACCCCCCAACCCACCACTGCTGCTGGTGGGATGAGACCAAGCCCTGAAGCCTCACCATCAATAAAAACTTCACAAACTCTCCCCACTCCATCGCTGACTTGATTTGTTTTTCTTAAGGTGTCTGTTTTTAAGGGTATTTCCCTGAGTAGTGTAGATTTCTAACAAACTCGAGTTTAAGAGTCAACGCAGTGGAAGATTTTACTTGAAACCACAGAACGTGGCTTTAGATGTTGTTTTCATGGAACAAATGCAGCTGGCTCTTGTATAATCACAACAAACAGCAGGAAAGATGCTGAGGAATGTTGTCCTAATTATCCATCCCAAAGATTAAAGGGAAAAGACAAAGGCCGGAAAAACAAACAACCCCAAAAGCTAAACTGCGTTTCAATGCGCTGGTTTGGCTTCAGCAGGGAAAGGCTGAGTCTAAGTGCCTTATTGCTCTGTGAACAAGGATGACAACGTAAGCCCCTGTGTGGGGTTATTTTACATGTTTTACTTTCCCCTATGCGCAAGTATGTGGGACTCTTGCACAAGACACAACCTACTTTCCAATAGTATATTGGAGCTGTGGCATTTTACAGTCCCCTCAGGCCATGCTCCTGCAGGATGGGAATCTCTTGGAATAATTTCTCTGCATCTGGACATGAAAAGGAGAGGTTCTGCCTTTGCTTTTTAAATTAAAGGTTGGAAACTTTTCAAGAACGCTGTGCCAGACTATTTTCTAAGGACAAGCATGCCTGTAGATGCTCAGTTGGAGCTGAGAGGTGTTGCATCTCACTGAAGTGAGATTCTGCTTTTCAGATATCTCATGTAACAAGCTAAAAGCCCTAAAATTGTCCTCTGTGTGTTGTGCCCCAGCTCCCAAAGTGGGTGAAGCTTGCAAACGGCTGTCTGCAGCTGATCCCACCAACGTGTCCTCACACTGCTCCAAATCTCAGCATCTCCATGTCCTTGGAGGCAGTGTTGGGTGCCAAGCCAGGAAAAGTCTTAGTTTGCTGTTTGTGTTTTACAATCCCTGCTTCAGGCCACTAAGCTAAGCTCTGTGCAAATATAACATGTGCAGCCAGATCCCTGTGGCACAAGAGCAAAAAGCAAAACACACCCAAGGACTGGCTGTGTGAATGTCCAGGAATCTCCTCTGGCAGTTCTCTGTCCTGCCTTCGGCACCTCACCCTGCACGTAGCTCGCTCCTCTCTGCCCCCGTGTGCTGCCTTGATTTGAACTGGTCAAGTTTCCCCAGAAAGCTGCCAGGATGAAAACCATTTCAAATGACCTGTTGTCCCTAGGTCCTCATTGCATCTCAGCCCTGGCTTGAAGCCAGGTGATGTGACTGGGTGTATAGCAAGAGCATTCACACCAGCCACGTGGATTAGAGCTCTAAAAACACTTAGTGGAGGAGGCAAAAAGAAGGTGGAATATTTGTTTTTTGGGGATGCTGAAGACCCTCAGCTGCAGGGGGACAGTGGCTGTCCTGCGGGATATGGCTGTGGAGAGCTGGGTGCCTCCCAGCACAACCTCGGTGAGCCGGGATGGGTACTTGCCCACAGACGTGACAACCAGCAGCTTCCCAAGCACTGCTGGGCATGAGGTCTGACTTAATCAGGGTGTTTAGCTACCTCATCTGCCTGAAGCATCTGCAAGGTTCAACTAGGGGCTCCTTGGAGCTGATGTGCCTTCAGCTGGCTGGGAGAGCAGCATAGACAGAGCCATGCTGAACGCCCATCACGTCAGGCTCTGGAGGGGTGGAGTAGGAAAAGAAGACCAGCAAGAGAAACTGGCAGTCCGTGGAGTTACTTAAGCTAGTCTTGTTTACAGACATTTACTCCTCTTTATATAATCACCTCAGCTGGTCCTCGGGGATCAGGAGGGGTTGTGCTGCCCCTCCTCACAGCATCCGGGGGTACCTGCAGGGACCCCCCATGGCACGCAGCCGTGTGGGGCCTCGGAGCAGCAGAGATGCCAAGAGACCTTAGGTGTGGAGAAAGAATTGATTTCCATACCATTTCATGCAGAGATGCCCCCAAATTAAGGCATTTTTCTATAAATGCCAACAATTTCAGAACAGAAATGTTAGACCTTTATTTTGCAATTAAAATTTTCATCTTGCATCTAGGGGCTTTATTATATAAAGTGTCCTATTAGGGAAACAAACCTCTCTAAGGTAGAGATCAAAAAGAAATCTTTGCTCTGTTCCCAAGTGACCTTCTTCATGGAAAATTTCAAGCTGCTTTTTCATTCCACTATAAAATGGCAACAGTTAGAAATCCTGACTTTCCCAGAAAAGCTGATTCCTGCAGCTCTGCTTATGATCTGCTAATCTCTGCAGAGAGCCAAGCAGAGGTTTCCTATGAAACAACTCTTATGGTTTTGTGCTGAATAATCAGAAAAGCAAAACCCAAACAGAACTTGAGTCTTGCAAGTGAAGGGTGTTTTGGAAAGTCAAATCCCTGCTTCTGCTCCTGCTCCCTACAGAGCACTCACACTTGCTCCTCTGCGCTGCATCCTTCTACAGCTTGTCCCTTCATTCTGAAAATCAAGACTTTTTGCTGTGTTAATCAGCAGCTGAAAGTTATACCAGAGCTTTATTCACTGAACTGCTTGGGATTGATTTTCATAAAAATTACTTTAAGGATACAGAACTTCCACAGCACCCTTCTCTCTGCAAACCCTTCTAGGACTCCTGCGTTGCTCTTTCAGAAAAGCAGAGTGGGCTCTTTACTCCACAAACCTCACTGAAATACATTCCTAAAATCCACACAGAAACAGTGCCAGGCTACTTGTGAAGGAAAACCTGCAATTTGCTCCAGCAGAGCCACCAGGACAGGTTTCTGGGTGACAGATCTGCCGAGTACTGACAACCTGACCTCTTTAAAAGCTGTGACGTCTGCGCGTTATGAAAGGGCACGCTGGCAGCGGGGGCGATGACTCACTTAACCAAACACAATTCACCTGCCGTCCAAAGTGCAGCGAGAGGTGGAGGTGAAACAGCGCATGAAAAAAAAAAAGCACAGCCAGAAACACTTATCTGCTCCCCGAGCAGAAACCTCCGCCCAGGCCACTGCCGCTGCAGCCAGCCAGGGAGCCCGCAAGTGGCTGTAACTGTGCTGTAACTGTGGTGGAGGCACAGCCTTGCCCACCCTGCCTGAAATCCAGCCCGGTGTCTGTGTTCAGGGCTTCACACTGGCTGGCTGTGGGGAAGGGGGGCTGCAGGAAAACCCTGAGCAGCCCCCTGCATTTCTCCCCAAGTCTTCAAGGTTCTTTGGTCTCCTCCATGGTCAGACGTGGATCTTAGCTGGAATTTGAGCCACTGGCTTTGCTAGAGCTCTTTTGTCCTCACCATGAAGGACACTGAATTATCAGGCTGGTGGTGGTGGAGACACTGGAGCTGGAGTAAAGGCCAGGGTAGAGGATGAGGAAGCTACACACAAAAGCTCATCTGAAAAACATCTGTACAGGAGCCAACCCCAAGAGCAGAGAGAGGGGGAAAGATCTGCAATTTCCCAAGCATTGCAGCCAGGCGAGCTCTCACCCAGCAGCTCATGGCCACCGGGCAAGGGAATGTTCATGGAGGGGATTCTCAGCAGCAGGACCTCACACCTGCTGTGCTTGCCCTGCACCCAGACAACCCTGCTGGCACCAGCAGATTCGCTCCCAGTGGGCACCCTGTGGAGGTGAGCTGGTCTCCCCTACCAGCTAGCACCTTCCTGTGACCCATTAAGGCATGGGATGAGTGGGACAAGCTGGACCCTGGACCTGACCTGACCATGGCAGGATAGAGGCATCACTGCAGACCAGGCTCTGCCACATGCAGAGCCCACCTGTGTCACTTGCAGCCTCCTTTGGCAAAGCAAAAAGGCAGCGCTGAGTCCCTGCCAGCCCTGCTGGCATCTGTGTCAGGTGGGTGGCAGCTACAGAGAAAAGTGAAAAAAAGGAAGAAATGAGGGAGGCAGCGTGTACTTGCTTCTTGCTGGGGCAAGGAGCCAAGGCTGTGCGGGCTGGTGAGTGAGTGGGACAGGGCAGCCTGGCAAGCCCCGAGTTGCAGTGATGGGCCACCACGGCGTCACCCCTGGCCACACGTCCCAAGTCAGGCATGTGGCTGCCGCAGCTTGCGAAGCTGGTAACTTTTGTCTGACCCTGCAGTAACAACTGATTATAAATCAGCTCTCCCCATGCAGAAGATGAAGTGGGTGATGTGGCCTCCAGGTCCACCAGGATGCAGTTCCCTGTGGCTACCAGCCCCCTTGGAATTGGTGGTGCTTGCTGCAATGTAAAGGTGGAGTCATGTCCTCAGAGAGTGGGTTCCTTATGGCTTTTCCTCCTCAAATCCCTTGGTTATGTTATCCATGTCCTTATGCACCCTAGGATTAGATGGTGCGGAACAAGCCGTGCTGACTTTGGGCCCCTCCATGGGATCTTCTACAGATGAGGGATTACAGCTGCCCTTGAAACACCAATGAAACAATTGCAAAGCATCAAGGCAAGCTTAAGGCACCCTGCACTGCAGACTTTGGTCTTGTCACCCATCCTAGGGTTACCCCCTGGATAATGGGGACAATTCTGACCTCGCTTTTAGCTGTACTCCCTTCTCAGGGGTATGTGGCTTGTACATGACCACCCATGGAAAAAGACATCTCCATGCATTTTATGTGGGATGTGCTTCCAAGACAGAGTGATAATGTTCTGCCAACCTTTTTGCCAAGATGTTTGGCCCAAGAGAAGTAAAATGAGCCAGATACGTATCTGGGCTCTCCCCCTGTGACTCTCCAGTTTCCAGGAGCTCAGGCATAATAAACCCAGTTACATGAGCAATGAGATAGCGTTACATCGCAGCTCTGTGTCCCGCCAATCCATGTGATAGTCAACTCATTTCTCTAGGAATGACGATGCCTCAGGCAAAGCCTGTATGACTCAGAAGGGAAAATATTAAAGCTTTCTTTAAAGGAAAATATTAAAGTTTTCTTTAATCCTCTTTACTGTGAGACTCAGGGCCTCTCTAAGCTCTCAAGCAGCAGTTTCAGGACCCAAGAACAATACCATGTAATTTATATGATTACTCCCTGCCCATCGCCTAGTCAGCACAGTGCAGACCTCGAATACCAAACATCAAGGAGCAGTGTGGCAAACTGCTTGCCTCTGTCCAAGAGAAAACCAGGCATGGAGCAGCTCCCCTTATTGTCTAGAGACCTGAAAGAAAAGGTGTTATAAAAGACGAGCCGTGACTGCAGATGAAGACTGTCCCACACCACCTGCTTCCACTTCCTTTTGCTTCACTTCCCAGGACCAGCTTTGAACTGCATATGGAGAAACCTGGTGGTTGAATAACATCCTGGATCTAGAAATATTAGGATGCAAAGAAAGCAAAAATTCCAGGAAGCTGGTGTGTTTGTTGATGGGCTGGGAGGGGTATGATGCAAATAACTCCCTACATGTTATTTGCACGTACTGAGGTGTAAAAATAATTCCTTACACCAACCCTCAAGGCTTTCTTTCAGACAAGCCAGGATCCAGGCTCAATGCTCCTGAAAGGGTGCTGTAAACCATGCGGGCACGAGTGGGTCCACGCAGATGCTGAGGCTGGATTTGGCCCTGGCTCTCTGCCTGATGACCCAGCACGCTGTGCTGGCTCTTATACATCGGTGCCACCGTCAGCCCTGTGTGGCCCTTGCTCAGCTGGGATGCCGACACTTTCCTCCTTCCACTGCTTTTGAAACAGAGAAACTTGTTTTACCTCTGTGCAACAGGACATTCGGATCTGATGCTGACAGCCTCATCTGCTCAGGAGGAGGCTGATGGGCAGAGTGGGGATAGTGGTGTGTAAAAGGGGTCATGACATTCAGGGTACATATTCCTGTTTAGCAAGTGCTTATGGTGCCTTTGAAGACACCCTAAGGAGCACACAGGTCTCTGCACAAAAAAAAAGGCATCACTGGGAAGGTGCTGTCACCTCTGAGCCACTCCTTAATCCCTGATGCGTCAAAATCAAATGTCAATGCATGCAACAAATTTATGCACTAAAAATGAGCAAACATAGCTGGTGTGAAATCCTTAATCCCCATGTTGCACTGTCAACAGTCTGGGTCATGTTAATGAGGCTGTACTCAAGCCGAAGCACAAGCAGTGTGTGTGGCTGGGAGCCAGAGGAGGAGCTGGTTTCCCCTGCACCAACACCTGGAACTCCTCACCCTGCACTGACCCTGGGCTGCTTCCCACCTTTAAAGTGGAGAAAAAAAATTATAAAATAAATCCTATTGTGATTTGCAAATAGTTCCTAAACACAGTGTGATCTGTACTGTGTTATGCAAATCATGAAGTCCTCATCTGGCCAGGAGAACAGTGAGCATTAAGCATTTAAAGCTTTTTTAATTTTTTTTTTTTTTTCAGTTATGTACTGAGTCAGCACAAACACACCAGTGACAAGTGAAAGCATTTGGAGTTCAGAACCAGCTCAGCTCTGGATGGAATGAAGAAAACAAATTGTTCTTGTGCTGGCGCTAATGAAGCCTGGTTTCCAATGGACTCACGTGTTGTGGTTGATTGATTTTTAACTGCATTATGCAAAGGCAGCGGCACGTCCTCGCTGCTTACGAGGCGCCGCTGGAGAGCCCGCACACATGAGAATGGTTGTGGAGTGCATCAGGAGGTGAGGAAAAGAACAAGGCAGGTCCCTGGGAACAGCCCGGTGTCTCCCAGAAGAGCTGGCTGGGTGAGGAAAGATGCTCCACTCCTCACCTGACACTGGCTGCCCATGGCTGCTGCTCCCAAGGTGAGCCACTCACACAGGTTATGGGAGCACTCTTCAAGCATATCATGGCAAAATTGGCCATGGTAGCCAAGATCACCCTCATTTCATGGCTCCAAAGCCATGAACGTGTCCTTCTTGAGGCGTAATCTGGGAATAAGACTGGTGAGGACTCCCCGGTGACAATCTTTGGTTTAGTTTGGTGGAAAAATTAGCCATGGTGAGAACTAAATCATAAGAGGACAGTGTCTGGTGTGAACGAGCCTTGCCCAGTCTGAGAAATGCCCCTGGGAGAACTGCTGGGGGAGTGACACGACAGGTCCCTCTGGGAGGGTGACCAAAGACTGGTCTTGCCAATGGAAAATGTCCCTGGGGGGCAGAGTCCTGCCAGCCCCACAGTGCTCCCAGGGTGACCGCTGTCCCTAATGCCACCCTCAGGAGGTGTTTGGGGCTGAGCTGCTCAACAGGGCCTGAGATTTCTCCAGTCTGAAAGGATCACTTAAAAAGATAACGGAGCAAGCAGCCAAGCCTTCCAAGCCCACATAACATCCTTAGCTGATGAGCTTTTAAAACCACTCATGAGCTGTTTAATGTAATCACAGCAGATTTTGAAACAAAACCTGCTCCACAGCCCAAACCTCTGCCAGCCACTCCCTTAGTGGGGTATGGGTTTCCCCAGCACTCATGTCCTGCCGGTGACCTCCCTCCCTGAGCACCCCTTCCAGCACATGCATGGGGTCGGTTTGTTTTTGGGGACACATAAAAGAGGCCCTGGGGGTTGTGCATCATCCTTATGTAAAGTCTGATCTACTAAACTGCCAGATTTCAGCTGTTTTTTCCAGCACCTGCCACGCAAGAGCTGCTGACCGCTTGGTGTACGGCCATGTGCTAGGGGGGATGCATCTCCCTTGGGACACAGGGCCCACCCTGGGGGTCTGTGAGTGGCAAGGTGACCGTCCCCGTACAGGGTCTGAACTCGTTCAATTCTGGATAAGTAGAGCATCTGAGGGAGATGCAGTTTCCCATCAACTGGAGGAACACCCCTGTCCCCCAAAACATCTGCCAGGATGGGTCTGCATGGTGGGGTCAGCAAAGGGGGGCTTGGTGCACCTCAGCCCCACCAGTCCCAGCTGCTCTGGAGCATCACAACAGCCTGTACCCCAGCCCTGCTCTGGAGAGCCTCAGCTACCTCAGGCACCCCCTCCCTGGGCTGCTCCCGAGCCCCCCAGCTACCCAGTGCCCCGGCCTCTGGCGCATCCCACCCTCCTGTCCCCATCCCAGAGACCCTGTGTCCCCCAGGCCTTGTGCCCCAGCCCTGCTTCGCAGCACCCCAAAACCCCAGGCAGCCCCACACCATGAGCTGTCTCCAAAGTGCCCTGGCTCCACTCTGGGGCATCCCAAAACATCCCCCAGCACTTTGCACCCTGCTTCTGCTCCAGAGCATCCCAGATCCCCCGGGGACCCTGCTCTCCAGCACCCCCACCCCCCCGCGTGGCTTCACACTTGTGTGCCCCGACCTGTACCCCGCACCCCGGCTGCTCCGGACCCCCCCAACACCCCCGTGTCCCGGCTCCCGGCGGGGGATCGGCACCGGGCCCCCCCAACACCCCGGGACCGATGCCCACCAGCCCGAGCCCGGGCTGGGGCACCCCAGCCCCGTTCCCGCATGGCTCCCGGGGCCGCCCCCGCCCCGAGCCCCCCGGTACCGCCGGCTCCGTTACGAAACGCGGCCGGGGCGGGGCGGGGCGGGGCGGCTGCGGCGGCCAATGGCGGCCCCGGCAGCTCCGCCACCGGCGCCCCCGCCGGTTCGGCCCGGGAGGGTCCTGCCCCGGCGGGCCCGGAGGGTGGGCTGAGCGGGGCGGGGCGATGCGCGGGGTCCCGGCGGCGGCCGGGCCGGGCTGTGCGGGCACCGCCGGCCCTCAGGGCAGCTCCCCCTCGTCGGCTGCGACCGCGGCGATGAGTCGCGGCCCCCCCAGCCCGTCCTCCCCGCGCCGCGGGGGGAGCCCCGTCCGGCAGCCCCTCGGGAGCGGGGGCTTGGACATGCTGCGCTGCCCCTCCTGCCTCCTCCTCCTCTGGGAGCCGGTGACCGTGTCCTGCGGGCACTCTTTCTGCAAGCCGTGCCTCGGGGGGGCCGTGCCCTCCCGCTGCCCCCTGTGCCAGGAGAGGCTGAAGCTGTTGGGCGTCGGGGCGGCGAAGTGCAACGTGGTGCTCTGCGGCCTCCTGGAGAAATGCGTGGAGCGGGAGAGCCGGCTGGCCTGGCTGGTGGCACACGTCCGCGACCGTGTCACCCGTGGGGACGCGCGGGAAGCGCTGAGGATGGCTCAGAAAGGGGTCGAGCTGGGTGAGCACCACCGGGCCCGAGGGGCGGGTTGGGGGGTGCTGGGTGCGAGGGGCCAGCCCTACAGTGCCGTGAGGCTGTGCAGGCTGTGTGCTGTTGGGTGCCAACGTGGGTCACTTTGTCACAGCACCCTGGAGCCCTCTGAGCCTGCACAGCCCAGAGCTGGGAGACCCGGGGAGCTGGAAGTGTTGGAAAGGCAGCGCCGGTGGGGATGGGCAGGGGGATCCGGCTGCTGGGCATTTCTCCCATGTCCGCAGGTGTCTCGGGGTGATGGGAGGGGGGTGGGGGTGGCAGGGCAAGCCCCCGCTGCTTATCCCAGCAGCCAGGGCAGGACACACAGCCTGTGTCCCGTCAGCCACATGCTTCTGGCCTTAGCAAGAGGCTGGGGAGGAAAGAACAGCAAACAGCTTCTTGCATCTTGCCACCCGGCAATATTTCAGGGTCAGAGGAAGAGCTCTGCCCGGGGGGGGGTGGCCATTATGTAAAGTGGTTGGGATTTTTCCAGTCCGGGACAGACACGTCCTCACCCTCAGAGCCTGGTGAGGACACAGCCTTGGCCGAGCTCCTTCACCAGCCCCATGGTGCAGGGCAGCCCCCCCCCCCCCCCCCCCCAGCACCCCTCAGCCCCCTTCTGCAACTGGCTCTGGCGAGACGTTTGCCTGCAGGGTCAGGATCAGGCCCAGACGGGTTGATCTGCTTTAATGTGTAAGTGGATTTCTTGTAGAGTAATGCTTAAATAAAAGGGGTTATACAATGTGTCTGGAGCAGGGGGTTGGGACGGCAGAGGCAGAAGGTACTTTCTCCACTGGCGTTTCTATGACAGCAGTCAGCTCTCCTCCGCGGCGCAGACACTTCTTCATCGCCTGCTGCGAGACAAGTGCCAGAGGTCCAGGGGATGCCTGGAACCAAAGGGCTGAGCGGGCTGCCCCATCCTGGTGTTGGCAGCAGAAAGCAGGTGCCTTTATGCAACCTCCCGAGGGACCCGTCTCGTACCCTGCGCACCCCTTCGGCGTAAACGAACGTGCGCAGTTCTCTAGTACTGTTTCCCTTATTGCCAGGCTTTTGTCTGACTGGGGTGTGCAATTATACATCTCTTTTTGAAAAACCTCTGTGAGTATAAAGAGGAAACATTGCAAGCTCTGTCCTCGGTCTTCCCTGCCTGCTCTGTTCCCTGAAGGACAGGGGAAGTCCGGCTTAGGGCAATGAGGAAATTTCAATCACAGCTGCAGCTCCCCTAAACCTGCACTTGCTGGTGCTGCTCAGACTCAGCCACGTGGGTGGTGCTTTCGGAATGTGTTTTCCCACTCCTGCTGCCTGCAGCACACTTTCAGGCTGCACAACTTCTTACGGGATCCCCTTCGCTTTCAAACAGAACCACTGAGAAATGTTCGACCCAAAAGAATGTTTTTTTTCCATGGTTCAGCGTCGCACTGTGGGCCAGTTTCCAGTGCGCTGCTCAGCCCAGCCTGTAGAGCAGCTCTCTTTGCTTGAAAGAAAAATTAATTGTCAATTTTTTTTCTTTTGTATTTCTAAGTGAAAAAAAAATAAATACATGTAACGTGTAACACAGGAGGCCTCCCAACATGCCTAGAGACAGGAGGCTGGGGAGCACTATCAGTCACTCATCAGTCACTGGGGCCGCCAGCTGGCTTACGTCCCTGATGTCTAATGATATCATAGATCAAAAATAGCTGCAGCAGAACAGAGATGCAGAATTCAGAGCCTCATTTTACATTTTTTTTTTTTTCCCCCCTCACCAAATCAGTTGCTTTATTGCCAGGCTGTGCAAATGTTTGAATGGGTTTCCCCACACGGATAACAAGCCTCTAGACTTTGTACCCATTTGTTCATCTCTACCTGTCATCAGGAGATGGAATATTTCATCTCTAGATGCATACTTGTGGGACAGGTTGCTGAGCAGCAAGTTCCCACGTTTCCTGATTTGAGCCCTAAGGTCCCAGCTAACATTATAAATGAAAATAAGCTCTGAGGGATCAGGTGTTGCTCTGCTGCACAGCTCAGCATGGCCAGTACAGCTTTGGTTCAGGAGTGGCTGGCCCTGGGCTCTGCTGCTCCCCATGTTATGGTGGAACCAGGTAAAGAGCAAGAGCTCCCTGTGCTTCACAGTGAACATGGGGATGAGGAAGCGATAGCCAGAGCTTCCTCCTCCATGTGGCAGGCGCCTGGGCAGATCGGTGGGCAACTGGGCATGGTGACAGAGGAGGCGGGCAGGGGTGTGGGCAGATGCTGGCTGCCTGCACCCTGCTGTCATGGGGCTGCTAGTCCGAACCTGCAGTTTGCTGGCAGAGCTACATCAGTGTCATGTTTGAACTGAGGCAGGAGGAAATGCTTCTGGGGTTGGGAGCATGGGAGACATCATCACCAGCGATGTCTCCTGATGATCGCTGATCGGATGCTGGCCAGGGCCCTGGACCTGGCTTGCCCCGGAGGCAGCTGCCGGCCCTTCAGCAAAGTAATGTTGCCTGCACCACTTTGCCACAGTAAATGCAGCACCACTGCCTGCAGATGGTGCCTAATTTATGATATGAGGTTGGCCTTAGAGCCAGCATCCTGCAGGGCCACCACATGTGCTACCCATGCTGGACCTACCATTGTCCCACAGGGAGCCAGGAGCCAGTGGGGACCTGTGTGACACTGGAGGCTTCCCCAAAAGGGCCAGGGAGCAACAGGTCCCCAACCCCAGCCCTTAGTGACCCTTGGGCGATGCTCCGTGCTGTGTGGGACACAGGACTGAGTGCACAGCCCCGTTGCCTTAGCAGGGAAACCAGCACAGCACTGGATGTAGGTCACCTCCGTGGCAAGCTGTGATATAATGGGGTGGGTCTGGGAATCTCTGCAGTTCAAACCCACAAACATTACCACACCTGATTACTCCATGAGTGTGGGCCTTTGGAGTGCTGCTTGCTCATACTCTCTGACATCCCCCACCCCAATTCCTGTGCTGGAAGTGCTGGTAGAAAGGAAGGGCTTAATGGTGTTTCCCAGGAGAGAAGAGGGTCTCCCTGCCTGTTATTTAAGAGCAGGGAGGAGCATGTGGGGTGCCCAGCACTGTGACACTTGGGGTGTCATGGCCAGTAGTGCCTGTGGGAGCAGTGCCCCCCCCACCACTGACATCTCACTGACAAGGCACTGGATACTTAGTTCCCTTTTTCCATTTTGGGAAATCTCAGAGTTTTCTCAAACTTGGAAGCCTTGAGTCACATGGTGGGGGCAGTTCCTTGCACCCCTGCCAGTTTTTCCTCTGTGCCAGGAGGGTGGTGGCAGCCAGGTTGGTCTGGGAGGCTCCCTGGTGTTTTGGGCATTCAGGTCTCTGTAGCTGCAGGCTTGTTTGGTAACATGTTATTGTGGCTCTGCTGGGTGAATCACATTGCAGAGCCTTCCGTGGCAACAGCCCCCGCAGGGACTATGTGTATGGTACAGCCTTTTTGCTGCATCCCAAAAGGATGGATGAGAGCCCAGATCCCAGTGTGGCAGAGCCCCAAGGCAGTGGTGTGGCCCCTTGGTTGAGGGCGTTCATGGGAGATGGGGCAAAACAAAGGAAATTGTCTCCAGTAGTTTAAAACTAGATGTTTAGGGGAGATAACTTCCTTGCAGAGACTTACAAGGCCAGTGACTCCTGCCAAAGAGGAGCGCAGGAGCTGGCTGTGCTCAGTGCGAGGCAGTGGCGCAGGGGCTGTCCCACCGTGGTGGCATCTCCCCGGCGCCACCCAGTCCCACTGCTTCGCCATGGACTCATCACATGAGTGATAACATTTCTCTTTCCAGCCCCTGATGCCAGCTCCCTGCGGCTGTGCCGGGCAGAGGCGTTCGCAGCGCTGGGGCAGCACCTGCAAGCGCTGGAAGACCTGGATGCTGTGTGCAGAGCTGAGCCTGGAGAGCACGAGGTGAGCAGAGGGGGGCCCCATCGGCCGGCTGAGCTTGGAGCTAAATCTTACTGTACAGGAGCAGTTACCCCCTTTCCTGAATTCTCCTAGCCATTGGGTTCATCCTGCTCAGAAATACACTGGCCAGACCCGTGAGGTTGCCAACCCAGGCTGCCAGCGCTGTGTTGCACTAACAGGAGAGGTCCGGTGCCGTGTCTGTCCTTGCTCACATGCAGGCTGGGAGGGTGTGACACTGCGCTGGTTCACAGCTTCAAAGGCAGAAGCCCTTGTCTCCTTCTCTAGGCCTCTAGGGTTTATTTGCTTGGCTTTTGCAACTGCTGCATTTTGGGAGAGTCCTGTTTTATGGGCACCTGGCTGCAGGTGGACCTGTCTATTTTAGACAAGTCTGAGCATGGGAGCAGCAATGTGTCCAGGTGCTTTGGCCTGGGATGGGAGCAGGCAGGAGTGGAGGAAGATGCCCTCAGGGCTCTCACAGGAGCTGAAGGGGCATGTGCTCAGCTCGTCACTGTCTCATAGTGACCACAGGTTTTTCTGCTCTGTAGGTCTTCTTCAGGAAAGGGAAGGTGCTTCTGGAGATGGGACAGAGAGCCGAAGCCCTGCTAGCATGGGAACACTGCCTGACACTCAGTCCTCATTTCCAACCTGCTCAGAGAGAGATGGAGAAGGTGCGTGGGCTGTACCGTGGCAGGGTCCTGTGCCCTCACATCACACAGGGAGATGCTCTTGTGCTCTGAAGGACCCGTGTCCATCACAGTCGTGCTGCTCTGGTCAGCAGTGGGATCAAGGGAAGTCGGGTCCTGGTCCAAGAACTTCCCCATTGCTCTGGTGCAGGTTCACCCATGACAAAAACTCCCCTTGCTCTGTTCATATCTTCAAGTCTCAGGTTTTGCAGGGTTTAGATGCTGACATGGCACAAGGTGGGTTTCAAGACAGTATCAATAGTCACTCAAGGAAAGCATCCAGCCAAAAGCTGTCACTGGAAAGCTGGTGTCTTTTTTGCAGATGATTTCAGGCCAGCATTCACCTTTGTACCAAAATCACCATCACCAGGGGTGCCTCCAGCAGTGTCCTCAGCCTGGGGACTTCATGCCATGGGTGGACACTTGCTCTTCAGGAGGGAAAGGGCAGGGAAATGGGGAATGACCTTATACCCCTCCTGCTCTTTGTGGGTGATAGAGAACACGGCTCCCAGCCCCTAAAATACACCATTTTGTTCACTGCCTTGTGCTGCTTTCTTCCTTAAATGTTGCTAAGGCCTTTGTTTGACAAGATAGCTCAGCCAGCGATGAAACAGATAACCCCAGTGTGTCCTGTGGCAAGCAGGAGGCTGCTTTGGGGAAAGAGGGAACCTGGCAGCCCACTCACCTCCCTGCTTCCTTCTCCCAGCACCCCCTGAGCCCCACTTTCTCCTTGCAGATCCTCAAGCGAGAGGATGCTCCTCAGCCACACACGGCTGCTGCACGCCCCAGTGATGCTCACCAGGGCTTGACTGGTCCCCAGGTCGATGGAGGGAGCCCTGCTCTCCCATTGTCTTCGACACAAGCTCAGGTAAGAGAGCCTGCAACAATCTGAGTCTGCAATGGGACTTAATGTCCCTCTGGGACATCCCAAATTGGGTTTTCATATGATGGGAAAACAGTTGTGATAAGGGGAGGCTGTGCAGGACCATATCCACGTACACGTGGTTGCATGCTGGGAGGAAAAGCTGCAGGTACTAGAGGGTGGAAGAGAAAAGACACTATTGGAGCTGATTCTGTGGGAACTGGGGACACAGAAGAGGCTTCTTCTGTCTCCATTTCTCTCCCAGTTTTTTTCTTCAGTACTTCTACTAGGTTTTTAGACTCTCATTGTATTTAAAACACCCAAGTGACACTATTCAGGAAAAAAAAAAAAAAAAAAGGTCAGTTTAATGCTTTTTTCATGCAAAAACCACACTTGAGAACAGTTCAGACCATTAGCAGCTATTAAGGAAAGCTTATCTTTCACTCTTTGCCTTCTAAAGAGGAATTTGGCAGGTTTGGAGAGAGGGGGAAATCAGAGAAAATGGGCTCAGATACACCCAAATACAAGGTGGTACATCTGGACAGAGTAAACCCCGGTTTGTACCATGAGATGAGCAGGGATATATGAAGGCCACGCTCTTCTGCCGTCCTGCAGATGCAAGATGTTAATACACAGCAACACACCAGACAGCCTCCCGGTGCCATTGGGCTTAGTGGGAGAGATAGGGCTGTGCATTCAAAGGGAGAAGAGGTTTTGGGCACAATTTCATCTTTGCTCTGCCTAGGATGAGGAGGGAGAGCCGACGGATGGCAGAGGGGACACTGGGTCTGAGCACGGTCAGGGGACAGCCACCCTCTCCCAGCTGGGGCAGCGGCACGAACCAGAGACTTCGTCAGAGAGGCAGGGCCGGCGGTTAGTAGGTGAGTGTCATTAAAGGTACCAGAATCTCCTCTCATGCAAAATACTTTTTTAAAATCCATTTTGGCATTGAAAACAGTGTTTATGCCGTGTGCCAGCTCAGCAAGCAGACATCCCAGGGGCGTACAATGGGGCAGCTCTGGCCAGCACTTTTGCTGCTTCTCATGCATGCGAGGAGGATCGGATCTTCCTGTGTTGGGCTGGTGAACTTACACCAGATTTCTGGGTCTAGCTTGGTGAAAAGTTCTTGCTGAAGCCAGACATCACTTGTTCCCTGTATGGAGTCAGGGAGAAGCTCCCTTTGGTTCCCATAGGTTTAGATTTAATGCCCTGTGAAGGACATGGCATGCCATGCACTGGTGGAAGCGGCACCTCCACTGGCATTAACTTGCCATCAGTGTCCTGCCAGATGGCTGCCATGTACCTGTGTTTGTGTGAAATGGTGCTGATGTCTCGTGGCAGGTCTCCAGAGGCCTCCATCTAGGAGCTTCTTAGGCCACTTCACCTCTCAGTGCCTCAGTTTCCCTGCCTGCAAAAGGACTTAGGGAGATACCACCTTCCTCTGCCAGGACCTAGTGACGTAAAAGCTATGGATGAGCACGGATGGGTTAATAGAGGGGTTTATGTTACGTTTCCTAGTGGTTTTGGTTTGAACTTCCAAAGCCCTTTGTGTACCAGTTAACTGCTACACCTCAAAATGAGGTCAGAAAGCAAAGATTAATTTTCAGTGTTGAAATGGGGGATTGTCTTCTCTTTGCTTCCCTTTTGCCACTAGATAACAAAGAGGAAACAGCAGCAGCAAAGTGTACCCAGCTGTGCCTCGAGGAGCTGCTGAGCATATCTGACTTGGAGTGCTCCCTCTGCATACGGTGAGTTCTCTGGCCAGAGAGCTTTTAGGATGAAGAATTAGCACCTGCTGGGTTTTCTTTCCTGGTGTGGATCTTCACATCTTAATAGCCAACTCAGTCCCTGGTACTGCTGAAATGCAGGTTTCAGCAGAGATAAGAGATAAGAGGGGAAGACAGGGGCATGCTTTGCCCTGCCAGACTGTAAGAGCTCAGATCACCTTGTCTCAGCATCGTTAGGTCTGTTTTGCCTGGGAGATCAGTGTGGAGGTGGAGATGTTTAGTGGGGTCAAAGACTGAAAGCAGTGGTTGCCCTTTGTAACTGCAGGCTGGAACAGGAGGGTGTTGCCTCAGGGAAACACCATCTGCCGTGGGGGTATTGCAAACCCAGAGGGGAGCATTTCCGAGCTCTGTGCCCGCTGGAGGTGGGAAAGGGGACAGGATAGAGCCCACATCCAACTGCTGACTCAAGGCCAGGGAAGAGCTGGGTGCTGCCACAGGGCATGCCGAAACCAGGCTGTTATTTCTGGCATGTCCCAGGACCTTGAGCAGTTGTGCAAGCGGCTGCTGGCAGAGGGCTGGGTGTTGCACCACCGGATGTGCAAGACAGTCAGGGTCTCCTGTTCAGCAGCTTTTTCCAGGTCTGGGCATGGCATGGGGAAATAACACAGGGGAGAGAGAGAGTAAGCCTGTATCTGATCTGAATTAAGTGAATTTAGGTCTCTTCTGAGAGCATGGAAACATAATGTTCATGAGGAGTTGGGGCTCAGTGCTGAGCAGGCTTTCCTGACATATTCATTTAATTTCTGATCCTGAAGCTACCTGTGAGCAACCCAAGTGCTTGCTGTCATCTCTAGTTGTGGAGAAGGGGACAAGGAGGCGCTTTCCCGCGGCTGCCTTTTGGGCTACACACCACTGTGGGTGTCTGGGGAACCACAGCCCTGCCAGGACTGAAGGTGCCCTGATGGGGTCTGCAGGGACCCCAAAGGGACAGGTAGCAGTGTTTAGGCCTGGGACAGTTCTCGTCTTACATCTCTGTGCAGGTCCGACAGTCTGAGCCCAGACTTCTAATTAAAGGAATAAGCCAGTTAGGAAGCTTTTAATTTAATTAACAGGAGTTGTGAGCAAACCTTAGCCAATGTAGCTTTAGTGAATGTGGTTTCATAGCTGTGGGCTGCCAGGGCTTGAAGACACCCACAGCTTTGCTCTCCCTGACCTCCTCAACCCTTGCAGCAGCAGCCTGGGCCTCTGCACATCCCTGAGTGCTTTGTGGGATCCCGCACTGTGGGGCTGAGACCAGCGAGGGTTTCCAAACTGGGGTGCTGAGCCAGGCCTGGGGAATGGTGGCTTTGATGGCACCCAGCCCTGTGTACAGAGGCGCTGTGATCTCTCTCTCGGCTGAGCTTATCTGTTCTCCTTCCCCTGTGTTGCTCTCTGTGGTCCATTGACTTTGGTCCCTCTGTAGGATGTTCTTCGAGCCGGTGACAACGCCGTGCGGGCACACCTTCTGCAAGGAGTGCCTCGAACGCTGCCTGGACCACCGCCCCAACTGCCCCCTCTGCAAACAGAGCCTGAGAGAGGTGGGGGCACGTGCGCTGTGGGAGGGAGCCTGAGAGAGCCCTGGGGACTAGCTCTGGCTGCCAGCAGCCTGCCCAGGGCTGGGGTGGGAAGGTGTAATGCTGTCATATTAGCAGCTCCCTGGCATGGTGGCATCAACTTTGCTCACATGGGAATGACCAGACGGTTGATAATTAAGACCAAGATATTAATTTCCCCAAGATGCCACAGTGATTTAGTGAGACTGTAAACAGGACCGAGAGGTGTAGAGAGACAGAGAAAGAAAGAAGTGGACGCTAATTACTTTAAAAAATGGAAATGGATGGAAAAACTGCTAGCCTGGAGATTTGATTTAATTTTTAATGAAAAGGGATTCAGATGAGACCATCAGGGAAATTAGGTTGTCATACAAGGACTGCATCACTGTCAGAGACAGGACGGTGCATTGGATGGGCCCTGGGTCTGAGCTACATCTGGAGGTCTCAGTGGAGCTGACATCCTGTCCTGCTAGATGGCTTGACATCCCCCAATAGGTTTTATCTCTGACTTTCTCTGATCTAAAGTTACCCTCAGCTCCAATACATGTGAGCGTGATTCAGAGCCTGCCAGGGCCTCAGGCTTCCCCCCCAGCTCTTCTTCAACCTACTTCTGGGTCTAATTTTTTAGTACCTGAAGGCTGGAAGCTACAGCCCCACCGTGTTGCTGCAGGACATCATGCTGGCCACCTTCCCTGCACAGCTGGCTGAGCGCCGGGAACTGCACCAGGCTGAGATGGCAGAGCTGTCCAAGTAAGCAGTGACCTGCCCTGGTGTGTGTGTTTGTGCGCACAGGGGCTGTGAAGGGCTCTGAGGGGGCTGTCCACACCACATACCATCGCTCTGGCTTGGGGCTGCCCAAGTGGTGTCTGTCCCACTTCTAGGACCACGACACAGCAGTGCTGGATGGGTGCAGACGTGCCCCACTGGGCATCTGGGGATGAGGGAGCATCTCTGCAGGGAGCTGTTTTGTGGTCAGAGTCTGTCCTTGGGCTCTCAGTGAGCCAAGTGGAAGCTTTGGTGTTGCTCTACACTGGAGCATCACTTCCTGGGGAAAAGGACAGATCTGGTTTGAGGAGTAGCCATGGCACAAGCTGATGCAGAGCCCTTTGGGATGAGATTTGCTCCAGAAGGTTTCATAGTGGTCTCCTCTCCTGTCCCTCAGCCTGACCAAGAACATCCCCATCTTCGTATGCACAATGTCCTTCCCAGGCATCGCCTGCCCCCTGCACGTCTTCGAGCCTCGCTACCGCCTCATGATCCGGCGGTGCCAGGAGACCGGCACGAGGAGGTTCGGCATGTGTATATATGAGAATGGGAAGAGGTGAGCTCCTGGGCAAGGTGGCTTCCCTCTGCTCTGGTTGATTTGCCCCTTTCTGCCCCAGCCCCAAATGTTTAAAATCCTGAGTAGTTTCAAGAGAAGAAACCAGGTGCAATTTTCTATCCCACTGCACCCCACAGATAAAATCAGCAGGGAGGTGGAGTGAAATGGGATCTCGCTGCCTCCCACCGGCCAAACAGTCAATGGGGCCAGCACTGGAGCTGGGCAGAGCCAGTGGTGGCTGTTAAATACGACTGTCTGGGAACAGTTTCTGGCTCAGGACACCTGTAAGCTGCACGGTTTCCTGGCTGTGACATCCAGCTCCTTTTAGTGAGCACTTGAAAATTGCTGTAATTCTCATACTTTGTCCTTAACAAGCTGTGAGAGGACATTGGGTTAAATGGGCTTTTGTTTGGTGCAGTATGGCCATCCTTATGTTTCTGGTGGCACCTCCAGATCTCGGATAGGCTGTCTCCAGGCTCCTAACCCAAGTACTCCGTTAAATACCTGTATTTACATGACATATCCTCCCTGTGCTCCAGTTCTGTTCAAGTGAAATGAGATAAATAACATTTTCTGGGCTTTGGGAGGATGACTCTGCAAGGGATGGTGTCTTCGGGACCACTGGACTTCAGGGCAGTGTGACAAACTGAGTCATTTTGGTATATGGCAAATCCAAGGGAGTGCAGGCAGTGTGCTCATTATTCCCTGCCCTCTTAGCAGCAAGTGGTCACTCAACAGAGTTGAATGAATTTCTGAATTTGCCCCCTTCTAGCCAGCTTGTTCCTGGGCCTTTTCTTCCTCTGGAGCTGGTGCCTTCAGGAGAAGCAGCTCTCTCACCACTGGTATCCCAGCTCAGCCCCGTTTTTTCTCTCCCGTCTCCCTCCAGTTTTGCTGACTACGGCTGCGTGCTGGAGATACGGCAGATTGAGCTGCTGGCGGACGGGAGGTCCTTGGTGGACACCATCGGCAGGCGGCGGTTCCGGGTGCTGAGCCGCGGGCACAGGGATGGCTACCACACTGCCGACATCGAGTACCTGGAGGACAAGAAGGTGAGGGCAGGACCAGGGCAAAAGCCCCCTGCTGTGGTGGGACAGAGCCTCCCCACAGACGCCCTCTATGTACCTCTTCCCTCCATACAGGTGGCCGGGGAGGAGCTGCAGGAGCTGCAGTGCCTGCATGAAAACACGTACCGCTTGGCTCAGCGGTTCTGTGAGCACGGAGACCTGGCCTCCAGGCACATTCTGATGCATCATGGACCTCTGCCGGAGAAGGAAGAGGACATCCAGGTAGTGCCCCAAGGGAAAGGATGCTGTAAATAGAGAAGGGTACCAAGAGAGCCTCCGAAGCAGCGCTGTTCCTGTGCTAGCCACCCTGCTTCTCTGCTCAGCTGAGATGAGCAAAACAAACTGTTTTTCACTCCTGTTACGAGTTACAGCATCTCTCACTCAGAGATGGTAGGGTTTGTTTGTTAAAACTATTTAATATTTCTTTATGGTTTTAAATTGTTCTTGGAAACTGAGCATTGAGCTTTAAAAGATTTCCTGGAGTCTCTTCCTAAACAAGAACCAAGTAACTGAACTGCCTGGATTTGAAAACACTTGGGGAAAAAAAAACCGAATGGGCAAAGAAATGAACCCCACAACTCAGTGGGCCTGTGGTCTCCTTTCTCATTGTGTTCCTTTGAGACAGACACAGCTGGCCTGAGGAGAGGAGCTAAGAGGGCAGGATCCAGTTTGCTTATTAAATTGCTCTGACAAATACAGATTCTGGAGGGAAAAAAAAAAAAAAAATCCCCAAATTTAGTTTTCACTCCTTTAAGAAAACGTTACCTGTCTGGGTTGTTATAAATATGCTCTTGCGGGCTTGTCCCAGGCTAAGGCTGTCCTGGCCAGCAGTGGCATCAACACTGAATGACTTGTCCTCCATCAGCTGAATCGAGCATTTCCCTCTTAGTTTGGCTCAGGTTTTTAAAAAAGCCGATTTACAAACCCACTGCCCTGTGGCTGTGCCTGCCTGGCCTGCACCTTGCCTCTTTGAGTGATGATAAGGCAAATGCCCCAAAAGTCACCAACCACGTGGGATTTGGCTCATGTTTACAAAAAGCATTACCTTAAACAAGGAAATGCACAAGATATTTCTTTGTCTCTTTAGTATAGACTTTTTCCTGGTTACATCTATGTCTGGAGACTCCCTGGGGAATGCTTGTCTGGAAATTAAATTAGTTTATCTGGCAGTTTGGAGCCCAGACAGTCAAAAAGGCAGTTCAGAGGAATACCTTATCCAAAGCTGGCATTGCCATCCTGACACGCGTTCACCTTGCAGCTCCTGACCTGGGGGTCTCTCTTTCTCTCCCCTCTAGGCTTTGGCAGATGGCCCGACATGGTGCTGGTGGCTCATCTCCATCCTGCCCCTTGAGCCGTCCTACCAGCTGAACCTCTTCTCCACCACGTCCCTGCGTGCCCGCCTCACTCAGCTGCAGCGCATCCTCGCCTCCCTGCTGCAGCAGCCCCTCGCCAGGCACCCGCTGCCTGAGCACAGCCCCCGGGGCCGCGTCTGAGCCCTCTGGTCCCCCCTCTCTCTGCAGGGGAGACCTCCACCCCCTTGAGTTTCTCTATGTGTTACTTCATGGTTCTCTGTGTGGTTTGAGCCCCCCCGAAATCAACCTCAGTGGTGAGCTGGGCACCCTCTGCCTGGTTCAGTGGGGCTGATGTCGGACCAGCAGCACCACTACACCGTCCGTGCCACCTCTGGGAGCTGCTTGGTGACATGGCCATGCTGTGCCATCAGAGGGGAGACTGGGATGGAAAGCTAGGTTGTGTCTTGGGGACCAAAGTCACTTGCTGAGCTGCTCCAGAGCTAAGGAGAACTCTCCTTAGGGCAGAGAACTTAGTGCCAGGATTGCCTCTTCCTCTTTGAAGGACAGTGTAGGGTTTTTAGTAGATGGTCCTGCTCTGTGAAGCAGATTTTCAGGCTGGGGAGAGGTGGCACTGGGAGGCAGAGAGGTCCCAGTAGCTTCCCCCAGCCTTGGGAGCTGATGGCTCTGCCTCTGCTTACAAGTTTGACTTAATTTCTGTTCAAACAAGAAGAAAGGTTAAATTAAACAATCCAAACCCCACAGTGCAGCTCATAACCACCTCCATGACCACACAGTGAGGAGATGCTGCTCTCTGACCATGCCCAGGTCAGGATGTCCCCTTCCCATTGCTCTGCTCAGTGCTCTGCCGTGTTTGCTGTGCTGAGCTCGCCAACTGCTTCCCTGGGCCAGAGCCGTGCTGGAGACTGCCAGCCACTTCCCCGACTGCCAGCTCCACTGCCATGAAGCCCCATGGGAAGGGTGGGATTTGGCAGCATTGGTGCTTTTCCCCCCACCCAAAGGCTGCTGTTCCCAAGCCTGGCTGGGTTCAGGTTGCAGGGTCAGATGGGAAGGGGGGGCGGGCTAGGAGCTGATGGCGCGAGGGAGTTAAGCCTGGAAGTGGCTTTGTGAGACTTTCCGCCCCTTGAATAGAGCAATTTTCCTGTGTTCAGTGTTTCTTGTGAACTTTCTGCCTCAGGACAAAATCAGGATGTGAGTGGAGACTGGATCCTTGCACGTGGGACCCAGAACAGTTCAGGATCTCCTGAAAGAGCACAGAGTCATGTCAAAGGGAGCTGAACCTCTGGAGAGCTGGGGAGGGGGCAGGATCCGTGACCGAGGCTGTGAGCCCCATGTCAGGGGAGCAAGTGCCTGTCTGCAAGTGCCTGGCTGCTGCTTGTCTCTAAACACAGGGAAAAGAGTATTCCTCCTGGACAGCCCAGGCTTTCCACCATGGAGATCCTGAAGGTTTGGGATCATCATCCATCATTTCAGTGGCTTTGGGTTGAATTTTAGGAGTGTTATCTACTTACTGGATTAACATTGCTTCCAGAATTTTATCCCTGCTTTCACAGGGCTCAGTGAGCTGTTGGATGTGTTTGTGCAAGAGAAAATCATGTTGGGGCTCCAGTGCTCCTTGCTGCACGTGTTGCTGGGCTGAGCCCAGGGCAGGAGACTCTGGGCAGAGCTCCGAGGGGTCCCTGCCCAGGGCCAACGCCTTTCCCTGTCCTGCTCTTCCCAGGAACCAGAGATCTTGGTCCCTCCTCTGCATCAAAGTGCCTTGGGGCAACGACAGTCAGGGGGAGCTGAGGGCTGGCTTCCCAGGGACCATGGTGAACGCAGGGCAGTTGAGGACTACTCAAAGCTGGATTTGCTCCTCGACCATTTGCTCCTCGACTTTGCTGCTCTCTCTGGGGCACCGTGTCTCCCCATAGGGGCTATATCCCCGAGGAGTTGGATTGGAGTGGGCAGGGGTAGGTGATGGAGGGACACCTGGCAGTCCTGGGGAAGGTGCATGCAGGTGGTGGGATGCCACTGAAGTTTGGGAAGTGCCTTTTTTTTTGCAGGGTCACTCAGTGACCCCCACTCCAAGCCCCTCACCTACTCCCTAGGTTGGCTGTTCCACAGATCTGGGAGCTCCCTGGGCCTCTGCAGGTCCCTGCAGCAAGGGGGAGGCATGGGGGGATGCAGGGGAGAAGTGTGGGTCTGCTCCATGTCCACGCTGGGGGAGAGCCAGGGACCAGAGCCACATCTGCCTGGCTGCTTTGGGAAGGGACTCGTGCAAATTGCTCCGGTTTGCTTGGAGTGCCTTTGGGGTTTGTATTACTATCTTCACTCTTTGAACTACATTTTATTCCTGGTCATTGAAATAAAGACCTTTTTTTGGTTGTTGTTGTTTTGTTGCTGGTGTTTACTTTTGACTACTCATTGATGAAAGTGCTTGGGCATCACCAGGGAGCTCTGGGGTCACGTGAGAGACCCTGGCCTTTGGGCAGCAAGTTAGATAGACACAGTGACCACAGCCCAACAAAGGTAGATGGTAACAAGGGAAAAAAATAAGGTGGGTTTGCTTGCAGAAAGTGAACATGTGAAACAAGGCAGGAGGGACTAGCTCCTGTCCATCATCGCAGCTAAGGGCTTTGGGGAAGGATGGGAATTGGGAGACCAGCCTGGTGGAGGTGCTGACCAGTGTGGGATGGCCCTGGAGGGTGTCCATCCCATGAATGCTCTGGAGAACATCTGTCCCTGTCCTGCCTTTGCAACTGTGGGCAGAGGGCTGCAAGCTGGGAGCAGGTTTGCTTTTGGAAGCTGTCATTAGGGATGAGAGGCAATCCAGGGAGACATGCATGGACTCTAAAATGAGAGGGTGGTCCTGGATGGAGAGGGGACGGTCTTCAACCCCAAGCATGGGGATGTCCTGCCGGGACAGCTCTCACCTGTTTCTTGCTCTCACCTCACTTTTTCCCTCTGTCTCCCAAATACACCATCCAAAATGAAGGGCAAGAAGGGAAATTCTGCCCAGCTCTGCTTTGCACCCTGCCTGGGAACCTGGAACAACTATAGAAGAGAGGGAGAGGGTTCAACTAGTCTGAGGTGGTGGATAACCCTAAAAAGGTCCCACACTGCAGGGCAGGATCTCTGCCAGGCCATTAATAACTGGCTCTGGAATTATACCTTGAATTTCACTCCCAGCAACTCTCTACAGGAACAGCCATGCCCTGGTGAAGCCCAGCTGTGTGCTGTGGCCGATGCCAGCCCCTTTGGTGGCTCCGGCAGCCCAGGCCTTGTGCTGGCAGCGTGTCTAGTGCGTGTCTGTGTGTGCGGGAGTCTGGAGCTGGCACCGGATCCCTTTGCCGTGTTGCCCTGCTCCCACTAGATGTCAGGAAGAGGCTGAATGCGGACGAGGAGGAAGACACAGACAGGGGATGTGCAGCATCAGCCACTACCAGATCCTTGACCATGCTTTTCTCACCCCCAGCCCCAAAAGCAGCCCCGCTCTCAGCCCTGGCCCTGGCTGGGCCGCCCCGAGCTCTCCATCACCAACAGAAGTGAATCTGGGGACCAGTGCAGGGCGGCACTTGAAGCCATCTCCAGTTCCCCAAGCGCACAGGGTCTGTGCTGTGGGGATTCTCTCTCCACTCCAGCCAGCAAGGTCTTGTTTGACCTCTTGGGACTGGAGCAGGGGACTGGGGCAGTCACTTTAGGGTGTCCTCCACCCCATCCTCCTCCAGCCACCCTGCTGGGCATGGCCTCAGCTCAGAGGTGGGAGATGAAGCAACGTCCCATCACACAGCTGGGACAGAACAGCATCCCACGACCCCTTGTGAAGTCAGAGCAGGCATCCGTCAGCTCCACTGGGGTGACCAGTTGTTTCACTGAGCAGTTGGGATCTGGATGGGGGCAGCTGCGAAAGACCCAGCAAGATGCCACTCTCCCAACCCTGCCCCTAATGTCTGCCTGAGTGATGGAACCCCAGTGTCCTCACCATCAGGTGGGACTGTGAGGTGGATGTTGGGCTCATTACTAGCTCCCACCAAGCTATCCCTTCCTGAGATGCTCTACTCTTCCAAGGTCCATTTTGGTCCCAGGCTGCTACAGCCTGACTCTGTCTGTGGGGACACAGAGGACCTGGGGCAGCCAGGGGTGGCTCCTTCCTCATCTCCAAGGGCTCCTGCTTCACCTTGTCCTCCTCCATGAGCCTGCAGAGAGGCTGGATCTGGTCCTGCCTGACACAGCTGGGGCTGGCAGCTACAGGCACCTCCAGCCTCTCTACCCCAGGCTTGACGGTGGATGCGGCAGCTTCACCCCCAGATCAGCAGCCAGAGCCGGGGAGAGATGAGTCTGTCCCTGCGTAGGCTCCTTGGTGGCACTCAGGACCTGAGGGAAGAGAAGCTGTCCAGTCCCGCAGCACAGGAGGTCCTGACCGCCTGTGTCACTGTGCTTTGCTTTCTGCTGCTTGGATTTGTTTCCTGTATTTTTCCATCTCCACATGCGCTCCTCCTCCGTGCATCCCAACAACACCTAGTAATGATTTCTGGCCTTTATACAACACTCCTCATCGGTGCTTTTCAAATGGATGTCTGTATCCTTCTCCAATTTTGCAGGCAGGAACCAGGGGTGGGAAGAGCCAACATGTTGCCCAGCGTCACCCAACAAAGTCCCTGGTAGTCAGGGGACCACTCTCCAAATGGGTCCCTCTTCCCACCCCATCCAGTCCCCACCTCTGTGGATTCTGGGACATATCTTGCGCCTGTTTTTTACATCCCTGCAGAGTTGTAAACCAGCTCTAGCCCTGGCCCTGCTTCCATCATCCTGAAACCCCATCTCTCCAACAGCACCCTCTCCTCCCTTCCCGTTCAGCACCTTTAACTTGAGACATCAGTGACAGCTTCCCTCAACTAATAGTGTGGGCAAGCAATTAGCTAAAGAGGCAAGTAATTAATACAGCAGGTGTCAGGCTGTGTCTCCTCTTTCTTTAACAAATGGCACATTTCCAATCTAATTAGATCAGCTGGTGCTTGAGATAGCGGAAAATCAACATGAGATTGTTCAAGTTAAGATCTTCTTCTCTAGCAAAGCCACATTCGTGCTGGAAGAGGAGCACAGTACATGTTAAGGTTAATGAAGGTGAGAAGAAAAAGGAGAAAACCAGCACCTAATTTTTCTCCATTCTTTAGCAATAGCAGTTGGTGCAATGAAAGATGGATTGTATTGTTCCTGCTTTTTCAAAAACAAAAAAGGAAAGCAATGAAGGCAGATGTGCTGTCTCTCAAGAAAACTCACCCACGGGATGTATTCAAATCTGGAAAATAACAAGTGTTGAAAAAAGTGACTCAAAGCCACTACCAGAACAGTTGGAATGGGACCTGCCTGTCCCCCTGGAGAAAGAGCCCCATTGCTCCCTGTGGCCAGGCTGTGCCTGGTGTGAAATCAGTCTCTGTCCTGTACGAGCAGAACAGGGTGATTGCGGGCATGTGCTGAAGGTGACCTGGAGCAGACATCAAGCAGCAGCTGGATAATGCCTTTGCCTCCCATTCGAGGGCATTTTGGAGGTGCCTCACTGGCATGTCCCCAGGCTGTGATGCATATGGGAGATGTGCAAAGCCAAGCCCTGATCCAAACCGGAGCAGGAAACCTGGGAAGATACATCAGGTGGAGCTTTCTCAGCATGACCATGGGTCATCTGCACTTTTACTAAACAGATTTACTGGGACAGGCTTTTCCTACAGGCTTTATAAAGCCCATTTGGGCCCATCATGCCAGCGATGCCACCGACCTGCAGCCGAGGAGCCCTGGATTTGGGGCAGCCACACGGAGCTGTCTCCCAGCCCTCCCACACCGCCTGGTTCAGGGCCACCTTTCAGCCTGCTGGGGAGCACCTGGAGGAGGAATTACCCACCCTCCCCAGTTTGTGACTGTCCCCAGTCCCACAACAGTGACAACCTGAGGCTGAGCACAGGGCAGGAGGTGCAGGATTAACCCCAGCACTGCTCTGTCCAGGCCCTGCCATGGCAGGGTCCAGGTGCGACCATGTCCCTGGATGGCACAGTAATGCAGAGAGCTATCACTGATGCTAACAACTCTCTTGGGGGCTATCAAAGTCTTAATGCACACGCATTAGCTTCAGTCCAGATGTGTAGGATGGTAAGAATCAGAGCTGGCAGCCAGGAATGGGGAGACATTTGCTGCAGTGAGTGAGAGCGACAGGCACTGCCCACTGGGTGAGATGTCTCTCGACGTAGGGCACCACCACCCACAAAGCAAACCATCGCCAATACTTGGTTGGACTGTGCCAGCTCGTGGAGTGGGAGAGATTATATAGGGCCCTATGGAATTATATTAGCCCCTTTCCCGAGTCTTTGCCCACAGCCCATGTCCCCCCAAGCACCCGTCAGTGATACAGTCTCTCCCTGCTCCGTGCCCTCCCTGTTGATTTCTGATTTCACAAAACGGTTTCAGCCCAGGAAAAATATTTACAGGACTGATTAAACATCGAGGAACTGGGAAACTTGTTAAAAGAGTGGAACTTATATAAATACAACATTATTAAAATAAAATGTGACTTTTAGCAAGGACAGCTCTCTCAGCTGTGCTGTGTTTACCTTAATTGTTTCCCTCCATTAATTACAGTCTGAGAGGGAGACTTGTGCAAATTGAAATAAATTAATCGAATTTGTTTAGAGTTTTGTGTGGCTGGCTTATGGGGATTGCAATTAAGCCACTATGTTTGGGGTATTAAATTACATCGCCTAGATCTGTTATTCCCTTTTCAGGCACCAGGAATGTGAAAAGACAGGAGTCAGTGACAATTAGAAGGTAGCCAGGCAGTGCGAGCAATGGTTATTTTAGCTCCTGTGCCTCAAGAATTTCACTCCTTGCAAGTATCAAGGCCCATCCTTTAATAAATGCAGCCTGGCTCTGCACAGTGAAAGATAAAGGGGACGTGCTGGAGTGGAAACCAGGGCTCATCTCAGCTCTGCCCTGGCAGTGGAAACAGCGACATGGGTAGGAGTTTAGTCTGATTCTCCAGGAACATTAGGCTATGTGACTCAGCAGCCTTCCGTGCGTTCTTGCTGGTTCCCACTAGCAGCTGCCCAGTACCACCCATGTTTGACACAGAGGAAGAGGCTTCTGGATGTATTGAAGTCCTGACAAGGTCTGTGAAAACGGGCAATGAAAGAGAGAAAAGAAATGCATCTGCCAACGGGGAGGGGAAGAGGGTACTCAACCCTTATTAGACACCAGAGAATCTACACCAGTCTTTTTCCAGGAAGGTATTTAAGAGGAAACTTGGCTTCACTGGTGCTGTCCATGAGCCAGCCTGCTCTGATCTTCCCCCAAACCAGCTGGAGGAATGGGCTGAGTGGGAGCTGAGTCTCTTTGCTCTGAGAACCTCTGGCCCCTGGAGAAGTGTAACCAAACTTCAGGAGGGATTCCAGCACAAAGTAAGGAGAAAGGTACAGGTTCTGTCCTGGAGACGACAGAATTCTGAGAAGAGGAAAAAGGAAAGAATACAGATTTTGGCCTGTGGAGCTGCGCTGCCCACCCAAGGTAACTCCTCAAGAACAATACTTGCAGCCCTGGCTTGGGCAATGGGGCCAGGCACGAGGTGAGGAGGGTGCTCCAGAGCACCGCAGGTAGCAGAGACCCAGGGAGCCTGCTGATCAGAGACACGCCCAGGGTACAAGGCACTTGATTCCCCCTCTCCTGCCTTGTGGCTCATTTACCAAATCACAGAGGGTTCAAAACTCGCATCTTGTCACTTCTTGGCAGATCCCGCTCCCTCCTCTGCTGTTCTGAGCCATCCTCAGTCCAGCAGACTTGTTGCTGGCTCTGTGTAACTAGTAAAAAAACATCCCTTGTGCCCAAGAGGAGCAGATTCCCATGGGAAGCCCCTGTTGGCATAGTGGTGCAGAACAGCCTCACACCATCATTACCTCCTCCCGCTGCTCTGGACACTGCTGGGAGGGCAGAAGGACACAAGGACAGCAGCCTCCTCCCTGGCTGTAAATACAGGTGGGCAGGGATGCCAGGGACAAGCAGTGTCTGGCAGGTGTGCTCTCCACAAGCAAACCTCTTCACCTGGCCATTCCCTGCGCCCAAATGATATATGGAGTGGATGGGCTGCAATAGGATTTCTACCCAGAATATTGGCTGGATGATAAAGGAGTCTGTCTGCAGTGATAATTGCACCATAAATAGCGCTGGGTTCAGCAGTGACGAGTGAGGCATTAGAAAACCTCACCCTCTGGATTCCTCCCACTTCCTTCCATCTTCCTGACTGCTAACAAGCTGGAAGAATAGCTCGTTGGTTTTTACCAGCCACAAGAGGTTTATTGCGCTCAGATGCAGCTGGCCACCTTCCTCCCCATAAATCTTAATAGTGAAAAAGGAGAGAGAGGGAAAAAAACCCAGCTAAATTGGGTGATTACTGAAAATCAGCAGGTAGGGCTGCATCATGGCACAGCTGTCCCTCTTAATTCTCTCTGCTGCAAGGACAATGCTGTCCTGCTCCCTTCTCCAGACTTCTCCTGGCTCTTCTGGGCACTTGGGGGTAACCATCCACTTTACCTCACTGATGGAAATTGAAAACCTGCCAGCTAGGCCCAAACACTGAAAAATGAGGAGCTCAAACTGGGGAGTGCTGTAAAAGTCAAGACTGGAAAGAAGTATAATTAATATGAATAGATTGGAAGCCCTCTCCAGCTCCTTGCTTTCTGAGCCTGCAAAAAGCACATGGACCCTTGTCTTTTCTTCCTGAAGAAAAGCTGGGAAATGGTTATGACTCCGTCGGCACATTAACATACTCTTGAACTCCAAAAGATACCTTAAAATGAGGGGTTTAAACCTTCAACCCTCTTACTTTAGGGTTTCTCACATCAAACTCAAGTCTACCTGATCACTGTCCTCCAGGCAGATTTGCTCACTGTTCACAACCAATCACTGGGTACTTTGGGGAGTGTGATATAAATGGAAAAGAGTCAGGACTGAATGGAGGCATCTCCTCAATGAATTCTATTCAGGGGTCAGTGAAATGCTGCTGCCCTCTTCTTTTTCTTATATGCAGTACCTTGTTTTGCTGTAAATAGGTAAAAGATGGACCACATAGCACAAATCCTCTTTACAACCCCAGAGAGCTTGCAAGATTCTGGTCAAAAATGAAACCTTGAGGACTCAGGCATGATGTACCCCAGTAGCTGGAATAAATCTCATAGTTGGTTCCTAGGTTCCCAGCTCAGATCCAGGGGTTGTAACATCCCGTGGTGGACAGCCTGAAGCAGTGGGAAAAGCCCCATTGCCGAGAGACTCACTCTGTTGTGCTCCCAGTGGGTTGGAAAACTTACTTATATCAGAGAGATGGGATTTGGCCTGCCCGTATCTGTGTCTGCCTCTGGGAAATGGCTTAAGCTGTCTTCATCCCTCCGGCCAGGCATTGCCTCAAGGTCACAGCCCCTTCCTTAGTGACCCTGGCTGCACATTCTGCAGCACAGAACTGCCGTGGATGGTGTGGCTGGGGTGTATTTTGGCAGCAAGGGATGCAGGCGGTGTCGCTAGGCTGATGCAAACACCCGGCTTCAGCTGGCATGTGCTGTCAGACCTCTTTAGCAGCGGGATGAGAATTTGTGCTGGCAGAGCATCCTCCACTGACAGTCACCTCCGGCGCCGCTGGCAGGGCACAGCTCCCCGCTCTGCCACTTGCATGCTCCTTTGGAGCAGAGACCCGTGGGGATCCTTCAGGGGTTAGTTACCAAGCTGTCTCCATGACCACACCTGACATCACTCAGACATGCTGACATCACTATAGGGTTTTTTTTTTAGGAAGATGATTAATTTTTTTTTTTAGAATTTTGAAGGGCCTGGGAGTGAAGGGGGAAAATGATTCTTCTTCCCGGACAATTTTCTGAAGCTTCCACAAATAACTGCAGTAGGAGGAAGACAAGTTTTATTCTGAGATGGCAAAAAGGATGCTTAAAAAGCAATTTTTACAGGCATTGAGTAGAATTGGGGGAAATCCATCCCTAGTGCCCACGTTGCAGCAGGACCCTTCAGCATGGATGGATGGGCAGTGCTGGGACACACTGATGTGCAAGAAAAGCAGCTCTCTCCTTTCTGTGTGCATTGCAGTGAAGGCTGCTAAGCAGGCACAAGCTTTTCAGCTCTTGTACAAATCCATAAGCTCCCCCAAACCTTCCTTTTCTGCACACGCAACAAATCCAAAGGCCAAATATAGAGCACAATTTTTCTCCCTTTTTTTTTTTTTTTTTTTTTTAAACAGTTCTGGAGTGCTTGAAGCAATACTATTTACCCCATTTAAATTCTGCATTTGCAAGTTTAAAGCTTTCACAGTTCCAGGTGCACCCAAAAAGATAAGGGAACTAGGAGGTGCACTGCTGTACTTAAAAATAAATAAATAAAGCTGAGATTAATTTGAAGTTATTTCTTATACTTGGTATTTCTCCATTATCTACTGCTATTATTATATTGACCTTGCCTAAGCTGACAGGGGATAGCACAAAACCCTTAAAACAACAAAAGCAATGACCACTCCTCAGCTCTATGTTTGCCTCTTTGTTTTCTTCTTTTTTTTCTCTCCATGTCCCTGATACTTGTTGGCAGAAGTGAGGGCAATGATTTTGCAGCCTCGTGGGCAGGAGACTGAACACCACAGCACTGCGGGGAGCAGGAGGGAGGCAGTTTGGGGACATGTAACAAACATTTCAAGATGCTGGAAACCCCAGATCTTGGGTCTGTGGAGTTACTGACTGGCACTGGCTGCTGCAATGGTGCTCCTCCTCTGCCGATTCCAAAAACTGTGTCATGGCCAGCATGGCTTGGGATGTGCTGGGCACCAGACCCCCTTTGGAGGATGTTACTGGGATTCTTGGCAGGAGATGGAAAATCTGGTTTCATAAACCAGATCTCAACCTGTACTTGGCTGGACACAGAGGGAGGAAAAGAACCAACCCAGGCTTTAAAACAATAATGAGACTAAAGAAACAGTCTGGGAGTGGAGGGATCTGTGCTGTGCATGACTCAGTGGAAAGAGGCGAGTCAGGGCTTTGTGGAAGAAGCTTTGGGAGAGGGAGGCCAGGGCCAAGATGAGATTAATCAAATAGCAAGAGCTGCCCAGACATGGCTATTCTTGGCTGTTCTATTAGGAGGGAGATTACTGCTTATGGTTCCTCAAAATGAGCTTTGAGGCAATTAAACAGGCTGTAACAATGGGTCCCCTCCATACTCAGTGGCCCTGCTTCACTCAGCACATCTGGCACAGGGGTGGATTTATGTGAGGATGGATGCTCTGTATCCGGAGAAGCAGAACATCCTCGTGGGAGCCGTGCTGACCCCCACTCAGTGAAAAACTGCCTCCCCCAAGCTCTGCACCCTGCTGCTGCCAGCCTTTTCCCTGGCAGCAGCTCTGCTTGTGCCAACTGAACAGGCATCTCTTCCTCCTCCTGCCTGCTCAAGGCTGGACTTGGAAGTCTTGTCCACGAGAGGGTGGTGAGGTGGGGAGCCAGCACACAGCATCGTGCCACTGGCATCCTGGATCATTGCTGAGGACACGCAGCTGGTGCACCCACAAGCCTGGGTGGGCATGGCAAATGCAGCCAATTCTTGGCACACACCCCCCCCCCCCAAAAAAAAAAAAAAAAAAAAATCAGGTCCACATGACATTTCTGTAGCTGCAAGAAATGAATTGCATGGTTTGGAGCTGAAATAATCTGTCAGTGTCTGTCTCTGGGAGTTAAAGCTTTATGGAAATGGTAGAGGGATTTTAGTCCAGGTAAGGAAAAACATCCATTCTGAAAGTTATTAGTTTTCTTGTCTTTATTTTTGAAAGTCATTTGCTGCATTTTATTTTGTCAGCTTTCTCTCTCTCAGAAGCTCAATACCACCCACAGCACTGGGTACTGCTGAGTTCTGGCGCTCAGTCAAATCCTCTTGCCTTCAGGGAGATGGAAACTAATCAATGAGGAATATTAAACAATATGAAAGCCACAATGATTTAACATTTCCCACAAAGGTCAGAGTCCCCCAGCAGCTCCATGATAACACTGAGCTGAAGGCAGCACAGGGAGATGACATATCTCCGAGATAAGCTCTCATTCCTCTGTTTTCTGCAGGAGATGTTTTCTAATGTGATGGAAAAGATCCCGCTGCTGAGCAGGCTCAGGCTGGCGCTAGACTGAGCTTAGATTTCCTAGGTGTTTGTGGGGAGCCTGGGCTCTTTCAGCTCTGGGTTTGCAGGTGTGAGATTGTGGGGGCACAGGACCCGCTGTGGCACATTCCTGCTTCAGTGCTTTTATCCAGTTTGAAAGTCTCAAGTGTTTTGATTAGGAACAGGGTGATGAATTCAGGTCACCCCAGGGATGCTCAGCAGCGCTTGCCACTGAGGTCTGGGGATCCTTCAGTCGCCCACGTTTAACTCCTCTGCCCAACAGCGGCTCCCTCCAGCTGCCTGAGCCCGGAGAGTTTACTGGATCCCTGATAGGAGTTTTTAACCCAGATTCAGCCCTGGGTTCAGGTCTTGATTGGGCACCTTACCTCCCTTTCCAAAGATGAGTTGTGCTGGGATCCCTGGAGGGGTCTCACTGTTCAAGGGAGGGTGCAGGATGCAGCCCAGCCTGTGGGAGCAGGTGTACATATTGACCATAGAAAAGTAATGGAAATACAAATCCTGAAGTTTACCCACATCTCTGTTTTTCTCTGTACAGGTCCTTCTCCTGTTTCTGTGGCAGCAATGAGAATTTAAATAATCCCCAGACTGAGATTAAATTTCTGGTTTGGCAATTGTTTTTCTGAGCGATTTTAACAAGTTACTTCTCACGGGGTCCAGGACTTCTGCCTCTGTATGAGAAGGATGATGGCACTTAACTTTCATTTCTAGAGCTATTAATATGAAGTGGCTGATAACGCTTAAGCACTAGTGTCAGCTGAAAGACTACCCGAAGTGAAAGCGGTAATCAGTTGATCCTTGTTTCTGTTCTAATAACAAACACAGCTAAAATCTAACTCTTTTATTTCAAGCATCACTGTCAGGGCTGAAAAGATGCAGACACAACTGTTCAATCCATTCAGACTGCTCAAGACTCTTTCGTATTTATGTTTGAACAAGGGTTTGTATAAAAACCACAGCAATTATCATTAGTGAGTGAACGAGAGGAGCGGAGAAGACCTTGAGTGATGCCAAACTGCCGCAAGGCAGAGCCCACTGGATGGAAACCCGAGGAGCCAGGACATTTTGGAGATTGCTGTGAGGCACTGCATTTTGCATTCCAATTCTCCTTCTCAAGCCCATAGTTAACTGATGGTAGTTGGTCCCCATCGAGTTTCCTGACAAGCAATTTATTGTTAGAAAGGATGAAATCAGCAGGTGCTAATTCTATCACAACGCCCCTCCTTTCCCATCCCAAATCCTCCCATCTTCATTTGCTCCTCTTAATAAGATTTTGTATGTTGTTACTGCACCTGGTTGCACACCACGGTTATGAATTTAATGTGTAAAGTTAAATGTAAACAGGATTAAAAAAAAATCTTAGTAATTATAAAACACTTGAAAGCGTTCTCCCTCCCCCACTTTGTTTGCAGACTCTTCATTCTGCCTGTCTTGCACATCCAGCTATTGCAATGATTTCTCAGGGGTAGTTTAACTTGTTGCAGACATTTCATCCAAAAAGGAGAATTAATTTCTACGATGAAAGTGGCAGGAGAAAATGGCAAGTGTTTGCCTTTATTCAATTTGAACGGGAGAAGGAGTGAAAGCAGACTTCATTAATCCAAATTCAAAAATGTCAGGTGAAGTTTTGTCTCCTTAGAACCAAGGAAAAAAATTTCTTAAAAATTCTGTTACTTCAGAAAAAGTCAAAAACCACATAAGTAAGTGCTTTTACTTGAACAGAATTTGTCTGTCAACCTGCACTTCTGTACAGTTGTAATTTTTTGTTTTGTTTTTGTTTTTTTTTTTTTTACTCTGAGGTCTTTCAGGATCAGAAGAGATGTTTAATTATCCACCTCATTTGGAGCAGTATCAGTTTTAGTGGATGAAAGCATTGGGAACATCGTTCCTTTGGGATCAGAGCTTAAACTGTACGTTAGGTCAGCATCTGGGGATAAAGACAGAGTTCCTGTGGGGTGTTCAGATCCTCCTTAGTGCAGCTAAACAACAGTTACTGAAATATTGTGCGTCGGTGGAAACATCTGTCATCAGACCATCACAGCCTATGAAGGCAACTCAAGTTGTTTGACACACTGACCTCCCGTGGGAATGGTTGTTTCTGAACAAGACTCACTTTCTTCTTCGGTTGCAAAGCAAGGAATATTTTGCTGTCAGGAGAATAGAGAGGTTTAGAAACATCACAATTAGGTGGAATTGGGGGACATTAAGGAAAATCCAGATCTATCTTTGGGCTGCACAAGTTACCAGGGATGTTGCTCAGGGATGTTACTTCATGGATGCAGACATTTAATTTTCAAAACGGGTTGTAGCAGAAGAGTGCTTCACCTCTGGCAAAAGCACCCTGCAGAGCCTGCCCAGTGCTCCTGATGCCCATGGGGCACTGGCATTTTGGATTTTGGGCAGCTGTATTTCAAAGCTTTCTAAGGCAAGCAGGAAGAGCTTCGAGCTTGCTTTAAGAATGTAGGTGATGGACAGGAAGTCAAAGTTTTGGCTGGCGGAAAGAACAGCTTGGCTTGAAGGTGACTGGTGGCTGCTGCCAGCCCAGTGCTGCAGGGGGTGTGTGCAGCATCCCCACGGGGTACTCCAGTGGCAGCTCCCACCTGGCCACTGGCTCCCTCACCTTAGCATGTCGTGGCCACTGACCACCAGAGCACAGCCATGGGCTGGCTTGCAGGAAAGCAAAGAGCTAGCTCAGCCTAGCCAGCAGCTGCTGACATCACTGTTTCGTTTTCTGATTTGTCTGAAATCTCAGCAGGCTGACACCTTCTAATTTGCTGTTTGTTGCCACTCTCCTAGAAGTCCAGCTGATCGCTCTGTTGGTGCCAGCAGATCAATCTTGCAGAAACAGACTTTATTTTTCTCCTGGTCTTGAAGAAGTTAGTTTTCCAAACATCTGTGCTTACCTGCTGAGCTGAGCAAGACTGCTCTCACTCATCCGTGCTGCTCCTGCACACCCTCAGACTAGGGCAGAGCTGGCAGAGAGACCTGAGTCTGGCCCAATGGTTGGAATCTTTATGTGTGTGGTGGTACTGGTGGGAGAGTAGCAAGCGAGAAACACACAGAAAAAAGTCCATAGAGCTATTTTCAATATAATTAGTTTTATATTTGCATTAAATTGAGTTTGGCTGGAGAAGAAGTGGTGGGAAAGGGATGCAGGGTGGCCCTACACAGAGCAGCCATGGAAGGACACATTGCAGCCCAGCACTGCAGAGGTGGGCCTATCCCCCCTTTAACTCCACAATAACTTTTGGGACCTTCAAATTTAAAGATCTGCAAAATCCGCCTCTCTGGAAGTATTTGCATAGTGCAGTCTGTGTACATCTTGTGAAATGAATTCATCTGCTGTATTCTAGCTCCACCACTGTCCCTCTCACTGAGGGCAAACACACATTGCCCTTCTTTCCACTGCTCAAGCTTTGCACTGGGCTGCTGGAGCACCTGTATCACCCCACGCTGTCCTCCTGGAGCAGGAGCTGCTCCAGCTGTATGGATTCATGATGTTTGTGGGCACCTCTGTAGGGCACAGGATGAATTTTGCATGTGAAGAGTCATCTGGCTTTCATGGGACCATCCTTCAAGGGGAAGCAAGTGACCCACTGCAGCCCAAACTCCTGGCAGAAAGGGGCTCAAACACTGCATGGGGTGGTGGGAGATGGGCAGGGAGCGGTCCCTGCTCATCCCCTTTCTTTCCTCAGCATATAATTAATGCAGCAAAGCTTTGTGTCTTTTATCTTAAGAAGGGTTAGGGAAGAAATATCCTAGAAACCCAAGAAATAATTCTCATAAAGGAAGAACACTTAATTTAGTACATTTTAAAAACCAAGTCATTATTTCCTCAACACCAGAATTTGCTGAAAGCACTCCAAGTTCTGTTTTGCGAGTGCCACGGAACAAAATAATTGTGCAATTAGTAATGCATCTCACACTTTTTGAAATGAAGGATTTTTTTCGCTTTCAACAAGTACAAAATATAATGTTTTGCATTTCCATGGTGGAAAAGCACTGGCCATTCCTTCCCCCTCCTCCCTATTTTTAAGTGCATTGCAGTATGTAATTAATAAAGATAATACTAAATATCCTCCACAAATCAGGATAAGAAAGATGTGAATGGCACAGGCACAATGTGGATAGCTTGGGATTGCCAGAGCAGCCAACAGCTTCCAAATATTAATTATAGCTCTCTGAGGAGGAGCTGTGTCCTCTCTAGCCCTTTCCAACACGCCGCTCCCCGGCACTGAGAAAGCAGGGCTATTTGCCCAGGGTCGACCAGCAGATCTGTGGCCAAGATGGAATGGGAACCTAGCTGCTGCCAGCACAGGGCTTGTGCATGCAGCCACCAGCTCCTGATTACATGAGAGGGCTGCTGTTAATTCAGCGACTGGAGTGATGTTTCTGTAGCTCCAGCATCCCTGTGCTCAGCGCTCACGAGTGACTAGCCCGTGCACGTTAACAAATGTCCCCTCGGTGTTGGCCTGGCCCATGAGAAAGACTCTGCTGTAACTTGCCTGGCTTGTATTTGGTGAGACAAACAAAACTGTTGCCTGGGCGATAGCATCCTCCTGCCTTGCTAGGCACCACTGGATAAACAGCTTTCCCATTCTCTTGAGCTCACAGCACACTGAGCCTGCTGCTGTGATGGGAAGGGCCACCAAACCCTTTTTAAAGATAATCCTCCCCAGCAGTGTGTCTGTCCCTCCTGGCTGACCGGCTGCAGAGGGCCAGGAGAAGGAGGGGGACACCCAGGGGCATTGCAGCGGGAGCAACCAGACATGCAGGATGCAGGAGCATCACCTGGCAGAGCTCTGTCCCGATGAGACCATGCTGCCACTGCTGCCCAAACCCCGGCCGAGTGATGAAGTTTTACTGTGGAGTGATGCAGTGGGGGGGACCAGGGGCACTGCAAGCAACCGTGGGCAGGAGAGCGTAGTGGGACAGGACCTGGGCACACCCGGGGATAAGCTGAACCAACAGGGAGCGGTGCAAGCCCCCACACAGAGACCATGCCAACAGATTTGCTCCCACCCGAGTTGCAGGGAAGGAGGTCCAAGCACAGGACCTGTTGGGTTCAGTCCTCAGTCACCCCTGGTGCAGCCTCAGACATGTATCATTAACCTTTACCTGCAAATGATCACCGTGCGAGCAAGTTGACTTAATTATACATATTTAAATCACTTTGTATACCACAACATACCCAGCGCAGCTGTGAGAAAGGCAGTGTGGATTTAATTGTGGAGCTACATCTCTATCTTGTGGGTTCTCAGGGCATCTCTGGGGCATCCCTCGTCCCTCGTCCATCTCCCTTGCACACTCTGCCGAGCCTGGCAGCCCGGCTGGCTGTTTCCATGGCATACTGGCAGTGTTTCGGAGGCAGGGCAGAGAGGACAGCCTGGGAGGGGTGTAAGCAGGGGCTTTTTGGTTCATGCTGATGAGATGGTGCCTGACAGAAAATGGAGCCAGCAGGGGTGGGCAAGTGGGAGCCGAGAGCGGTTTATCGCTTCTCTGCAGAAAGGGACTCTTGCAGAGACAGTGGCTGCTAAATAAATAAGTAAGGCAAACATCAAACACCTCAACTTCCCGCAGTCCCGGGGCCATGCGCCTGCCCCGGGCCCCCATGTCTCCCCCCTGCAGCTGATTAAGAGAGCAGCTGCTCTGACATGGGATGCTGCAGGCAGGTGGCACTGGGCAGCAACCAGGGGTGCTGAGATTGCTTTTTGCCCCAAACCGAGTTACCTTGGAAATTAAACACTGCTGTAGCCACCGAAGAACTGGAGTCCTGGGGGCTGGAGCAGGGCCTTTTGGTTTGATAAAAGGCCCACAGACTATTTTTCCCTGATAAGGAGAGAGGGATGGAGGAGAGGAGACCTGAGGTGCTTGAATCTTTCGCCTGGGTCTGAAGCCAAAGGCAATGACAGTGCAGGACATGGTGCGACCAGTGCTGAGCATCCCCTCATGTCTGATAGCATGGACTGACAAGTAACTGCTGAAATCACAAAGTCAGAACAAAAGCTCTCCCTAAAATGGTCTTTTTTGGCATAGGAAGGGCCCAGGCCACCCAGTAACAGCCACAAAGCAGGCAAGGGCAGGCAAGGACCCACCTGGCTTGTTTGTCCTTGGGTGAGCTGCTGCTGCAGTGCAGCATTTGCTGGGAAGGGCTGGGAATGGGGGCCACAAATGGGGTGCAAGGGACTGGGGTTAGATGGAGAGGTGAGAGTGTTCTGCGCTTTGTGCCCAGTGCAGAGCTGGTGGCTGGGACATGGCGTCTGACTGGGTTGCTCAAGCTTTGGGTGAGCCTGGGCTGCAGGGCAGCTGTGTTCGCCTCTATTTTTGTAAGGGCTCAAAGATACCACTGGAGACAAGTGCCCTCTCACCCCCTTCACAAACACACATACAGCACTGTGCTTCTGCAAACACATGGAGGGGGGCTGGTGTCAGAAAAACAGTCTGTCCTCTTTGACTTCAGCATCAATAAAGGCCAACTGAATAAAAGGAGTCTCTTCCCTAAGGACCAAGAGGCACAAATATTGCTTGAATCTTAGGGATAAACCAGAATCCTAAACACAAGCAGACACTAGGTGTCAAGGAGAGAACTAAGGATCTGGCAGGGAACACCAGGGGGGATCAGGTGAACTGCCAGCTGGCTGTGTGCCCATCACACCAGGGGCTGGCCAGGAGACCTTTTCTTTTGACATAGAAGCGCAGCCTGTCCCCGTGGGATCAGCTCTCCAGGCAAGGAAACACATAACAGGAAAGACAGGGATGGAAGAAATGATCACAGGAAGTATAGAAAGACAGGAGAAAGAAGTCTGGTAGTCCAAGGAGGCTGGACCAACAGCCCTCAACACAAGATTCTTCCTCTAGCATTGCTGTGCTCCATGAAGGCAAACAAAGTCAGTAATACCTCTTCACATGGCTACAAAGCATTGTCATGGAGGCTGGCCAACTTTCCTTCCCTCTGGAGGCAAGAGGCAATGCTGTCCCAGTTACTTATCCAGGACCCACTTTACGCGCTTTTTTTTTTTTTTTTTTTTCAATTGCTCTGCATCATTTTGGGTTCCTCAGCCTGCCCAGAGCAAAGTTCCTCATGTCCTTCCACCTGCTACACTGTCCATTTTCATCTTGCAACTCACCTCACCTGGCTCTTGTGCTGAGCAAAAGACAAGCTGCCTCACACAGTCTCCTGGCTTGGTCTTGTTTTCTAGCAAACTTTTATTGGCTCCACAGATTGAGTTTCAGGCCTGATGTGAAGCTTCACTGCAATCCAATCAAACCAGTAGTCCCTGGTTGGCTATTCTTTTTCTGGAAAAGCCACTTCCAGTGGTGTTATCACTTCAGCAGACTCAGAGGAGAAACCTTATGAGGCACCTGAGGATTTTCATGCTAATGAGTTCCAGTCCATCATCAATTCCTCGCTGTATGTGTTTCACCTACCTGTGCACAAATCCAGTGATTTCTTTTGTGTGATATCCTTCATTCACCGTCTCTTGCCATCCTGGAAGGACCAGATAATAGAGGAGTGGAATGAAAAGAAAAAATAAATATTTTAGCCCCAAATTAAGAGATATTAGAGTCTAAGTCATAAAACCAACAAAGATACTTTGTGCCTTTCTTCCAAGAGGTTTGTGCTACTTTTTGCACTTCTGAGATGAGCCATCAGGGAATGGGAATGAAGATCATCATCTCTGTTGTACAACCAACCAGGAATCTGATGGTGATTGAGAGCTCAGAAACCTCCTCAAGGTTTCAGAAGGAACTAGAAGGACCAAGATATGTTGAGAGGTTCCCATCGGATTACAGAAAGTTGAACACCTGGTTAGTACATGTAATTCCCGCTGGCCAAGCTTCAGCACCTGTTTCTCCCCATCCTTAAAACCCCCCAAACCCTTCCTCCAGCAAGAGGAGTGTTTGTCCCTCAGGTGGCTGCTATTAGTGGGTGGTGAGGAGGAGAATTTATCCTGATGATAAATTTTTCTCTAGGATACTTTCCCAGAAGGTCTACAGAGTAGCAGCCAACCTGGTCCATGGGCTTGCTTGATATCCACCTCCTCACTGTTCTCCAGAACATTTTGCCTTTTGAGGTCAGCAATAACAACAACAAAAAACATTGCAGAACTGTACTTGGAGAGTAAATACTCTTCTCTGAGTGTCTCTGTGTAATGACGCATGCCTGGTGCTGCCTGGTTGGACCCACCTCCATCCCGCCTCCCTCCCCATACCCTCCCCTCCAGAGGGAGCTGGGATTATCAGTCTGCAGTCATCAGAATGAACTAATGACGCTCATTCTCTCCTTGGTTTCTGGAAGGAGGGTGAAAAATGGAGGGTCAGCTTTTGTCTTTCAATCTCTTTATGTCTTGATGCTCCTATTTCATTCATTCCCTTGCCTCCTCTCCTACCCTTGCATGCCACCCTCCTTTGATGAGATGCACTTAAAGACTGAAGGGGATTTGCCATGTGTCGCTTTCAAAGGTCTGGGGGAAGGAAGCTATAATTGCCAGATTTTTCACACAGGGTGTTAAAATTTATTAAAGCCAGTTTCTCTGATTTCCCTTTAATGAGATGATGACTGTATGTATGAGATAACATTAGGTTCAATTGGTAGGAAACTCGCAGAGGGGGTTTAAGTAATCAGACCAGGAAAAAAGAAAAAAAAAAGAAACCCAAACCTCTGTTAGACCTTGTGTCTTAAGAACTAACTTTGCAACTTAATTGAAAGGTAAGAAACTGGAATCGTTCTTCAAACAGTACAGCATGGCCAGCAATCTTCTTTTTAAAGGGCTCTCCTTGGGAAATGGAGCAGGAGGTGGTCGGAATTTCAAGACACCTTTAACATTTCAGCCACTGCTTCTCCAGGAGTATGGCTACCCCTGTGAAAACAAAGATGGGATGAACAACTTCTTGGGGTTCCCTCATCACCTGAGGAAATGAATTAAACGCAACTGCTTGTGCTCTGTTTTACCCAGGTGTGAGCTACTCATCCCCTGCGCCAGCAGCCTCTGCCAGCACTGAGACCTCAGAGGGAGCAGTGGGGCTAAGCCCCATGTTCATGAGCTCTTGCAGCATGAGCCAGTGCTCCCCCAAGCACAGCCACATGAGTCTGGGTGAAAAGCCCTTCCAAATTAGGACACCCTGAAAGCATTGAAGCCATCAAGAAAAAAAAAAAAGAAAAAAAAAAAAAAAAAGGAACTTTTTCCTTTGGCCACCCTGGCTGCTCTCCTCCCTCGGCTTCATATTCCCACTCCTTCTTTTACTTGGAGCTGCTACCTCCACATTGGATTTTGTTGCCCTACTTTTGTCCAGCCTTCTCCTAGAGATAAGATAAATGCTATTTTCAATTAACAAGACTTGATTGCTGAAAGCAATAGGAGGCAGTTCGTTTAGAGCCAGCAAATTAATTGAAACCTAAATGTACATAGTCAGTCTATTGCTGGAAGAGCAATTATCCCAATCATTTGGCCCTTGCCACGCAAGGTGGCAGGCAGTGTCTGTGGTGCTGCAGCTGGGCTGTGCTGAATTGCACGAGCAGGAGAAGCTTGTGTTGCTGTCATCCTTTCTGAAGTTCCTCTCTCAGCTGCTTTTAGCTCACTTTTTTCTTGCAAGAGAACGCTTTCCATGGCTGTAACTGTAAATTAGAGTGAGAGGAGGTTTCCCTGGGACTTTGGCACTGATGGGACCCAAAGCTGGTTTCTAAACAAGTGGTCAGATCTTCCTCACTCCTCTCCTCTTTTGGGAGGGCTTTTGCTGCCACCTGAAAACAGAATCAGTGCAATATTGATCAGCAGTCTGGATCCCTTACCCTTTGCAGTGCTCAAGAACAACTATTTATGGACACTCGGTGGGATCTGAGACTTAGGGAATTTTTCCTTAAAATATGTTTACACATGACAAGTAGCAGAGAGAAGGAGGGCAAAGCAATCAGCTGGTGAAAGAAATATCCCATCATAAGAAAGATCTTTCATGGCTTTTAGGGCCCAAATGCTTTTGGCCCTGCTGTTGCCCAGCAGTTGCTTATTGCTGAGGGAGCCACAGCGGCTGCTGCACCACGAGGTCCCTCATGAGCTGGGCTCACCCCTCCCTTCACCCAGCGGGATACGTCTCCCAATTCGAATAGTGTCAGGTAAAAACCTTGGGATATTTTCTCTCCTAAAATGGGTGGAAATGGGAAAACCTCAAAAATTGTCCAAACACTGAGCCATGAAGGAGCACCCAGCTCTCCAAATACTTCCAGGGTAATGTGCACTTTGAGCATCTCTTCTCCTTTATTGTCAGTGGCAAAGGATTGCTCAGGGCTTCATGACTGCGGCGAGGGCTGCATTTGGGATGTGCAGCACCTGGACCCTGGGTGAGCCGGTTCTTAGCAGCAAGGAGATACCACTTCACTCCATGGGGTCATCCCCGGCCTCGCTGCCATCATCCCACAGCTCTTCAGAAACATTTCACTAAAACCCTACTGCTCCACAATTTACATATCAGGGCACGGTAGGAATCAACCCACTCTTTAACACGCAATCCACCTAGAAGTGGTAAAAAGCAGTAATTATGAGCCGGTCTCTACCGGAGAGAGATGACAAACCCACCAAACAAAATCATGTTTTCCCTGCTGCACCTCGCTGCCTCCAAGCCAACTGGCACAAAGACGCTGCTTTTTTATTCCTGTACAAATTATGCTTTTAAGCCTTCCCTCCCTGCCTCCCTGCCAAGCGTAGGAGGAGCCCCACGTGTCGGCTCGGTAGTATTTCCGAGGCGGGCTGTTCTCAGCCCAGCGCCTCTCCAAGCCAGCAAACCTGGTGCTCGTACAAATTTTCTCTCACCTTTGAGAGATGCTGACAACGGGGGCCGGAGCGATGCCCCAGTTACGTAGCTGGCACCTCTGAAGGGAGCCGGCACGTTCGCAGGGAGCAGCCGAAGCTTATTAAATCAGAAAAGTAACACCTACGGTGTGTCACGGCGCTTTCCGCTCCCTCCCAGCTCACTCGACGCGGCGCTGTGCTCGCAGCCTCGCTGCGCCTTGTAAACCGGCTGGTTGGGGACGAGCTCCATCACAGCTCATTACAAGGTGCTCGTTATGCACCAGCGTCTGTTTTATCATCCTCGCCTCTCTCATTTTCTCCTGTCTACCAGCTCTCTGTGTCCTTGGCCCCTTTTCCATCTTGCTTTCCTGCCTGCTTAAATTTCAGGACAGATTTCCCAGGCAGGTTGAAAAACTTTTTGGAGACACGATTTGGGGCCAGTTAGCACAAGGAGGGGAAATCACTCTTGCCCTTGACCAGTCCATGGCCCAGTAACCTCACAAGTAGGATTACAAATCTCTGGGTCACTGCAGAGAAGGCATTTCAGAGATAGAGGCTGTTTAGGTGACAGTGGCCACCACTCTGCTGGAGGCTGGAAAGGATTTTCTGCACCATTGAATTCCCAGTTACTCCAGTTTCAGGTCAGCTTTCTTGATGGTGGCTGGCCAGGATGATGCATAATATTTTTGGTATCACCAAAGATTTATCTCATCTGGAACTCTCTTGCTGTGACCCTTGAATGAATTTGATTTTTTTTTTTCCTTTCCTTTCTTTAATGACTGTAGCATGTTGTCCCATTGTGGGCAAACACCCCTGCGGCGATCAGCAAGCGTACTCAGGTCTTCATTTGCTCTTTCCAGCACTAGGTAGTCTTGCAGTCAGTCCCTCAATCATGATGTTGAGCCATTGCCTTTCATCCTTTCTGTCTATACCCCAAATTTAAAGTCTTTCAATTCTTCATGTGAATTAACAGTGTTTGCAAGATAAATCCTTCAGAGAAACTATGTATGTACCTTTCCTTCCACCCAGTATGATTTGCAGTACAACTCATTATCTTCTCTTTAGATGTCTCACTTTGACAACTCTTTTATAGTCTTCATTCTAGCTAATGAGCTCCCCCACAAAATCAAATGTTTTTGTGATGCTCATTTACATTAAACCTACCACACCTCCCTCACCTAAAAAGACAAGCATCTTCAGGAGAAAAAACAGATGAACAAAACAAATTACAGCAGTCTGTCATGATCTATCTTTGGGAAAGCACACAGGGCTTTTTCTCTTGTTTGCAGACTGCTTGCATGAGTTTGATTATTCCTCCCTGGCCTGGAGATAGGCTATATTTGCTCTTCCTGGCACATAGCACTACCTGATGCACTATGGTTACCAAAAAGTATTTTCTGTCCTGCAAAGGAGTTGGTTTTACTCACTTGATGGCAGGCATTTCTGAGTTTTACCTCTGCTCAGTGTATAGAAAATCTCCCTTGCTGTGTCCTGATTCCCTTTAATGTTAATGTCATTCCCCCTCCTTTGCGCCAGTCTTGTATGAAGCCCCAGGCACATTATTCAGCAGTTTTCAGGCTCTCCCTTGACCACTTTTAATCTCTCTCCCATTATTCCTGCACAGCAGCCTCCTGTCTCTATCAGCAGCTGAAGAACCTCTTGCTATCGGAGGGATTAACGACTAGTCCCACAGCCTGGGATAAACAAGTTTTCTTCCCTACACACCTGCTTGGAGACAGCTCAGAAGCCAGAAGGAGGAAGGCATTGTCAGAGTTTCTCCTCCTACTTGTGGTATTAAAAGCAAGCAAGTGCCTTTCCCCCCATCTCCTCTATAGGTCCAAGAGAGGATGCAGGCAGTGACTGGCTGCAGAAGGCTCCCTGCAATAGGAAAAACTGCCTGCTTTGTCTCTTCCTAAATCCTAGCCATGCCTCCTGCCCCAGCCCAACTCTCCCAGACCTTCCAGCTCCTTCTAGTCTCCCAGTTCCTCCCAGTCTGGCCCAGCTTTCTAACTAACCAATGAGGGTTAACCCTTTCCCCACCAACCTCCAGACACAGACCTTTACACCCCACTGTTTAGCACATGTGTGGTCCTCTGTGTGCCATCAGGTGACACTGGGAACACCAGGGGGGAAAACCCTGTCTGGGAAAGCTGTCCATGTGGCCCATGGAGGGAGGCAGTGCCACTGTCGTGAAGTCCCAGCTAATTATAGGACCTAGTAAACTGGACTCAGAGCATTTACTGCAAAGCTACACATCTGGGCTTTGCTTCTCTTAAGCCTGAAAATATCTTTCTGACTTAATGTTTTGATCCCTTCAAAAAACACAACAGAAAGAGAGGGAAGATGTAGTGGAGTTTCTCTTGCCTTACTGCATCAAACCACAGGCCTTCCTCCTTTACCTGGCACAAACTCATGGCATCACAAAATCCTTTTAAAAAAGATTGAGGGTTTGCAGCACGGGCATGACCCTGTGTTTCTGAAAATATTGAGCTCTGGGCTCCATGGAAAGTTCAGGAGTCTTGGTGGGCTGACCTGCTGACTGTAGAAGAGGGGAGCCCTCTGGGAGCCAGGAGACCAGGCACTGACCTGCCCCTGCCTGGGCTTTATACGTAGCCCTGATCCCATGGGAATCGTTCTGTGCCTCAGTTTCCCCTTTCCAGAAAGGGAATTTGCAGCCCTTTCTGTGCTGATTACTGTGAAAGAGGATCTAGGAGTCACTGGAGCAGTGTTCAGGCTCTCTTAGTGCGTTTTGGAAAATCAGCAAATGTACTAAAAAGATGGCATATGGTCTGTGAGGAGTGGATAGATTTCTTTTACACCAGAGCAAAAACACTTCTTCGAATGAAACCTGAGAGCTGATCACACTGTGGTCATGTTGCTGTGTCAGGATCCTGTCAAAATACAGTGTATTCTGAGATATTTGACATCTTGCTGAATTCTGCCAGATGTCTGGTGGGGTCTCAGAGAGGGTTGTTAGAGCCTAAAATTTGCTTATGAGTCTCAGGGAATATGTGGCTTGTGGCTGCCAGGGTTGCAGCTATAACCCATCTCCTGTCAGGGATGCCAGTGGTGGACCTGGGGCAAACTGGCCACAGAGGGGTTAATTTAGATTTCCCTTTGATTGTTCAATGAGTGCAATCGTTTAGTTGTTTTCCTTTGGAAAGGAATGGGTTGCCCTTTCATCTTGCCATATGGATCACCACACTAAAGGGAATTATAGCGAGGACATAAAGGTCCTCACATTTCTTTCTTCAAAGAGCTGCTCTTTGAGCTCATCTTTGATTTTTTGGGGGGGCTGCTTCTTTATATTTAAATTACATATAGATGCACAGGTGTGCAAACATGAATGCACAGGATGTTCACTTGAACATAATCAATTGCTGCCCATTTAGAAAGATCAATGCTTTCTCTAAAAGGCCTTATAAAGCTAGATTGCTTCAAAATATCTCCTCAAATATCCCCCAGCCAAAAAGTACATCAACAGCTAAGAGTGCATACAACTCACTGTAAATCAACTGCTTCCATAGAGGAAGAAAGTTTCCCCAAGTCTTTGCATGTCTCTTCCTACTTCTCAGCTGAACCAGGACTCCAGCTTATCATGGCCATTGGCAAAAAGACACACTTCAGTACACAAATTGAAAGAAAATCACAACAGCCTTTAGCCTGTCTTTCCCCATGTTTATTAGACTGAAATTAGAAATGCTGATGTCCATTGTCAGCTAAAACCCCTGAAAAACAGAGAACATGGAAACCACCTCTGTGGCAAGTAAACAGTCATGGGGTCCTCCAACCCCCTCGGTGAGACCCTGTGGGCAGGACAGCACTGGTGTCCCACAGTATTGCAAAAGGGGGGGGGCAGAAGGAGCCCCCCAAGCTGCTGACCCCCATCCTGTCCCCTCCTTGACCCCATGGCACAGCCTAACCTGTCTGTGTCACCCTTGTCTGCGTGAGCGGGGCAGAGATGGGATGGAGGTGGCAAGGATGAAAAGGACATATGGATAAAAAGGGCTGACTGGCAGGGATATTCTCTCTCAAAAAACCCACAAAAAAACAAAAACCAAGGAGCTCTCCCCGAACCTAAGTCAGAAGATGCTTTATTCAGAGAACTTCCTGGAAATCTCAGTTATTGTTTAACCAATAACTGTGGTCCATTTGGAGCTGGCCCTTGGCTGCAAAATGTACCTTCAGAAAGGTTCTAATCCTGCCCGTCTGCCTGCCTGTGGGGTTGTGCCTCTGTGCTGTGCCTTCCCAATCATAGCCCTTACCCAGCTTCACGGAGGAGAGACAGCAAGAGGCCATTATGTTTTAACAGCAATACTATTCAGCACTTAGGCAGGTGTTAGAGGGCTCAGCTGAGCCGTTAAGCATAAGCATCTCCCACCTGCGATGAGTGCCAGTGAGCACAGCTCTCTCGGGCTCCCTCCTGAACCACAACTGCTCCTGCGCTTGCTCACAGCTACCAGGCATGTGTCGCATTGTGACCTTGACCTCTTCCCCTTTCCAGCCCACTCTGTGTCCAGGCTGGAGGGGACATCACCTGTAATCACCCTCGATCAGGACTGGGACCTCAGCTTTGCACAGAACCTCGCCATGCCCAGTGCTGAGCTGAGTCAGCCTGTGGGGCGATGGGTGTGAATAACCTGTGGCAAGTAAAGGCTCATAGTAAATTCACCCCTCTTTGTAGCAAGGAGGATGGCAGTGAGCATGTGGACCCATGGGCACTGTGGTTTAGCAGCATCACCTCTGGGACTGGCCCCAGCAGCTGGGAAGCGCCCTGCCAAGGCAGCGGCCAGCACCGCAAGCTCTGTGCTGAGGAATGCTGCTGGAATCGCTCCATGGGACAAGCACATGGCTACAGGATCCCCTGTATCCCTGCTGAGAAGCACCAAGCCACAGCAACTTGATGACCTGGGGGGTCTCAGGCATTGGCAGATTTGTTGTCCCTACTGTGGTGATGCTGCTTGGGGGTGTGAGGGGTTGCTGGTACCAGTTACCCCTGCAACCCTGCTGTGGGGGGAAGACAGGGATGGCAGCCCAGGGTTGGTGATGTCAGGGCTTATCTCAAGCCCACCAGTGGTGGTGGTTTCCCTCAAATGCAGTGGCCTCGCAGAGCAGTGCAGTGGGGTTTGCAATGCCAGGCTGCTGGGAAAAGGGACACGCCAGCTTTCCCGTTGTCACAGCCGTGGGTCCCTATCCCTGCCCTCCTGGTGTTAGTGGAGAGAGCTGGACCAGCCCTGGAAGGAGCCGAAACACTTTTGCTTTCATTATTTTGGTTTATTTCTGTTCTTTTTTATTTTGTTTGGAAAGTTGTCCCAATCCACTCTGCAGCCAACAGCATCTGGAGTTTGTGAAAGAGCAACAGCCATGCCGGAACCACACATTTCCATCCCCAAGATCTGCTGCACTGGTCTAACTGGGTTGTGAGGCCGTACACCCAGCCGGGACTGGGTGCAATCCTGTATCTACAGACCACCCTGGTGGCACCAGCTCCTTGCAAAGGAGGTCTGGTCCATAATGGCTTAAACCCCCTCAGCACATCCTCAGGGCTTGTCTGCCAGGGTGGAAGATTTTCTTCTTCTGGTTTTTTGAGTGCTTTTGTTAAACTGGATGTGAGAGGGCTCAGCCAGCACAGGGATGATGGGCAGGGAGGACATGAGAAGGTGTGTGAGGGCAGTAACCCCCAGAAAACTGTCCCGTTCCTCTAAATCCTATGGATCACTTTGCAGTGACACTTACAGACGAGGAGGATTTTCTTTAACAAATATGAATCTAATGGATTAGCTCTGATCTAATTATGCATTCTGCATTAAGCTGATGTTCCCACTGTCTGTGGCTGCTAGCATAATTAAACTTAATGTACTTTTAATGATGTCTTCTTAACTCATGCATTCATATATGATTAGAATCAAACAGGACGAGCTGTCACAAGTCCAGGAGAGCTCTTTCGACAGCTCCTGATGGGACTCATGTTGAAATATTAATAATGCAGATTCCAAGGTTAACAACATTGGTTTTGAAGTGAGGAAAGCTTGTCACACAGTTTGAGCTAATCTGAGGCAACAAAACGGCTCCCCTTTCAAGTTCAGCCTCTTCCCGTCTTGGACATGTGCTCCTGGGAGAAGGGGAATTTAAGTTTCACTTGGCAAAGATGTTGTTAAGCGACCTGCACTCTGGGCAGCAGCTACCAAAGAAGCTGGGACTATTACTCTGTGGGCACCTTTCGGTGGATTGCGGGGTGCTCTGCCCTGGCACGCTCAGTCTTCTCTTGCCCTTTCTTGCTGCTTTTCTGAAAATTGGGAGCAGTTAGTTCTAGGATTTGGCAATCAGAAGGGAAACTCTACTTTTGTCTCTGCTCCTATTTGGTCAAGTGAAGCTGTATTCCCCCTCCCAGCCTCTGTCAGCTTTGTCTGTAAGCTCAGCACAGGGCATAGGCTCCCTTGAGCTGTGCAACTCCTTGTGTGATGGGGCCTGATGAAACTTTGGCATTGCTGCCCTGGCTCCAGCATCCTACATGAAGCAGGTAACAATACTGCAATGAAACGTTGGGTTTTTTTCCCTCCTTCTTCTGTTTTTATGGATTTTTTTTTTTTTTTTCTTTTATCAGCCCATGGCCTGGCAGACAGGTTGTCTTTTCAGTTCCTAAGAGCAAGTTGCAAAATCGTCTGAAATCCTTCCAATGGGAAAGCATTGATTTATTACACTGTAATACTGATGCGAACAACACCATGTACCTTTCATCTAAAGAGTCAGGACTTAGAGAACACGACATGCCATTAATTTTGATGCCAGCTCAAACAGAGGAGGAATTACTGCCAAAGGGATCCAGAGAGCATGTTAAACCAGCCCTGCAGAGTAATGAACATACTTTGTGGCTGTTACATTATACCATATTGATCCCTAGGAACAAAAAGGTACCTTGACAGCTAATTTGGGCCATCAAAAGCATCTCTTAATATCTGTGTATGCATATGTGTATGTGTGTACTATATAATTAGTGAATGAGAAAGGGATGTGCAAACATTGGCTAATTACACTTCTTAATCTCTTCTGGGAGTGAGGATAACCATGTTTCCCTGCTCTAGAGACAGCTCTCCCCTTGCACATGTTCAGCAGGTGAGTTCACTTGGGTACCAGCTCGGTGCAGATGATGCCCAGCACCCTCCCTCTCTCCATCCCCAAGCCAGTTGTACCTCCTGGCAGTCAAACAGTGATGCCTCCTCGGGATAAGTGTGCACCAGCAAAAGGGAGATTAGTTTAAGTGCTCTGGGAACAGCCAGATAACTCAGCACTTCGCAAGATTGTGGCTCCATATAACACCCCATTTGCAAAAAGGTTCCTTGCTACCTGAATATAGTGTGATTGTTCATGGGATCACTTCTACCTATCGTGGAGCTGGATTCACATCTCTGCCCCCATCCCAAAGGAAGGTATGTTCACTTGCTTTCTAAAGCTATACGGTGATATAGACTTATCTGCAGTAAGACAACCACCGTGCACATGCTCAGAGCCTACTCCAGGCCCTGGAGAAGGGTAGCTGGCAGGGCTGAGGGTGGGATTGATATATAGATGGAGAGATGGGGATGGACAGCCAGGAAATGGGAGGTGATGCTGCAGGTCAGGGCTGAGTGGAGAATCCCAGAGTGGGAATGGTCAGGATTTTGATGGAGAGATAAGTCTCAAGCTACCCCTCCATGCCTAGAACACCTTTTTCCAGGTCCTCGCACACGAAATTCATCCCTCATACACTTGAACTGTCAGGACCAAGTGTCTGGAGAAGAACAGAGCAGCTCTGTGTAAGAAAGAACTGGGAGGGGTTTTATTTTCCTAACAAAGCTGGAGCAACATGGAGCCCAATTTTGTCTGGCACTGCCTGGCATATTTTGAGCTGGGGTATGCATGTGGATTTTGTCCCAAAAGCCCTGCCCTCCTGCAGGCTGGTGGGCAGCTGTGTATGGTAAAGTGACATCCCTGTATTTCTGTTAATTAATTAATTAACTGGGTAGCAGAGATGCAAGCATGAGGGCTTCAGCCAGCAGTGGGCTGCCAAGACACAAAGCCAGCCCTGGTGGCTGACAAACTGATTTGTGCCCATAGATAACATGAAGACAGCTGGGGAGTCTGTGCTTGAGAGGTCAGCAGCTACAAAAGCCATCAGAGAACAGGCCACACAGGTCTCTGAAAGGTATCTGAGGTTAATCTGGTACTTTTGCTGGTGGGAAGGGCCTGAACCCTTCTCCTCCAGTGTCCAAGAATTCAGAGCAACCTCCACTAGCTAAGCCCCAATCTGTACTATTGTTTCCCATGCTGTGGCAGTGAAGAGTGCCAGCAGTGTCCTAAGGATACCACACACCACTGTGATGGGTCATCTAAGCTCTGACAGATGTCTCCACAGCAGACCAACATACTAGTTAGAAACACGCACAAAAATGTTCTCCTGGGGATCCAGAGCCATGTGTGAGGCTTGAGTGACTGACCATGTCATTGAAAACTGAGCACCAGTGAAAACTTGCCCGTGTCTCCCAAAACTTCTGATGGAGATATGTGGCTGAGTTGCTGGAGCTGAACAGGTTAGTGGTACCCACTGGATTACAGCAAACATTGATGCATCCCTGCCTCGTCCCTTCACTGAGCTTAGATGACTAAGCTCTCCTTGCATTTGATAGCAGGTAGGCGTGTGGACATACAAGTCCAGCCAAATATTTTTGGAGCATCTCAGCTTCGTGTCCTGATGCCAGGGTTACCATCCTACAGCAAAGGGATGGACTGGGTGATGCATGTGTTTGTCACCTGTTGCACTTCATGGTACTGCTGAAGATGTTCTGGATCCTTGCTGGAGACTTTCTTACAAGGAATAGTTGTCTTTGTCACTAGGAAGGAATTTTATCCTCTTTATGCCAAGATATAAAGGAATATTCCTTGTGCATTTCTACAAACTCACTGGGAACCAAGAGCGAACCACTGAGAAAGAAGAGTGTTTTGAGACAGGATCCAAGCCCACAGCACAGAACTGGATGCCAAAGCAACTGCGGAAGACCCAAATGGGCTGATCCAGCACAGCCTTCCATGGGAAGCCTCTCCTTCAGGCCCCAAAGACCAGGAGTCTCTTGTGCTTTGAAGCTTAAGCGTTCGCAGCCCCTTTCAAAACATATTAATTCTGCCCCTTGCTGTCTCGAAAGCTTACCAGTGGGTAAAAAAAAGCCCTTGTGAATGTTGAAGACCTTGAATCTATAACCATTGCTCTGTGGGGTGAGCTGGGATGCCTGGTCCAAGGCACTTCTGTGTCTCAGCTTCCCCAGTCGATAAATGGGAATGATGATATGGGGAAGGGAAATACTTCCCGCTCTGTGACACCAAGTGCTATGTAAGACCATGACATTAATTATAGTTAACCTCAGCAGTTGTCAGCATCTGCAAAAACATCCAAGGTCCTTTAAACCCCACTCTCTTTCCACCTTCAACAGACTTTTTTATGAGGAATTTAGCAGGTTGTTTGTGTGAAAACTGAGCGAGAAACATCTTAAATGTCCAAGCCACTGAAACAGCATGGGAGCTCCTAGGAAAGCTGATCCTGGTGAGGATTTTTGGACCAGTGCTGGTTCTGAATTAGCTCTGAGCTGACCTCTCTCTGTAAAAAAATGCTAAAATCCTCTAATAGCCCTCCTCAGAAAATAACCCCACAAAACTCCAAATGAAGCAAAATCATTATCTTTGAACCCAATGAATGTTTAGTTTCCTGACTCTTGGGTAAATATTAGATAGATTCCCAATTTCAACCTGAAGCAGTTTATTTGGCTGCTGTTCACAAGTCAGACACAGCAATAATCAAGGAAATCTCATTTGATTCAGGTTGGGTAATATGGCCTGAGGGGTAACATCATTTTCATTTCCACACATCCAGCACTGGCACAAAACGGCATGGACAGGTATGAAAAATGGATCATGGATCCTTGGTGCTAAAATTCCAGCTGATACTTTCATTTTTTTGTGTAAATAATAATTACCAATAAAAATGTTGCTTGAAAAAAAGAGAATGTGAAAAGAAAAACACTGTTGCATTTGATAAAGCAAAATGTTTTGCAGTACTGCCAAAAGAAAAAAAAAGAAAGAAAAAACAAAAGAGAGTTAAAACAAATGTAGCTGTTAAATAAAAGATCCAGGTACCAAAGAGCAAAATTTAATGAAAGCCAAAACTGTTAAATATGGATTCCTGTTGAGAAAAAATGTCAATGTCTTTAAGAGTTTTACCATTACTCTATTTTTAAGAAAAGTGTAGTAAAAATACATATTACAAGTTAACATTTTCCACGCTTTTGTCCTATTCATCTTTTTTTTTTTTTTTTTACCCCTCCACTGATCAAAAGCCTTTGAGAACTGCATCTCACATCTTCACGTCACAGGCGGCCAGTCCTAGCACAGATGCACTGCTTCTCATGAGACTGTCCAACTGCCCGGGCGGGCTCCCTGCGACCTGCTGCCACCTGGTCCTGTCTTTGGAGGAGGACGGGGCACTGACGGGTCTCGGCAGCCTGCTCCCACCGCAGCACCCGGTGGTGCACTGCTGTGGCAAGGTCCAGGATGCAGAAGAGCTGAGTCAGGAGATGCATCCGAGGGCTTTGGGCATGGATACAGGACAACTTGTGGGATGCCTTCACTGTGCTAGCACTTACATGGAACTGAAGTTAAAATTAAGAAGAGCAGATTAAAAATAATGAAAACCAACACAAAGTGACCTGAAGAGGTGTTTGGAGTGGCTGATAACAGAGCTCATGTTCGGTGATGAGAAATGAAGATCACAAGGGTTTCCAATGGTAGGTAGAGGAAAATGTATTTGGCACAAAACATGCTGTGTCTGAGCTTAGGACCTTAACTCTGACTTGCTGGTCTCCAAAGTGTTGCATGACAAGTGGGTAAACAGAACAGATACTTCAGACCAGGCTGGTGTTAAAGGTGGTAAAGGTATTGCTCTGCACATTCGTATGCTTATGGAAACTGGTATTCAGGCAGCTTCCAGCTGTACTTATGGACAGCTGCATAGACAGATCCTCCTTATAGACCTGTGCCAGTCATTTGCCTGAATCGTTTTCTCTTCACCTGCCTCCCTTCTTTTCCTGCTCTTCACTTGCTATGTTGCAGAAAAAAAAAAAAAAAAAAGAAAAAAAAAAGAGAAAAAAGCAGCTCAGAACACTTCAGCAGCAGCTCAGTTCCTGGACAGGTATTTCCTGGGTCCCATGAGAAGCTTTGAACTTTATTTGCCATCGGTGATGGACCTGTGAGATGGGACAAGGCTAAGTGGGTTCCCTGTGGTTCCTGTCCCACAGATCTTCTCTCTCTCCAGATGCTCCCCTGGGAATCCTTCACTTCTGGGCAGGTGTCTCAGGCCCACCAGGGTGGAAAGCATTTGTTTGTCCATGCCAGTGATTCACAGAACAAACCTTTTGTGCAGTTCTGGAAAACCATCCTTGCCCCTTCAACCTCCATGCCTGTGGCTGGACTCCCAGCTCCCTGTCTTGGCTGTGAGGGTTTCTGCAATACCGAGTTTGGGGTCAGCAGCCTGCTCTCCTGGCTTGTGGATTCTTCCCCCTCCCTAAGGATACATGAGTGGGAATCTGCTACTTTTGGCTTTGTACTCAGACAGGCCACAGCTTGACAGGATGCTGTCGAATGTCACGGACATTTGAACGAAGCTCTTGTAGGGTCTCCTCCTTGGTTTGCTTCAGCAGTTCTTTCCAGGAAGCCATTCTGGCCAACTATCTACAAAATGTTCCTCCTAATTAGAAAAGTGACCTTAAAGGTATTTCAGAGAAAAAAAGGCAGGGATATTCCCATTGCAGCCCCATGACTTCTAGCATGTTTTACTGGTTAATAGGCAGTCATCTAGAACTGGATGTCTTGAGATGGTCTGTTCCTGGCTCAGGGTGATTCCCTTATGTGACCACCAAAAAGGGAGCACACACAGAAGCTAAGCAATGAAGAAATGGTTCACAATTGCTTATTAGCCCCCAATAACCTAGGCAGGAGTCGCATGTTAGGGGAATGTGGCATTTACTTTCTCTCTTCCATAAACAGCAGCCAACCATGATCTTAGACCAATCATCTGCTCTAGTCTGCCACGCATGACGCTCTCCACTCCAGGCACAGGATTCTTCTCTTGAACTGGCACTCATCAACTCTGGAAGAATTATCACTTTGTCCTCATGTTACCTGGGGTTTCCAAACTCACTCGTGACTTTGCCCCTGTAAAACAGCCTCGTGGTTTTTGTTCAGGTTCTTTCTCACATCTAGTCCTTCCTGTTGCAGGGAGAGAGCCATTCGCAGCTCTGTCTGCCTCGTTGCAATAACTCCACAGCCAGAGTTCACAACAGAACAACGGAAGGCAGAATCACGATGGACAAAAGGGAACAATGCTGACACCCTGCAGGGAGTTCAACTTGCCATTTATTGGGTTTTCTTTTTTGCTGTCAGTAGCTCAGACATTATGGTTTGCATCCCAAACTAAACCAGATTGAAGGACTGAGCAGGGAAGGGGGAAAGGGCTGATGTTACCCTGACACCACAGGAATTAGTAAGAAAAAATATATATATTGCACACACTAAGACTTATTAACAACCAAGTTAAAACAAAATGGCATAGTCCTCATTAGTGTTCCAGTGGTTCTTTGATCAGGGATGGTTCACGAGTCTGTTAAATCCCGTTAGACTCTCCTTATTGCAGTACAGACCTGTTTCTGTTCTCCTGCCAGTGGATCTGTTTGCAAATAAAAAGGGAAATAGATCTGATTTCCTCGAGAAGATCCATCCAATTGTCCCTTCTGTCATCATCGTTTGTCTTGTTGGTGTTGGGTTTGTTTTTGGCTCTGGAGGGGGTGGAGTTGGGCTGCCCCTGCTCTCACCCAGGCAATGGGTCAAAAGGCCAATTATAATCCCGTAGCTCCCAGGGACATGCCGGTGCTGTGGCTCATGCACGGGATCGTCTGCATGGATTTGGGGAAATCATGGCTGACCACACGTCCGTTTTCTCCACTACCTCCTGCTGCAGCCGGCCTGGGAAGGGTTGATGTCCGTATGGCTTCGTTGATTGATTGCTGTGGGATTAAACAAAAACCCTTTTTAGGAAGGACGGGGGGGTCTCCCCCTGTCCTTAGCAATGTTGGAGGAATTACAATATAAACCATTGTTGTCATTCTGACACTGTTCTCTCCCTCCTTGCCTCCATTCAGACTCTCACTTTCTGCATGCCCCTACTGCATCTGCTCTGTTAATTCGCACCTCTTCTACATTCAAAATTAAATGTTTCAGCAGTATTTTGGGGTATAAAGCATACGTGCTATATGCAAAAACTATTCAAACTCTACAACATAAGAACAGTCATCCTGGATCTGAGCAAAGGTATTATACACACTTCCCCCATAGATATGCTATTACTACTCCAGTACTGTTATGTATGGTGGACTCTGACTCACTGCAAGCATATGTTTAACTTTCCTCATGTGAGAAGCTGAGCGTGTGCCTATGTTTTTGTCTACAGCGATGAATGAGGTAACCAGGAAATGCAAACCTAATTCAGGGAACCAAATCTCATCTTCCTGTTCCAAAACATTTGCTTTCAGAGATCTAAAGAAACCACAGGTTTTGAACAATTAAACTAAAAGATTAAGTCAACTTGGTTTCTTTGCGTTTAAGCTATCTCTAAGGGCACCATCATCCTTTCTGGACTGGGATATTCAGGTGAAGAATTATCGGAATAGATAAATCTGGAATACTCAGAAACAGTCAACTTTGTGCCTTGCCAGGCATGGAGCAGCCTCCTGTGCTGGTGGGATCTACAGCTCGCCCAGGGGTCTGGGGTTTAGAGGGGTAGGTTGGGTTTAGAGGGGGATCCAGGACATCTTTCTGGGCACTTGCCTGGGCTCTGCTGAATGGCTTTGTGGGGCAGCCACTGACAGTGGGAGCCAGCCAAAGGGACAAGTTTAGACCAGATGTTAACACAGGGAGCAACGATTCCTTTCCATAGCGGCTGGTTTTAACATGACAAGAGCACGGCAAGCTAACACTGACATGAATTAGTGGGCCATTTCAAGCAACACAGGGCAGTCAACAGCAGGGCAGAATCTCTTTAAGACTAAAACTATGGAGCTATTGCATTCCGACACGCTTTCACAGTGTATCTGTGATATAACTAGCTTTACAGTGTAGACAGCAATTATAATTTAATTTTTGTATATTCAGGGACATTAATTGCTCACATTGTCTTACCCCTGTGCTCAATGTACCTCTCATTGCCTGTAGGATTTTCTGAACCTCAATGGGAAAAAGAGCTGTTGCACATTTTCAGTGAATTAGAAATGTTATTATTGCTGATAAAACATTAAGCGTGTTTTGAAATGGCGACATAAACCCCAAAGAAATGATTGCTTATTTCCCTTTTGATTCTGGGTTTCAATGCTCAGGGAATTGAAAATGTCTCTAAATTTTATGAAACTCACTGCATACTTCATATGCTCATACTGACTGCTGTGCTTATAGGAGAGGTCAAGATGAGGAAGAAAAGCGATGTGTTACTCTTGCAGCACAGATCCCACTGCACTCTTGTACACAATGGTATCTCTATAAGGGATCGCCTCTGCTAGTCATCTGAGTCAAGAGGTACTTGTTCCACAGAGGCTGCATTAGATGTGTATCCCCAAGGCTCTCAAATCTATTCCATTCTTGACATGACACTCTGAAATTCAGGCACACCAGAATTTAGGGCTGAAACAAATTCCCTGAGCCATATGAAGTATGCTTCTGCAAGACCATGACAGGGTGGAGGAAAAAAAAAAAATTACAGCAGACATTAGAGGCCAATTCCTCTCTAAGAAGACCCATAATTCTGAGTTTGGAGACCCACATCATCCGTTCCAGGGCAACAGTGCTCTGAGCATACATCACTGTTGCCAACCTGCAAATGGTGCCAGCAGGGTGCCAGCAAAGGGAACAACAGGATCTGATTCATTACTGCGCTACCCCAGTTTTATCTTGCTGTTAACTGTTTGTGTTTGGGGATTTTTTCTATTGCAGTAACAGCTGTATCACCCCAACCCCAGCACACTTCATCCATGCTGCACATGCATTGCCATAGTCTGCTTTCATCAATTTTAAGGAATGGCAATGTGCTCCTGTTATCATTTGTGCTATGATTTTGCTCTATATCTGGATTTTGAACTAGCATTTTGCTACATGTCTGATCTTGCGTCAGCTCCCCACTAAAGCCGAATTGACCCTCTTTCAGCTTCCTCTGATGATCCCATTCCTTTCTAGCAAGTTGAGTGACACGGTCACATCGTTATCCCTATGTCTTGGCTTTCCACCCATGGTCTGGGCTGCATCCGTCTCTGAAGGCAGCTTTGGAGCCGGGGTAGGATCAGAGAGAAGGTGTGAAAAGCCGGGGAATGGGTTGCCACCTTCATCCGCTTTGATTCACTTCTGGACTTGTAACAAAACTCGATTAAGGCAACCAGCATGGCTAGTCCGAGCCCACCGATGAGGATATAGAAAACCCCCGCCACATTGCTGAGACTCAGCGCACTCGTCTTGTCCTAGAAGAGAAAGGAGAAGGGAGGGAGGGGAGGGCATGTGGGAAGGAGAACAACAAAATTAATATGAGATTGCTCTGGGAGGGATGCTGCACAATATAGCAATGTTGGCATTATATCATCTTCCTCTTTAAATGAACAGGTGACATTTCTAAGAGCATTTTCAATTTTTAATTCTGTGTCTAGTAAATCTAATGTTTCCCTCATACAAACAAATAACTATTTCTTCAACAATGTGACTCTTTGTAAAGGTTTGGGATCTCCGCTTTTCAATCAGTTAACTTAAATGCTTATTTTACACAAAATGCCTGGTTTAAATTATTGATTAAAGGAGGAAAAAAAATAAATTCTCTGCCTCTGTGACATTTGCTTGTCTCTGATGGCTCGCCTGAAATAACCTGTTCTCTTGGAAATGCTCATTCCTTCATTCCTAGATTGTTTCCCCCGCAAATTCTGTTGCTGAGCAACACATCGAAATGGCTGGGTTTCTTTCTTTTTTCTTTTTTTTTTCCTATTCAGTACTGAGGTTGAGGTGACACCTGAGCTGTCCTCAGAAACTCATTTGATTTCTGTGTAATAAGGCAGTTATTTCATATGCAATCAAGATCCATTGATGCATGTCTAAGCTAATTATTTGGTTGGCAATAAATAGGGCTATTAATGGACCACAACTCACAGTCAGCAGCTACATTCTGATTTTACAATTGCCTAATGAATCGTCACAGCTCTCTGGGGAAGAGGCAAGTCTCAGAAAGACTCATTTCACTGCTAGGGAAACGCGTCCCCACATCTAACCCCAATGTCACTCAGCGAAGCTCTCAAAACCTTCTCCTCCACGCTGACCAGGTGGAGCTGGGGTGTTAGGATAATCTGGGCAGAAGCAGGACCTAAAAGCTTGGCTCGACTCTGTGTATGAGGGTCCTGTTTCTAGGACATGCTTTCTCTATAGTTCAACCAGACAGAGGTCCCCTGCTCCGTGCTTGTCATTTCTCTGCAATATTGACTTGGTACCTATTTGGTGGTATAGATTCCCCAGGGCAAGCCCAACAGGTCAGTGCAAATCTGTTGGAGTGACCAAGATCTGACCAGCACTGACAGCCCTGCTCCCTGGATGTGGGAGGAAAATTGCATATCTGAGATGCAGTCACTTAGTTAAAGAATAATATTTATGCCTGTAGAAGTCTATGCAGTTGGTAACGAAGCCTCTGCATGGCTCTTGGTGTTTCCTGTTACTCCATGGACACGTGGACCAGTGGGTGGCACAGCTTGTTCCTTGCCCTTGTAGGACCATTGATTCACTTGCTTTGCTTGGCAGGTTTTACAATAAGCAACCCACACTTTTCAGGAAGGGCAAGGATTCAGGAAGCAGAAAACTATACTGGAGCAATGCCGAAAGGGTCCAAAACTGAACACCAACATGAGCACAAAGGTTTTGATCCAAGAGCAATCTGTCTGACACCAGCACTGTCTTTCAGGCAAGTACGTTTTGCAAAAGGATTCTGCCTTTTGCTGTATTAGGGTTTGATGGCAAAAAAAGTTCATCCACAAAGCATGAAAACATCTCAACTTTCAAAACTAAAAAAACTTCCCGAAACAGAAAGGAACTTTTTTTTTAAATTTTTTTTTTTTTTTTTAAATAATAAGAGAAAAGTGTTCCAGTCAATAATGCTAAAAAAAGTTTTTCTACTTTTCTTTTATCTGGCCCCACTGCCCATGCGAGCTGCCAAGCTTCTGCCCAGTTGGAGCTCTCGTCACAGGCTCCAGTGTCATGGGGAGAAACTTTCCACCCTGAACCCTCTGTGGAAAGATACTGAGGTCTGGTTAGGGACCACCCCTGCAGAGTTTTGTTGCTGGAAAAAACTCCACGAGTGATCTCATTTTCCATGCTTCACTGATTGACAGTGCTGCCAAGAGATTTGCCGCTGCCACCATGTGCGTTGCACCGCTTCAGACGTGATGGTTGCTGCTGGTTTGGTTCCTCCCTTGTATAACCTTAATATGCTGGTCAGTCTGTAATCCTGCCAATGCTGCCTGTGTGCTATCTGTAATGTGATATTTCTGCAAATATAATCTTAATTTCTGCAGTTTCCATATTTGAAGGATTATTTATCTAGTCTTTTATAATCTGCCTTCATGCATTTTTTTTCCCCAGGCTTGACAGTACATTTGTTCAGTCATCTCTTCTCTGCAGATTACGGGGTATACTTTTAAGCACCAGCTGAAAAATGTAGGGAGTTTTTTAGTGAAGATTTAGAAAAGCAGAGCAATTACTCTGAGAAAACTGGGTTACAACACATCAGGTACTTTGCCTCTTCAAATTCAGTCTGAAGGGGCTGCACCAGCTTCAGAGAGGGACAAAGACACTAGAGGTGGGCTGCCCTCCTTGACATCCTAATCTTTTAGCCTGGCTCCTTAATGAAAAGTGGCTGATTAGCACATGCTCTGCTTTCAGAGGGAAGGATGGGGACAGGGAAGGAGGAGCAGCCTATCTGTCTGTCTTATTAATAATTTTCAGCCCATACTTTCACTTTGATTTGGCAAAAGGGTGGAGATCTCCAAGATATCAGGAACCTCCAGCCTCTGTGAAAAAGAATGACACTGTAGAGAAGAGAAAACCTATTAATGCTCTCACTCAAATAAATGTATCAGCACAATTCATACTAGGCATCAGAGACTCTACATGGGTGTTTGACTTGCAGCCACAGATCCTTAGGAAACCCGGCTTCCTTGACTCTGTCAGTCATGGCAACACACAAATTTCAAGCTTTATTGGCCATGGTATTCTTGTATTTCCAGCCCCATTTTGGGCAGCATGGTCCAACACGGCATCTTCTCAACTGGCTGCAATGGCAGAGTGGTCTGGCAGCCAGGAAAGGCTGCTGGTTCTTAATTTCCACTTTCCTCCTGATGCCAGCAGCAAACTGACCAGTAAGGGAGAGTAGATGACCTGCACCACTATTTCATACAATTAATTTCAGAGCTGCTGTATTTTTCTTGCATTTACTTTGCAGTAACTTTATTATTATTGTTATTATTATTATTACTATTATTACTGTTGTTACTACTATTATTTGGATAATTTGGGTGAACTGAAAGTTGTCTTAGCCAGAAGGCAAAGGAAAGCATAGTGAGGCAGAGCAGGGTCAAACCTGCTGGGAGGGAGAGCGCAGCCTGAGTTTCACCTCTGTCACCATAACAAGATTTCTCCCAAGGAGCCAAAGACACGGGCAGCTTCAGTGGGGCCCTGAGGAGCTCCGAGCTGTGGGGGCATAGCTGATGACACAGCCTGCTGTCATGAGCCAGGCTGAGTAGTGAAATTGCTCCTGTGGTGTCGCTTGACTTCTTGATCATCATCTCCTTTTCCTTTTTGTTTCCTTCCCTCCCCCAGCAGGACATGCAGAAAAGTTCTCTGGGCAGGAGTGGCATCTTATTGCTCTCATTGAATGCAGGACCAGACCCACACGAAGGGTAGGAAATGCTGCACGCCTCACCGTGGCTTTGCTCGCTGTTTCTATGCACGCTACTGCCCTAATAATGCTCATAATAATAAAAAGTCCCAAATTATGCTAACTGCTTGAGAGGACCCTCCCCTCCTCTCTGCTCGGGCTCTGTGACACCAGATGCTCTCCTGCAGAGCTGCCCATCACTGAACCAGCTTGTTAGTGGGAGTGTAAATGTCACTGCTCGTCTCCCGCAGCGGCAGAGCGCTGACGTGGGGGGAAGATTGGCAGGTGAAAAGAGAAAGAAAAACCCATTTTTCCGAAAGCCCGGCCTTGTTGCTGCAGCAACCAGGCACCTTCCCGTCTGTTCCTCTCAAACGTGGCACCGTGTCCACCATCCGCTTTGTAATTATTTATACTCCTTGGCTGAAAGGCATTAAGGCCAAATTTGCCCAGTTTCCCAGCAGGGCTCGTCCTTTCTTTTACTCTGCATGACTAGAGCCCAATGGCACCACAGGGTGATGGCACGTTGAGTTGTTGCAGTCTTCACAGAAGATGAACGGCTCCAGAAGTTGAGCTTCTACACCAAGTGCTGATCTGACTCTGTTGGGGCAAGGCCTGAAGCTCAGCAATAAAAGACACAGCACTGGCCACTGCCTCTGAGCACTCCTGTGGATCTGCCAGGGGATGGGTATGAGCACAGGCTGGCTGGCTGTGGGGTTAAGGCTGCTCAGCATGACAAGACTCCTTTGGTTTGAGAACCAGCCAATTCCCTGCAAAGGCAGGGCAAGGCGGTAGCAGGTTTTGTTCCCTATTTTTTTTTTAAACAAAAGCACAATTCTTGCAACTGGAGAAGAGGATTGGGAGATCCTTGTGGCTTTGATGAGGGTCCCTTAATTGCATGAAGTGATCTGGCTTCCCCTGCAAGCAGGTTGCACCTTGCCATCCTGGTCTGGGAAAAAACTTCGTTTCTCCCATCGTCTTGCAAAAGCCCCAGGAAAGAGGAGAATCACATCCATCTGCCCTGACATTTAGTGTCCACCTTATCATTACCCTCCAACAACCCAAGGCATTCCTTTCAAGCCCACAGCACATTTCATAGCCTGCAAAAACACTTGTCTATTCTGTGCTTATTTGTAAAAATGGGGTCCTTCTGGGGAACTGCCTATTTACAGAGTGTCTGCCTCTCTTCTGGGCTTATTTCTGCTGTGGCAAGTAGAGGGGGAGTGCAGGAAGGCTGAGGGACAGGACCAGGAATTGGTGGATGGCTTCTAGCTACGTGAAGTGCTGGAGGTGTGTGTGCATGGAGAAACCTCGACCCTGCGGGAAGGGGTGGCTGCCATGGGTTTCCTGTGGGGAGAAGAGCAGCAAGGACATCGCTGCCCAGTGCAGGGCACTGCCCAGGATTTGCCACGGTCTGGCAATGTGGCTGGGGCGGTCCTGGATGAACAGCCCCAGAGTGCAGCCACCCAGCACCTCCTGGGATGGCATAACATATCCAAATATTCAGCAAAGCAGGAGTGTTTGCCTCTGGAGTTTTATTTCAGATCCACTAACGTATCTACTGTTTCTTTATAAGGATTTCTCTGGATAAAAAACTAGATGGGGAATAGATAGGTAAACAGTCAGATTAACAATAGGATGCACAGAAGCCAGCTATAGGCATGGAACATCATCTGGGGCCAATGAACATAACCTGGGAAACACCAGAGGTTTCACTTAGCTCTGGCTAGAGACCTTGGATACCAACCTTACATCCAGCTAGCCCCTCACCCCTCCTCACTAGCATTCATTCATCCCGAAAGTCCTCTAACTGTTAACTAAGTTAAGCTCAACAACAGGACAGAAACGGGAAGGTTTTGTCACACCTGTGGGAGGAAAGATATGAAATGGCCTCCAACCTCTCAAGCTTTGCTCTGAACCTTGGCTGTTAGAGGAGAGGTGCATGGTCTGGCTTGTGTCCCCAAACTGCAGGTGGGTTTTGTGCCCACCGTGGGCAGGATGGGGGAAGCTGTCTGGTGCTCAGCCCTGCCTGGCCTGCTCGTCCCTGGCACCAAGGGCACCAGGGGGAAAGGGGGAGGAACTGCTCATGC